>NC_081785.1:29373723-29726223 GCF_963082965.1 Carassius carassius
AAATGTTAAATATATGAAACTGAGAGATAGAGAACATGCATGAACCCTTTCAGATAAAATGTTCCAAAAGCTTTAACCCTTGGTAAAAAACTTATTTACAGTACAGAAGGAATTGTTGTGCATTTCCTGCTGACAGCGTCAAAACCCCCTAGGCTTTACTGTTTTTAGTATTGTGTATTTGTACAACTTTGCACAGAGAAGCCATGTTTTAGGTTTCCCATCGCTCTGCAATGTGAAAATTTACGATAAATTTTGACCTATAGCATAGTTTTTAAGCAGTACAATACTAGTGGTTATTGACAACGTAGAATAATACACATTAAAAAGCTAAATGCTAAACATAAAATATGCTGTACAGAAATATTAGAATAGGGTTTGACATACTGTATGTACAGCATCTATGAAGCCAAACATGGCGCCCACATTTTTTTATATGCATCCAATGTTTTGACTCCCCTTTTTGTTTATGCACTGGAAGCTTGTTATATGAAGTGTGTAATTTCTGTCTGCCATTCGTAAGTCAAACAAATAGTCCCGCCCCCAAGCTCACGTGATTGGTTGAGTCAGAGGGCCATTCATACCAACAGACCAATGTTTTGTAAGTGTTTTGCTTGTTGGAAGTCAAAATATTAATGACTTATAGTAACATTTTATTGTGCATTAAAAATTTTGTCTTCGCTGAATATATAATAGGGCTGTGCTCACATTGCAATATTTTTTTTTCTGCAATATATATTGTGATATGAAAAAAAATCATCAGATGACTTGAATAGCTCTATTTGAAGAAAACAAGCAATGATTGGGGTGATTTTGTAGTTGAGTAAATCAGAATAGAAAATAACAAAATAATAATAAATATAACAGAACAAAGATACAAATGAAATAAAGAGTGCTTTATATTTTTCAGGTAAGTCTAATTCAGGTGCAGAAATTGAATAATCAAACGTAAAATAACACTGCATAATCTTCACTCTATAAATTAAATCAAATAAATATGTTAAAACTACAAAAGTGATTTTTCTCTCTGTGTTTTGTTATTTGTTAAACATTCGCGACACAGAAAGCAAGAGGAACATTAAACTGCTGTAAACTACTGTGACATATCCGTTTACCTTCATCTAAACCGTAAGCGTCTGTGTCTACAAGAATACTTGCAGAGACATGCACTTTGATATAAAATCGCATTTAAGTGTCATTTCAGATACAAATAGACTCGGAAGTGAAAGGAGTTCTGTGCATCTCTGACTCGTTGCAACCCTAAAATATAATATGAAAAGTTGCACAGTAAATGAGTCATGTGCAAGTCAGTCAGTGCTTAATATCATGAAGTCTTCAAACAATCGTTTCATATTGTGTTCATTCCTTGAACCCTGATGAGGCGTCTCCTTTACATCTCAAACACGTCTTGAGTGGAGGTGAAGACACTAGCTGTGTTGTAAAACACACCAGCAGAAGGCAAGAGAAAGATTCCCCCCTTTTCCCTTCATGTGAATCGTTCACAAGCGTCCCGTTCCCGTCTCTGTCTCTCTCTCTGTACTCCAGTGATGTGTGGTTACACACTCGGCTAGCTCCTCGTCCATGACAGACTGTTACCTCCTGAAGCGGAAACACATTTGATTGTTAACATCTGGGCCATTACAATTGCAAACTAGGGCTCTGTACATCAATCAGAAAGTGCTTTCAAAACAAAGAGACCATCCTCCAATCAATCTATCGGGAAACGGGGGCATTACATGCTCCTGTAATCCTGGCTAATTAGAGGGATAATGGGAATGAGATTTATGAATCCGGTGCTGTTGAGGTGTTGCTGCAAATGAGCAGGGATGAACGCCAGATAAATGCCGCAATAAATGCACTGAGCTCCTCACCACACTGTTGTTTTTAATCAACTTCTCTCCTCCCTCCATCACATCCACCCATCCACATCTATCTATCTATCTGTCTGTCCGTCCGTCCGTCCGTCCGTCCGTCCATCCGTCCGTCCGTCCGTCTGTCTGTCCGTCCATCCATCCATCCTTCATCTGTCATCCTTCAGATTTATTTGTCTAATGCTTTTTACGATACAAATCATTACAAAGCAATTTTACAGAAAATTAAGTTCCTACAATTTAGTAGTAACTTACGTATAAGTGGTGATCAGTTTATGTGCAAATGAAAGGATTTTTCAGAAAAATGTATACAAGACATAGCCAACCAGACGATGAACATTATTAACAGCAATTATAATGTGATTGCAGAGTAAGCAGCAATATTTGTTAGTTCTGTATGTTGTTTCAAGGGTTAGCATCATCTGAGGTCCTCCGAGGGGTTGGCATCATCTCTTTGTAATAACTGTTAAATGAAAGGTTCTTTAGGGAACCAAACATTGTTCTTGTGGCATCACTGTGAAAACTTTTGGAACCTTTATTTTCAAACTTGAATAAGTTTGAAACTTTTATTTATTTTTTAATTTTTTCCTTTTAATTTGGCCTCGATATAAAACCACAAGAAATCAGTTTTTAGACGTGCAACACAAAAACATTTAAATGTAACATTCTAGTAAGGTAACTAACAGCATTTTTAATTATTATTCTGCTGAGTTTTTTTTTCACTATTCACTGTAAATGACACAGATTTAACAGTGCAAGTGAATGCTAATCATAATGTGGGGTATTTCATTATGCTAGGCTTTTAATTATTTGTTGATTAGGGACCCGGCATCGTGGTGAATTTCACACCAGCTGAGGTCCCGGATCTCACAGACACAAAATCACCAGTCTAATTATAATCAGAGTGTCAACTAATACTCAGCTGGACTATCAACTAGTACTTGAGTTAATGTACCTCATTACTGAAGTATTATTTGGAGAAAGTTGCAGTTTACTCAAATAGCATTGAAAGCGATTACTTTACTCAATTACATTCCCATGGAAAAATTATACTTTTTATTCCTTACAATTTAATTTAGGCATTAAAAGTGCAAAGTGCATTAAGACTAAACAATATTGCATAAACTGATAAGATGTAAGATTTGTCTGTAAGTGTAAAAGTATCTGCATACTGCTTAAGCATGTAATTCAGGTGTCACAATAGCTTCTTAGCTTGCCATATAAAATAAAAGTTTTTTAAAAAAAAATTGTTTTTGTTGATTTTCATATCTGATGCATCAGGCGTTTAAGGCTCATATAATGAGAATATGGAGAAGAAGAAAAAAAAATGGCTCAATTTAATCAAGAGACTCAAACTGAGCAAAAATATGTAATTTAGGTTCAGATGCTGATATTTATATGGTAAAATGTTGCTGCTTGTGATGTAAATCAGTGAGATCTTTCTAACAGTAGAACAGACTCTGACATAAACTGCTGTAAATATGAGTCTGTGCTCTATATCTCCAGTAATGTGTCTCAGTAAGATGAGATGTAAATGATCCGCACATATAACACAGTGATGGAGAGCTGAAGAAATCAAGGCTCCTCAGAAGATGTGAGATGTTCTGGAGGCTTGTGAAGATCATTCCTCCGCTGAGGAACAGTGAAAGTAAAGCTTCTGGAAACAAACGCTCCTCAAAAGATCCTGAGGATCAGATTTGAGACTCTAAAACATGACTGATGGAGAATCAAGTAAAGCTGAGCTGCTTCAGTCCAGTAAGAGTTCATCTGGAGATATTACTGACCTTATTCTGACATTTACTTGATCAAACCACTCAAGATTTGACACCAGAAGCTTCAGCTGAAACTGAACATTTGTACAGTTAAACTAAAAGAGCTTTGACTGGATAAAATACTGCAAACTATCAATCAGGGACAGGAGACACGAGGACAGTGTGTGTGAAAGCAAAGTTTGATCATGTTTAGAGCATTAGAAATCCAATATGATACAGCAGACCTTACAGGGATAAAACTTACAGACATGTTTTTTATATATAAAATGTTTCATAGACTGACCCCCTTAAAAGAGCATGTAAATGACATCATATTTTAATGTGGTAGTCATTACTTCCACCACAGTATGTTTTGTAAGTGTTGCCCTGTAAATATGCTGCCAGGTTGAACAGATAAAGTCTCAACGTGCTGTCTCTTCATGTTGAGTCGATGGCTCTTGTGTAAATGGTCTTTGTGCTGGACTGAGTCTCGTCTGTCTAATAAGGCCGTAAACAGGAACAGGTCATGAAAGCCGTAAGAAGGGACAATGACTGCAGTGAGCATATGGGCTGGTCTCAGATGGCCTGGCAGATGGTCCTGAGGCTGCTTCAGTTCATCCGGTATCACTAACTAACAGACCCACCATCTCTGCCTCTTTTAGATTTCACAGCATTAACGTCAATAAGTTCACTGGTCCTAAATTGAAAGCACAGAATCATTTGAAGCAATAAATGCTACTTGGTCAGAGGTACAATGCTTTTATTGAATGTCTTCATGTTCAAATCATTCCTTAATCACGTGACAGATCTATGCGCTATTTCTGACATTTCTGTCACTGTGTTTTTGTGACTGTTTCTTCAGGATCTGTGGTGTGTTATTATTTTATAAATAAATAAAACCTTGTTATAAACAAAATATTGATTAATTTGTCTTTTTCACTGTCTATCAGTAAATAAACACTAGGCTATATAATAATATTAAAATCCAAGTATTTATAGCCTAGTTTAATCCAATTTTGAGTTTGCTGGTATAATAATTGCTTAAATTGGTCTAATATATGTATAAGATGCTTGCTCAAAAAGGACATAATGACATAAATTAAAAGCAAATGACATTTTGAATCCTAAACAAGTAACACTAGTTCTATAGTCTTATCTGAAGGGTGAACTCAAAAGACATAAATCATACAACAAGGTAATTTTTGAAGATTAGAATCCACTGTAAAAAAAAAAAAAAAATACATTCAACGTGATGTCGCTGTCATAGAGACGACTCTTTCCTAGTCACACCAAATATTCGAACGATTCGTTCAAGAACGACACATCACAAGACACCAAACAAAGAGCTGGTAGCTATCCTTTATGTATAGTTTAATATGTTTGTATGGTTTTCTCAGATCAATGTTTTTACTCCGTCAGGCTCTGCTCGCGTTGGTCGTGGTTGATTTCAATCGAATGTTCAGTCAACGTTTAATAAAACACAATAAAAATAAAATACGCTGGGCGCTATCAAACAATAAACAGTCATGGTGATTTGCATAGTTTGTATCAGTTTATTCTGTGACAGTGACCACATAGCAAGATTGCACCAAATGCCAATATGCACAGAATGTTCCATAAGAATAATTGTCTGGTGACACGTTACTTGTTAAAGTCAGTTAGATAGTCAGTTAAATTGTCAGGCCTAACTTAGTCATTTACACGTGAAATGACATGGATGCATTCTGTGCATTTCATTCACAATTTGATTTTTTTTTTTTTTTTTGAGATTGAGAATAACAGACACACATAAGTGTTTCTTTTGAGAGCAGTGCCAATCCATGAAAAGAAGTAAAGATATAGGGAGTTCCTTTCAAAGAAAATTATTTATTCTCAAATGTAACTTAATGTATATATGACAAAAGGGTTGGGGATGACAAAAAAACTAAATTAATCAAAAATGTGCTTTATTACTGCATTTGTTTACAGTAACTTTATTCAAGTTAAAAAAAATAATAAAATCAATAGGATTTACGTAATATACTGTAGAATTTAGTTTTCTTTTTTTTTTTTTTTTTGGTCACTGGTGGCCAACCCCATTTGGAGGCAGTGCCCCAGCATGCCCCCCCCACTGAAAATGCTCTAGATACGGCCCTGGGAAGTACTGTGATGGTACCATAGTATAATACACAGTATCTTGGTTCTAACTGATTCTGCTTTATGCATCGATCCAATCCATTTTCCAAAGCGCTCGCCCCTTACTTTATTAATAAATGCACAGCACTGCAGGACACTTGACATAATTAATGCATTCCTGTAGATCAGACAGTAAGGTCATGGGTTCGATTCCCAGAAAATGCTTGAACTGATCAAATCAAGCTTGAATGCAATGCAAGTCACTTTGGATAAAAGATTAAAAAAAAATAACATACCTCAAATATGTATTATAGGAAAAGTGGAAAACATAAGATTCCATTTGTTTACATTAGTTAACTACATGTTTTAACATTTTAACAAACAATAACAAATATTTCTAATTCATTATTAACACTTAAATGCAACAAAAGCATTTATTGATCTCAGTTAATCTTCATTCCAACATTTATATTACACTTACATTTACAGTAACAAACATTAATAAATACTGTAACAAATTTTTTACTCATTGTTAGTTAATTTAATACATTGACTAACATAATAAGACCTTATCGTAAATGTTACCAAACAAGTGTATCCAAAAATATATTTAAACATGTGCATTTAGCAGACGGGAAACAAAAGGAGATTATTGTTTTGCTCAGACTGTATGCACACTGATCCTCTCATATGACATCAGAAGAGCTGAGAATTATATAGTGCACATATGATACTTGTGCTATAATATGATGCTTTCATGGTGTTTTCGTCTTTTTTTGAGCTCGACAGACATTCACTATAATAGAGCGTTATTTACGTATCATTGAGATACTATTTTTTGTATATTTTGAATTAGTTTTTATTTTTGTATTTTCCATTTTCCTTTTAAATTTAAATTAAATTTATGCATTTAGCAGACGCTTTTATCCAAAGCGACTTACAGTGCATTCAGACTATCAATTTTTATAAACAATTTTTAGCACAAGCAACGATGCCTTAAGATAACCAGAGGCCCTTGGGCTGCAGATAGATAGACTATTTGGTGGTTGCTAACTGCATTTTTATTTTGAAGCATCATAGCATAAAATCATAGCAAAAAGACATGCAGGCCTACACAGAGTAGCGCTCATCCTAGGCTTCTTTACTAGCACAATGTGCATTCTGCTCACAGTATATCAGTGGAACATATCAACTATACAAACTGTGTGGGGGAAACCTAAACTGAACCATTCACTATATTTACTACAAGCAGGGCATCGTTAGAAATGAGTGTGTGCGCTTGTTTACAGAATGCTGATGTCTCTGCTGCAAACTCCCATATATACAAATAATTATTCAAAAAATATAATTTAGTACTTTTGTCATACTCAAGTTTTGTTTTGTTTTTATAAATGTTTCTTTAATTGAACATGATAAATGTTTTATTTTATTTGTTAACTTTTATTTCAAGTAATACAGATATTTGTGCTTTTTTTTAATGCATGGTTTTAGTTTTAGTCTTTTAGTCAGGAAAATAACCCTGCCATGAACTGTTGCAGTAGGCCTATGATCTGGATGACAGATAACAGCTACTAGAAAACTCCTCAGAAGTTCTTTTGTGTTCCATAAAAAGACAGAAAGTCACATCCACGATCGTTGTGAGCAGTGTTCGTCATCAGCCGTGCAGTGACTCTGGAGGGGCACGTGATCTCGTCCAGAGCGCCCTGGTGACGGCCCCTGTGGGCCCTGACCTTGCCCGCCGCCCGGAGGACATCTCCCATTAAAGCGCCACATTCAGATAAGCCCATTTCTTTTCTTGCAGCATCTCTTTAATGTCAGGCCTGAAATATGAAGTCATTAGGCGATATTAAAACAGTGCTGACAAACTAATTAACAGAAGACATTATACGGGATGGGCTCGATTAATCCGCTTTAATTGCTCTTTTAAATGGAGGCCCCAATTAAAATTAATAAAGATTTACCGGTGATCACACAAAACCTCGTGGAGGAGTTTCTGTCTGAAGGGCAGGCAGAAGTCAGGCGTCTGAGCTCCAGCTCTGCTCTCTTTGCCCTCGCGGGACCCAGTGTGTGATCCTCATCCTCAACAAACATGAGCAGGATCTGCACGAGCTTGGAAATAATAAAAGAATTACTGAGAGAACGCTTTTGAACAATTGGATACTATTTCCATATTTCTGATTCATTAAATGTATCATTAGTGTTTGAGTGAAAATTGATTCTACACCATATTTTTGAACCACAATTTGCTTGATTCGCTGTATTCTAGTTTTATATCCAGGGAATCTATCAAACTGACGTGTTTGCTCACTTTTCCATGTCATCCAGAGCAGCTGTGATCAAGTGAATGATGGGACAGAAAGAGCAGCGTGTGTATCAGATGCAGATACTGACTGATGGAGATGAATCAAGAGTCAAGCAGATATTTCATACTGTACTGAACGAAGCTGACTGATGATCCTGATGCTGCAGTAACATTTACACTCAATTCATATTCAAGTGTTTCCCTCTTGTGGCCAAAGTTATGAAACACAAGGGCAGAGTTGTTCTTGTATTGGGGTGTGTGTGTGTGGTTCCCTCCATATGGCAAAAAAAAAACTTTTTTTTTTTTTGACCAAAATCTTTTATATATATTGCAAACAGTGAAGCTCAATGACATATTTTTGAAAAAGAAAATAAATTTAGTTTTCAACCTTCACATACCAAAATATATTTCTAAATGTATTTCAGGGGCAAGAAAATAAATTTCCAGTCTTACAGTAGCCTACGTTTAGGAAAGATACAAATGTGGGAAATGTGGATTTTTATTCTAAATGGCCTGCTAGTGATCAAAGGTGGATTTATAGTGATTTAAAAATGTTTCATATTTTTTATATTGCATTTTTTGGAGCATTTTAAATAATGTTCATTGCTGAAATTTATTCAGATGACAACAAATCAAGTTTTTCTTCAGATGTGACATATATGAATGCATTTCCTTGGACTGAAATATATTTGTAAACACTTTTTAAATTATGAAAAAAAAGCTGATGCAACCCTCATTAATATAACAAACCAATATTTAATATAACTATAGGCGTTTGCACACACTCAGGCACTGCATTTCACTTGAATTATTTTTCATCTGAAGATAAACTTTTATAATTTTATTTCATATATGCTGAAATTTGAAATTCTATACTTATTAAATCATTTTAAACTTAAAAATTATTTAATGAAAGAAATTGATTATGAAATATACCAGGCGTTTTTTTTATTGTTTGTTTTCACTATAGGATTGATTGAATTGATACTGATTTTACAGGTCTTTAGCTCTGTCCTTAATCTGCAGGAAGTGATGTCATTTTAGAGGGAAATCAGCAGCACAAGTATCAGTGGATTTGATTTAAAGGGATACTCCAAAATGAAAATGTTGTCATTAATCACTTACCCCCATGTCGTTCCAAGCCTCTAAAAGCTTTGTTTATCTTCGGAACACAATTTAAGATATTTTGGATGAAAACCTGGAGGCTTATGACTGTCCTATAGACTGCCAAGTAACTTACACTGTCAAGGTCCAGAAAAAGTATGAAAGACATCGTCACAAATACTCCATCTGTGGCTCAACCGTAACATTATGAAGCGATGAGAATACTTTTTGTATGCGAAGAAAACACAAGGATGCACTGTTTCTTCGTCTATTTATGCTTTGATTTGAAAGAAAACAGCGCATCCTTGTGGCACAGCTGATACAGAAGAGCGTAGTCAGTTTTAGTGATGTGGAGAGACACAGGGGAGACTGTTGACAAAGGAATTGTTGAATAAAGCATTTATTTTTGTTTTCTTCTCATACAAAAAGTATTCTTGTCGCTTCATAACGTTACGGTTGAAACACTGATGGCAGATGGCTGATGTCGTCTTTCATACTTTTTTAATTATAAGTTACTTATCAATCTATGGGACAGTCTCAAGCCTCCTGGTTTTCATCCAAAATATCTTAAATTGTGTTCAGAAGAGGAACAAAGCTTTTATGGGTTTTTAACGACATGGGGGTAAGTGATTAATGACAAAAATGTTCATTTTGGGGTGGAGAATCCCTTTAATTCTGTGATTTTTTTTTTTTTTTTCTGGTTTATTATATGACACAGCTCAGGTTATTAATATAATCGTTCCAAAAGATGGTTAAAACTGAACCTCATGTCAGTCCCTCACTAACCTTGCTGTAGCTCTTTATCAACATGCTGCTTATTAACCTGTGCTGGCAGCATAAATGATCAAGTAAATGAAGTCTGAGCGTTAGATTAACGCAATAAATATGTCCTTAAAGTATAACCCCGTCCCAAGCATTTTTATATATATATATATATATATATATATATATATAATGTGCTTTACATTCAATAAAGCATGTGATTCCACATGATGGCGCTGTTCTTCTTGTGTAACATCAGGCAGATTTGATTTGTTTTCTTCATCTTATAACCTTTGAATCCCTTCAGTACAGACACAAGCGTCTTGTCCTCCTCGGTTTCTCTGGTCTCTTGTGCGCTTCAGTGAAGTTGAATATCTGTCCTCTAGATTGGCTCCAAATTTGACTGCAATGATTTCTGGACCATGCTGGATAAAGGCCAACAAAGACAAATGTGTTGCATTCAAAAGCATTTTCCTGTAACAGCAGCAGCTTGTTTTGTTATCAGAAGGTAAATGCATGGTTTACATGTGGCGTTTTTATTTTTATATTTTTATGTTTCTTTTTAATTTTAAAGTTTTAGTCATTTTATTGTTTGGTCACATCTATTAGTTTATTATTATTATTATTATTATTATTATTATATATCAGTGGAGTTTTTAATGAACAATTTAAGAAATGTTTTAATAGGTATGTATATTATTCAGTTAAAATTTATAATGAATATATTTTAGTAATGAATCTCTTTTTTTATGGTTTTAGCTTCAGTTTAATAATCCAGTTAGACAGAACCAGACCTGTTGTCTCTCATGTTGTTCTTTACGTGCATATGAAATAAATGATTCATGGCTATAAGTCCATAATTTCACTGTGCTCCATTATTAGCTCTGCAGAATTTCTTTGGTTATTGGTGAGACTGAAAATGTCTGCTGAACTCATCGTTACAGTCATCAGACAAATGTCTTGCAGTTCACAGAAAAGTCAGAGCAAATTAATGTGAGGCACACCTCGACACAACTGTGTGCAATTTAATTTGAAACACAAATCAATTAATGTGTGGAAGATTGATCTAATTGGAAGAGAACGCCGCTTAAATAATTACCACTCTTTGTGTTTTGTACTTTTCCTCACAAACCAATTAAACGAATGTTTTAATTTCTTTAATTTTATCATTTCTGAAGTAATTGCTGCTTGAGTGCCTTGCAGGGCTTTCAGTTTAATGTGTTCCACTGCCAATATGAATAAAACATCAACACAAAAGGTGGAAGCATATGGTTCTTCTGAATCTGCACGTCTATTTCAAAGACACCGGGGCTAGTTGTCACACTGATTTGACTCCAGCAAATATTTATCAAGTTGGGTTTGTTTTTGAAAGTCCTTAATGCCTTGATTATATATATAATCATTGTCTAACATTTCCATATTGTACATGTAATGGGGCATGTTGTCAAACTGTAGGTTGTGGCCTCTGGTCCATGATGGAAATAATGATAAACAGCTTATAGCTTATAGATGAAATACATTGTATACTTGTCAGCTGCAATTCATGGACCTCTAACATTTTTAAAAGAACCATTTCAAAGAAGCACTTAACATTTCCTTGTTCAGTAAATGTATAATTAAAGGACTAAAGGTGTTAGCATCAGAAAATTTATGAAATTTAGTTTGTTTATGCCAAATGCCACATTTTGTGTGTATTCACAATGCAAGTTGCAATATGCAATATCAGCTGCTGAAATGTACAGAAAATTGT
This sequence comes from Carassius carassius, assembly GCF_963082965.1. Lineage (NCBI taxonomy): Eukaryota > Metazoa > Chordata > Actinopteri > Cypriniformes > Cyprinidae > Carassius > Carassius carassius. The sequence continues at coordinate 29,385,376 of NC_081785.1, forward strand.
TGAATTTGATTGGCTGCTGGTGGCTGTTTTTGTTAATTGGATGATTGATCTTTCATGGCTTGATATGCACTCATTCTAAAGAGCAGACATATCAAAGGAAATGTTCCTTGATTGAACTGTTGCAGAGTTAAGACTGGTTTTTAGTGTGCATAATCAGAATGACAAGCTGTTTGTAAAGTTTGATGTTTGTTTTGTTTTTGTTTTTTACGTTACATAATGATTTTATGTGCCTCACCTGTAATCGCATACAATTTAATACAAAACAATAGATAACAACATAATTAGCTGTAAGATTAGCTTTCTTACATTTTCCTCTTTTCCACTTTTGACGACTGTGGACTACTTTTTCAATGTATTTTCGACATAATCGTACACTTATTTATATATAAAAAAGTATTATTATTATTTATTTTATTTTTTTATTTTTTTTTATTTAAACCGTTAGAACACAACAATAATTTTCAAATAACAAAAAATAAATAAATAAAAATATAGAGACAGAGAACATTTCAACAACATAATACAAAAAAAGTGTTTAAAAAAGAAAAACAACATTACCAAAAAGCAGAAGGATAAAGAAAGAGGGCATTACTCACATAAAAGAAAATCTAAACATTTAACAAGGCAAAGAGTCCATAAGTCGTGCAAATTTGACAAGTTCTGATCGCTTTTGGGTTAAGAGATGACGAGATTGTATTTAAATAATGTTTTATCTCATGCAAAAATACCAAAAGAATTGGTTTACAGTTTGAGAATTTACATTTATGAATATAAAATCTGCACAGGAAAATAATTAGATTTATTATAAAGCAAGCATTAGAATCTGCTTCAAAAAATCCAAATATAACAATTTGGGGCTTCATAGAAAAATTTTGCAAGATATTTCTTGAGATAAACCAACTAACATCTTTCCAAAGTTTCTGAGTGTAACCAAAACAAGTGAAGAAGAGTTTCAGTGTCATTCTGACAGAAGGAGCAATTAGTTTCAAAATCAGATCTGAATTTTTTCTGAAGGAAATCTTTGACTGGGTAAATATTATGAACTAATTTAAAAGAAATTTCTTTTACTTTGTTTGTAAGGAAAAATGTATGCTGTATGGACCATATATTTTTCCAATTTAAATTATCAAAAAGCCTATTCCAATATGAGATTGCAGGAGGGGCAGAAATAACGTTTTCAAGGAATAGAACTCTTACTTTATAAGTTCTTCCTTTTTTTCAGTGAAACATATCTTGCCAATAGGTGTGTTGACAAGCTCAGGATAAGACAACGAACCCAAAGAGAGAGTATTTTTTTTAAAAGCATAAGTAACCCAGAGGGAATAGCATCCATAACTGTGGCAAATTCCTTGGGAGTTACCGGTATATTATATTCTGAAAGAAACTCTGGATACCTAAAAAGCAGACCTTCATTATTAAAGAGCTGTCTAACATGATATATTCCATTATTGAACCAGTTATTATAGAACAAAGATTTATTCTTAAATAAAATATACCTATTGTTCCATATATAACAACGGTGAGGAGAAAAGTTATGTTTGTAAATAAGATTCCACGCCAGAAGGACTTGTTGGTGGAAGTTAGATAGCTTGACAGGGAGTTTATAAATATCATAATTACACATTAAAGCAAATTTTGCACCACCAAGTTGCAAAAAAAAGCATGCTGAGGGAAAATATTCCAAATAGAGGTAGGATTTTTAAGGAATCGATTAAGCCAATTTATTTTAATTATGTTATTTAGTGAACTAAAATCAATGAAGTTTAAGCCGCCCTTATGTTGAGTATTTAGGCTCACTGACTTTTTCAAATAGTGGGGTTTATTCTTCCATAAAAATTTAACTAAGATTCCATCAATAAGTTTACAAGTGTTCTTATCAATGAACAGTGACTGAGCAGCATAAGTAAGGTGAGACAGACCCTCCGCTTTAACAAGCAAACCTCTGCCTTTCAAAGAAAGGTCTCTCTGCAGCCAGCAGTTAAACCATTTCATTGTATTTATAACAATTGGGTCCAAATTAGCAGAACATCTAGTGTTATCTTTGGTTATTTTTATACCCAAGTATGTAACACAGTTTTTAATTGCAATACCATCAATTGAAGAGATCATACTGTCTTTTAACGGAAATAATTCACATTTATTAATATTAAGACATAGGCCAGAGGCTTTAGAGAAGAGATGAAGAATACATAAGGCTGCAGGTATTTGCATAGAGTCTTCTAAGAACAGAACAGTATCAACTGCTAATTGATTAATAATTAACTCTGTATTGCCAATACTAATGCCTTTTAGATGGCTTGCTTTGATGTGCGAACTAAGAAATTGTGTAGCAATTACAAAAAGATAAGGAGATACTGGACATCCCTGTCTAACTCCACGGTTCAAGAAGAATCTGGGAGAGGTACTGTTACTCAACTTAATGGAGCTGCTACTGTTCATATACAGCATTTTGACCATATTACAGAAGGAGTCACCAAAACCAATTCGATTTAGTTCTTGAAACAAAAATCCATGTTCTAATGTGTCAAATGCTTTGTAGTAGTCTAAAAATAGAATAAAACTTTCTTTTGGGAGTAAATATGAATAGTCCAATAGATCTAATATTAAGCGTATGTTGTTTGAAACATGTCTGTTTGGTAGAAATCCTGACTGTGTTTCATCAATAATAGAATTTAGGACACATTTTAGTCTTTTGGCTAGAACTAAAGCTATTATTTTGTAGGCGTTATTTAATAAGGTAATTGGGCGCCAATTATCAATAAGAAGGGGATCTTTATTTGGCTTTGGAATTAGAGTTATTACTCCTTGACATAGGGTTGGAGGAATAAATGTTTTCTCTATGCTTTCTCTAAAAACCTGTAATAGAAATGGTGTTATTTTTTTACTAAATAATTTATAGAATTCTGAGGTGAGCCCATCAGTGCCAGGAGATTTTCCATTTTTTAATGAATTAATTGCTTCTACAATCTCATTGGTGGTAATAGGAGCATCACAAAAATCTTTATCTACTATATTTAATTGCTGTATGTTCTGAAGAGACTCGAAGAAATCAGTTGCATAATTTAGATGTATATAAATCCGTGTAAAATTTAGAACAGAATTTTCCAATTACTTTTTGATCTTCATTTAATACTCCATCAATCATGAGTTTCCTTATTGTATTTGTTTTAGCTTGTTGTTTTTCTAAACAAAAAAAATAAGCAGAGCTTTGCTCACCTTCCTCAAGCCACTTTCTGCGTGATTGGACGTAAGCTCCTTCAGCTTTATATTTGTATATTTTATCTAATTGTTGTTGCTGGTTAGCAAGTTCAGCTTTATCATAATCAGTAATATCTTCCACATTTTTGGCTAAAAGACTAGCAATTTTACAGATAACACTACTCTCATTAGACTTCCTCTTTTTAGCCAAGTCACTACTGAATTTTCGAAAATATTTACCAATTTCATATTTAGCTAACTCCCAATTACTGCAGTAGTTATCTTCTTCATTTGCTTCATTCCAAAAATTTGTAATAATGTCATCGATTTTAATTCTAACTTCATTATAGGCAAGAATTGAGTTATTGAGCTTCCAATAAGAGGGAGTACTATATGAATTAACATTAGATGAAATGGGGATGCGAATAGAAATGCTTTTATGGTCAGATAAAGGTGAAGGAATAATATCAGTTGAAATTTTATTTAGCTCCATAGAAGCAAGCCAAAGAGACTTCAAGTAGGAGGCAAATATACCGACCATCTGGATCACAGTCGGAAAACAGAATTTTCCCCTTAAAGCGATGAAGTAAGATACAGACCCCAGCTGAACTTGATGTTCCATGGGACATCCACAGGTCCAATCCCCTTTGTGATCTCCAAAATTTAAAGTCATCTTTGACTGAATGACATTCTTGTAAAAAATAAAAATCTGAATTAAACTGTTTAAGGTACAAAAATATAGCTTTACGTTTAGTAGAGTCTCTTAGCCCTCTAACATTAAGTGAGTGAATAGAAAGAACCGTAAAGGAAAATAAGGAAATAGAAAAATAAAAATAAATATAGCTGCAAGCAGCAATAACGGGCCCAAGCACTACAGAAGCAAGCTTCAGACGAACGGCAGGAATGAGTAATTAAAACCATTTTAAGATTATTTTAGTCAAAATGGCTTGAAAGCAATAAACACAACAACTAGTAATAGGATTTATTGGCTTATCACGTGTAACCAATAGGTGACGCTGTTACCAAATTAGTGTGGAATGGTCAGTGTGAGGTGACAATGACACATACAATGTTTGGTGCAAAAATATCAAAGCTTTGTTGAGATACAGCCTCAAATGCATTTTGGCATCCTTCCAGCAAATTCGTTGATGCGCTTAATGAGAACCGTTTCATATATCGACACGAAATCCATATCTTTTAGGTGGCTTAGTCTGAAGATGATATGATTCAATTTTGGTGAAAATCGGACCAACGGTTGATGAGGAGTTTGAAAAAGTAGGTTTTGATTGAAAATCGAGATGGCGGACACGAAGTTTGGCCAAATAAAGAAAACTTGGTATCTATGTTCTCGACTTGACCCAAGGAATCTAAAAAACCAGCGACATTTCAATAGCCAGATTTATTCAAAAGTTATTAGCCTTTTTGGAAATTTTGTTATAACTTGCTGTTTCGAAATATTTTGAGTACCTTCAGGGGATGGTGTTGTTGGCACATTCTGAGTTTCGTAATATTACACCAATGCATTTGTTTAGTATAGCATTTTATTTCACAAAACTGTATTGAAGTCAATGGGAATTTCATGTTTTGTTCTATTATAGCGCCACCAAGAGGCTCAATCCCACCATTTTTTTTATGTGTCATCAGAGTGAGCCCATACATATGCGTGTCAATTTTGGTGAAAATATCTCAATTCACTTCAGATTTATATGAAAATACACGTAAAAAATGACTGACTCTTGACTTTGATTGAATTTTACTACCCATTACTATCAATATTTTGGCATTTGGGCATTAGCGTATGGCTATCGACCTATGTTTTCGAACTTCTGACGGTGGTTTCGTCTCGATCAGACAAGCGGTTTCGAAGATACAGCCAAATGTTTTTTAAGCGCTAAATCACAACGCTACACAAACCGTAAGGCGAAACCTGGCATGTTTGGTATCGTAGGACTCGGTAAGGTTTCAGGAGTCTAATTTGATGAGTCTCGTGAAAATAAGTCGACCACACCCAGAGTTATAAGCATTTTAAAAAAGATGATCACCACTAGGTGGCGCTGTTTCGAAACTTCTCACGCTCCTTCAGGACATTGTGCTGATGACCCATACCATGTTTCGTAACAATCGAGTGATGCGTTCTTAAAATACAGCATTTTAGCACAAAATTCAAAATGGCCGACAGTCAAAATGGTCGAAATGGTAAAATTGGATATCAGTCGACTCGGCATGTTGCCCTGAATCTAACAATACCAATTTTTGGACAAACTGTTCAGAAGTTATACGCAAAAATATCCATTTTTCATATCTCCGGACCAGTAGGTGGCGCTGCGCCGAAACGCAGCAAGTAGCCTCAGGTCATGCTTGTTATGATATGTACCAAGTTTGGTCTGAATATGATAAATCATTGTAGAGATACAGCCTTACAACCGTTTTTGAGAGCGCGACGTAAAATTAGTTTGAGCGTTTATCGAAAATGATTTGACAAATCAATTTGATTTGCATAAATTTTGGTCAGCACTGACTGAAGATGATCTGGTTCAATTTTCGTGTGAATCGGACAAACAGTCTAGGACGAGTTCGAAAAAGTATGGTTTTCAAAAAATTCAAAATGGCGGCCATGTTTTTATGACGGAAAATGGCGTCATAGGGTGCAATCGAATCGGCATGAGCTCCGAAATCTGAGAAAAAAATAATTTTGTTGATTGGCCTCACGGTTCAAAAGTTAGTAGCAAAATAAAAGTGAAATTTTGGACAGTTGGTGGCGCTAGAGGGAATGACTTAGACACACCAAAATTGGTGTATTTAATGTTGGGACTTTCCTCTATCAGAATGTCAAACCAAAACAACTTTCCCGCAATCGGTTCTATGGGCTGCCATAGACTCCCAGTCGGAAGAAGGAAGAATAATAATAAGAACGGGAACAAACACAATAGGGTCCTACGCACCTTCGGTGCTTGGCCCCTAATAATAAGCTAATACAGATAACTCGTTGAGATCGGACTAAGCAAATGTGCAAAAAACGAGCACAGCAAACAACAGTAAAAACAATATACTGATGTAGTGCAGTAGCCTGCAAAACAGGTGTAAAGATTATTAACTTTAAAACAGTAAGAACCCATAACAAACGTGTGTCAAATAAACAAATGGCATTCAAGCGCCTGGTTTTCTATTAAGCTAAACCCAGTGCCACTTTAATAAAGTGCAACGTTAAACATTATAATCAGTGTTAGACCTTAAAAGTAACAAAGTATTTGACTTGGGAACATAGTTGTTAAGCGTGGATATGCACTCTAGCTTATTAACATAAAACTCCTTAATCGGCAAAAGTGCACCGTGACCGAGTGACGCAAATAAGCAATCAGAGGGGACATTAAGGTTGGTGGAAAAATTTCGGTGCCATCCACAAACGCTCTTCCTCCAACAAGGTATTCCCGCTTGTTGTCCCGACGTGCTTTGTCCACGAGAGGCCATAGTTTGCTCCTCTTTTCTCTATCTGTTGGGGACAGATCCTCAGACAACTTTAAGTTGTTATTACTGAGAAAAGGAGAGTCTTTCGCTGCCCGCCAAATGGCATCACGGTAAAAGCGCGAGGTAAACTGAAAGATGATCCCTCTAGGTTTGTCGCTGCTCGTTTGCTTACGCCCAAGTCGATGTACAGTATCAACAGTGTATGGAAGTTTATCCTTTGCTTCTGGTAAGAGCTGTTGACAGACCTGGATAACCCTCTCCCGAACATCCTCCCTCTCCTTTTCAGGGATCCCGTAGATTCTCAGATTCCAACGCCGTGTGTATCCTTTGAGATGGGATAAACGTTGTTCATGCTCAGATGATTTCGCCTCGACTTTCTTCACTTTTGTCTCCATCAGACTGAGCTGGCCTTTGACGTCATTAACTTCGGCACATACAAACTCAACAGCTGTCTTTACGTCGGCTATCTTTCATACTCGCAATCGCTTGAGAATTCTCCGCCACCATACGTTCCAGGCAATCAGATCGATTGTTAATTAGAATCGAGAGATCTTTGAGTTGTGAAAGGATATTAGCAGCATCAAGGCTCTCTATCTTTCGCTGTTTAGTAACAGGAGACTTACATGGCGTTTCGGGGAAAGGAGGGATAACTACTTCAGGAGGCATAATATCTGCACAATCCATTTCTGACTCGAGGTAATCATGCAGATTGTCACTCAAAAGTTTGTTCGAAACTTGCTGTTTTGTCGACGCAGCTTTAGCAGAATTAGCATTGGCTTGACACACGTTCTTGTTATTTCTTTTTTCAGATTTTCCCATTTTCAATCATTATAATCGTAATGGAAGCCTCTTAAGCTTCAAACGAAAGATTAATAGTTTTTCTTACCGCACTACAAATCAAGTTATTAGTTTGAGTTTGCGGAACTCTTTAAAGCGTGTATAGTCAGAGCGCCATCTTGGGCTCCCCCTGTAAAGTTTGATGTTGCATTGAGCAGATATTGGCCAAACGGTTTCATTGGCTTGTATTTTTGGAGAGTTATAAGTGCATTACTGCCATCTATCTCTCAAGTGGACCATTGACACTCCTAATTGAGATTGTAGATAGAGTTTCAATGATCCATTTGAGAAATAGATGGCGGTAATGCACTTATAAGTCTGCGATGCACCATAATATAAGAAGACGATGCCTTGCACGTTCACAAGAGTTCTAACAGTTCAGACATTGCTGAATCAGAGGTAAAAAATAAAAAAATAAAAAAAACCTATATAAATACTGTTCAGTTTCTTGCACAGGCCGATTGTTTTGTGTCTTTACACATCACTGTATCTTCACAAGGTTTAATTTAGATTTGTCTGTGCATGTTTTTTTTTTACTCTCATAGATTCTGGTACCAATTTCCATGAATTGTACGACTGAGAGACTGTAACGACTGAAGCTAAAAATCATAATTTGTGTTCTACTGAAGAAACAAAGTCACCTTTTACAAGGTTTTAGTTTCCTTTCTGTCCATCTTTCACAAAGAATGGAGCTGCATTGGCGTGTTTGATAGTATTTTGGGTGCTGCCATCATATCGCTACACCATACAATTTTCAGAAAGAGAACGCTGAAAAGGTTTTGAGGTTAATGTGTTACAAATAAATCAGGCATAAAGCTTGAGGTATTATTTGAATCTGGTGAAATGTAAATGACAAGGTGCAAGAAACAACATAAATTTCTTTTTTTTTAAAAATCCATCTGGACCATAGAACAGGACTCTCAAAGCCTTGACATCCGGGTATCCAGGAGATAAGTCAGTAAATGCCACTTCAGACAGGAGTGATGAGCTCGGAGGAGGAGCAGCTGTGCGGCTGGAATTCTGCAGCGGTTGCAGATCTCTGCCATGAGGTCATGGTGCACATTACTCATGAGGAGAGAATGCATTGTTGTTGTTTTTAAGACACAGCCGGTGCGAGAGCTCGCGTGTCCCTCACAATGAATGCGCCCTTAGAAATTTGCCTTGAATTGGCCACAGGAAACAATGTGCACAGCATACTTTCCTTTCTATTGTGGATTAGTTTCACCTTAGTGGGCTGGATTCAGGGAAAGATGTTTTCAATAGAGCTTTACAGACTTACATGGGGGACGTCCAGTTTGACAGACCAGGAAAACAGCCATTAGTAGCTTTGAAAGCATAAAGGAGGTCTATGCATCATAAAATGGAAACTGTGTCATTGGGCCAAACACATATGCTGCTGTTTGATGTGTTAAACACAGAACCTTCACGCAGCTCTTTCTCAGACTGTCCAGCTCTATAACGCACACACACTGCAATGGGTGTGTTTACATGCACTGATTTTCTTCAGTTGGAATTAATCAGATCTGATCATAGATGCCAAAAGCATTGTTTATATCTGCCCTAAACTTAGCAATCCATTTCAAATATTATAGTTTCCATGTGCATTACTTCTGTTGGGAGTGAAACTAACTGCAATTTTGCCACATTGACATCTAAAATATCAGAAAACTATGTATTTATACACTGAGCATTTGAAAATTATTAATAAAGCAGTCAGATTCAACGTTTTATATGACTTTTCAGTCTGATTCGGATCGAGCTCAACTGGATCATTAGAGGCATTTTACATCAAGGTTTTTCAGTCTTCAGTCATATTTATTTATGAATTATTTCTATATGTTTAAAGAAAGCAAATATATCTGAACCATAAGAAAACATACACATACATGAATATTTTATTATTAAATGAAAACCCACACACTGCTAGATAATGATAAACAATAATATGCAAACTAATGTACATGATAAATAAGTATAATTTCAAAATTTGAGGGAACTTCTTCTACAAGCAATATTATGTTTTTATCTGTAAACGTCAATATTCCACCTATTATACAGCTAAATTACACATATTTACATCTTTTTTTATATAAATATTAGAGATGTTACATGAGATACTCCACAGAAGAAACTCAACAGACAAATCCACATTAAAACACAAATCATAACCGCTTTTCCATTTCATAACCAGGAGCATTTGAACTAAAAACACAGCACATATTTGTCAACAGTGGCTTATGAAATCAAAATATATTACATTGAAACTCAAAATCCAAACTATTAATAAACAAGCCTATTCCACAGACAACATGAAAAAAACTTGCTGAATATTGAATATTTGAATATATATTTAGATTTTTCATATAAAGCTGACAACGCACTTATAAAAAGGAATATTTATGATTGATACTCATGATAAATAAACGGTGTGTGGTGACACATAAAGTGTCCTGTAGGTGGCGCTCTCTGTTTAAAGGTAGGAAGGTGATTTGAAATCCTCAGGAACATCACTGTCTAGTTTGCAGATGACCTTGTAGATGGCTTTTTTCCAAGAGGGGTCCGAGTCTTTGGAGAGGGCAATGGCACTGTAGAACTCCTGAAGAGTGATTTCAGCAACCTCCAGGAATCTGTCTGGAACCTGAGGGACATTTACAACACACATCAGTCACCGCACAGCATCAATGACTGGAGCACTGTACAGAGTCATGCTGCCTAATAAGTGCTGTTAGTTAATCCTCACTAGTGATGCGATGAAACCTCCAACAGTGAGTATTAAAGATGAGTACTTAAGTGCAGTTTTTGAGACATGAATGATTCCTCAAATCATGTGTGCTGATACTGAACTAAGTTCCCAGATGCACCATTCTCACTTGCTGGAACAGAAAACAGCTGAAACAATCCGCACATTGAAGAAGGAGCCCGAGTCAAACACCCTAGAAACCATCTAACAATGACTTAAACACCACTCACATCACCCGTGCAAGCAACAACTCTGAACACCCTAGAGAAAGCCTTACAACCATCCAGAATACTCAAGCAATAACCTCAAATGCGCTAAAAACAACCTAACAGACTAGCCTAGAAACCTCCTAACAGTGCCTTAACAACCATCCACAACACCCTAGCAACACCCTAGAAATCACTCACTAACGATGCTTTAGTAACCACCCAGAATACATTACCAACAACCTAAGAACCACCCAGAAAACCCTAGTAACATCCTAAAATGCCTAAGCAACCACCTAGAACATTGATGGATGCAAGCACCTTGTAACTACCTAACAACCACCCAGAAGGCCCTAGCAACCCCCACAACATACATGCAATCACCTAGCAACCACCTAATATCCACCCAAAACACACTAGCCTGCAAACCACTTAACAATGCCTTAACAACTTCTCAGAATGTCCTATCAACCACCTACTATTAAACACCTATTCAGGCACCCAGAAACCACCTAACCACACCTTAGTTACCACACAGAATGCCCTGGCAACTACCCAGAACCAACATCCAAGCACCAAGCGACCATCCAGAACACCCTAGCAACCAACCTGAAATATCCTATCAACAACCTAAAATGCCTTAGCAACCACCCAGAACACACTAACCTAGAAACCACCTAACAACACCTTAGTAACCAGCTACAATGCCCTAGAAACCACCTAACAACCACCCAGAATGCACTAGTCTAGAGATACCAAACAACAAATTGCATGATGGCAAGTTTGCATGGTCAAGTCTTGATGGTCCAGTGTAACTGCAGATTCATGTCGTGCAGCTCGGCCTCAGTGACTGAAGTCAGGGTCGGAGTCCACACATGCTTGATGACCGACTGATCATCCCCACAGAACTCAGAGTCAGCACCGTCAGGCCCTTGATCTCTATGCACCATCTTTAATACTCTCGTTTTAAAGCGAAACGCTTCTTTGTTCACAGTGACAATAAACCAAATACAGTGTCAGAATCATCAGAAGAGCAGTGTGGATGGGCGCTTATTTTTTTGCAGTCTGTTGCTTTGAACTTAACTGCTCGGAAAATGCATAAAAGGACCCAGTTCCCATCGCAGGAATTCAGGCATCGCTTCACTCCCTTGCTCACCGCATCACTTTGAAGGACCTGGCTCGGGTGTGAGAGTGGGAAGAAGGTGGATCTATCCGCTGGCATTATTTCCCCAAGAGTAGCTCCACTCACTGTTGACACGTTTGTTTCTCGTGGCACAAAAGCGAGCCCTGGGAAAGGAATGTCTTGGTGCTGAGGTAAAGACAACTGTCTCCACTCGTTCCCATCGTCCGGCCCGTCACTCTTGGGATTTCTGGCTCCTTTCGCATCAGTAGTAATCCAAACGGCAGTCAGGCATGGCCTGCTCGTAATCTCAAGTTGTTTTAGCAGATGCTGCAGCTTCCTCTTCCCACAGTTTGATGCAGCAGCGCTGGACTCTGGGATAATGGGGGTCTACGGCCGGACAGCTACAGGTGTGGCTTGACACACAGGTCAGACAGTCGACAGGCTTAGAACAGCATCCTGCTGGTCCGAGCTGATTTATGTTCACCAGCTAAATTTGAATCTAATGGTGAAGCAGGTTGCAAAAGCATGCCTTGCTGAAGATCAGCGTCCAAAACACAACACACAGTATGCTGGTGAGCAGTAATGCTGGTCTGTACGGAGTTCACACAACTCTTTCTAAATCTCTGATGCGCATTTTAACAGAACGTTCCACAAAACTGAATGAAGCTTATTTAGCAAATGATCAAAGTCATTTTAATGAGTAGCTGTTCAAAAAAGGCCCCCATTTGGTGAAATTCAAATGCTCATTTAAAAAGTTCTGCATATTCTTGACCTTTTGTATGTTCATTTAGACAGCCAGGTTCAGTACAAGTTAATCTCAATTGACAGCATTCATGGTTTATGTTGATTACTACAGCAAATTAATATTTAAAAAAGCAAAAATCTATTTACAGATAGGTATTAACAATAAAAGTAAAAGAGGCAAACCTGTAAACATCAACAAAGTCAATATTTCAATAATATGGCCACAAAATGCACACAGTATATTGTGAAAAAATATTTTATATTTAATAATTAATGACAACTTAATGCCTTAAACCCTAAAACAACCATAAAAAATATTTAACCAGCTTAAATACACAGAACAACTAATGTTAAAATAATCAATATGTGCTTTTTTTACACTATAAACACATTTCATCTTGAAATCAATTACTTCCACTGTGAGTATGTCACTGTAACCTCAGTTTTTGCTTTGTTTAAACAAGTAATCAACGTTATGCCACAAATGCTGTTTGAATTTTACTTGTGCTAGAATATTCTTTTAATTTGGCTAATTTGTTCTGTTGATCTCTGCAGCTGTTTAACACATTTAACCATGATTACATCCATCCCACAGACAATCAATGAAGTATCTGCAGATTTTACTTCAAGCAAACATGAATTATTATATTATATATTCCATTATTCATTTGCTCTACTATATGGTCTAAGTACCTGGAAGTCGTTGGCTTTGTTGTAGTGCATGTTGAGGGCGCGGAAGAGCTCGGACTCTCTGGTGACGAGTATGTCTTTGACATCATTCACGCCGTCTACGATGGCCTGACGAGCGAACTTCTCCATCTGGATGTAGTAGAACTCTCTGAAGTTACTGAACCACTTGATCAGCTGAGACGTGATGCAGCGATTGAACTGAAAAGAGAAGTGTCAGATGAAGAGTTTTAAACAATGTTAATGTAAAAGAACAACAAAAACACCATCTATATGTCAAGGTTGAAGCTCATGTATGAAACAACCATGTCCTTTTGAGAATCTGTCCTTTCTTACTTGGGTTTGGTTGACAATATCAATGAATTGATTTTAATCTACCTTGATTTTGATGAACGTCTGTTGGTTCTTAAATTCCAAGATTGATCATTTAGTCTGTTTTCAGCTGATGTGTGAGACTTCACTAAACATCATCTGTAGTGCATCTGTCATCAATACAATACCTTGTAAAAAATGCCACCTAATGTTACATTTACCTCGGGAAAGTCATTCATGTCCATGAACTCATCAGAGAGCATTTTGATACATATATGCACTGTATTACACACTCAATGCATATCTGTATGTCTCATTTAATGTATGTTTGAATAAATGTCATGACAATGAATTTTTATTACAGCCACCAATGAAATGTTTGAACTGGAATTGATTTTCAATTCCCAATCCATTTGAATTGAGACCGGAATCTAAATGAATCAAGAGATTGTGAATCAGAATCAGACTGATTTGTGAAATCTGTGTCAATACGCAGCTCAAGCTCTGACATTTAAGATACTGGAATTATAATAAATCAGGTGAAAAAATCTCACAGGCACACATGTATTTATTTATCTTTTTTATGTCCTTATTTGTATATTTTTACAGTTGTAATTTATTTATATTAATCTGTATTTTTGTGTTCTACTGTTAGTGTTATCTGTATGCACCAAGGCTCTGAGAGTCAGTCAGTTTCAGTGTCAGTGTATGTATGTGTTGTACATGTGGAAGAATTGACAATAAAGCAGACTTTGACTTTGACTCAATATAGAGACCTGAAGATCACAGAGACTGAAACACCCTAGAAACCGCCACCAACAACCTAGAATCAGGATGCTACTTATTTCTTTAAGAAAAAGTTATATTTTTATTGTTGTGGCAATGATGGTGTAAAGCACTTGTTTCGAAACTATTTTCAGCAACACATCTGTTTAATCAGCTGTAGTGTTTCCCAGCCGATGTCTTGCTCTTAGAATCACATCTATGTGACGAAACACCTGTTATTATAACTGATCATCCGATAACACAGGGGCAGAAAGAGCTAACACCTGCCCAGGGGCTAAAAGACGCTTCTTCACGCAGAGTGTGAGAAACAGCAGTGTGCGAGACGTCCTTCTGAGTGACTTCGGCTGACGGGAATGGGATCGGACATTGGGATTATCCCAGGCTTTGTGTGCTGTGACTTCCCACCGAAGGGCGGGCCGTGACTCTCCTCACAGATCTCAGGGGTCAGGAGAGCCCGGCCACACAGGAGACCGTGCCCAGTGTCCAGATACCTCCTCGTGTGTCTTTTCTACTGATCTCCATTTGCGGGGAGACATCTCTGACTTATTTGTGAATGTTTGTATCATTAAATGTTATGGACTTGTTTCCTACTATACTTTTGTGCCACACTCAAGTGCACTTCCACGATGCAGAAAACATAGGTTCGATCACAGAATTCAGTGAAATGAATGAAAGTTACAGTATAACATTACATTTGGATGAATAAATCAAAAGTAGGGCTGTGCACTTAATCAGATGGACTAATTATGCACTAATGTGTGTGTGAATATTGAACTGTTATATAAATGTGAAGTCTGCATGTTGTGCATGTCTCAGATTGCTCTACTACAAATACTAAAGCACATGACTTCATCGTCGCCAGTGTTTCACCATTTCATTTGATAAAACTATAATCGGATACACACAGTAAATACTTTTTTTAAGGAATATAATTTCTTCCGTGCTTAATTTTAACATTAAATATCTGTCTTGCTGCACCTTGTTTGATAAAAATGTAAATTATATGTAATTACATTTTAAAAGATTATTTACCACTAATAACCATTAAAAAATGTATTGACTAATAAGTCCAGAAAAAATAAAACATACAACACAGAAATTCTGAAAACTACTAAGATATCCAAGTCTTCAGGAAACACTACCTTACTGAGCAATATATTCAGACAAGCTCATTTCTAATGCTAGGACTTCAGTTATGAGCAATGACTGTTCATTGTTTGTGTATATTGTACCACTATTGTAAAGTGTCCATTGTTGCTGGGGTTTAATAGTACTCTAGAGATTTTCCAAATCTTTAAATTAGCCTAAATAAATGACTGTGGCCCTCATTCTCAAATAATCTATGCTTAATCTACAAAAAAAAAAAAAAAAAACCTACCACAGATTATCGGAGTGTGTTTTACAAGATATAGATAGTATTCCAGTCTTTCTACTTCAAATGTTCAGGTTTAATTTAATGTATTTCTTGTTGTTTCTTTGTAATTACTTGTGAAATTTAAAGCAATTTCTGTTTGTTGAGCATTCGACCCCTATTCATTATTAAGTGACACTTACACCTACAAAAATAATATCTTGATCTAGCTGACATTACAATTAAGGAAATATATATTTAACATCATCAGATCTTTTTGACCAAACGATTTAAACTAAGGTGAGTTTCTCTTACAGGCTTCATAACGTTAAGACTTGCATTGCTTTTATCAAGCTCAGTAATTCATTCACAACCACATGATTTTCCTCACACCAAAATATCGGTATGATGTGGTGAAGTGATATTTACTGGCTCAATTAACACTGTCAACAATTAAAATTTAACAAATAGATTTTGTTTCTTCAATTATCTGCAATTTAGTACAAGACTGAAACTGAGTGTACCTAAAGCAGTATATAGCGTAGGGATGGGACGATAACCGGTTTTATTGATAACCGTGATAAAATGTGCTGAAGGTTAGTAATATCGTTTAAAAATGAATTATCATTAAAACCGTGTTTGATTATCGCGGTTTTAATAACTCACTATTAAATCATGTCCAGCCAGCAACAGTCTGACGCAAGCGCAGCGCACAATGTTTTTTTTCGAGAAGGAATGGCGAAAGTCAGTGACTTTTCTATGCTTTTCTATGCTTCTACACTTTTCATTGTAAGGAAGGAAATGCCACAGAATTTAATCTTTCTTTAAATTAAGTGCATAGAGTTGCTTGTTTTATTAGTTGTTTGTTGATTATTAAATATAAAACTTGCTGAAATGTTTTCAGTGTGAGCATCAACTATTTTTGAACACTTTCATCTCGTTTCAACAAAACCGTGATAATATTGATAATCGTGATAATTTTAGTCACTATAATCGTGATATTAAATTTTCATACCGTCCCATCCCTAAATAGCGTAATGTTAGTTAATTTTATTTTATTCAAGCACAAGTGGAAGAGTTTCCTAACACTGGGCCTTCAGCAGGAGAGTCATGAAATAACACAGTTGCACCAGATCTGTCCTGTTGTGTGGACTCATCACAACACTTGTGCCTCAGGACACGTCACACACTCACAGGACGTGTGTGTTGTTGTAGGGCCTGTCCTGCGCTCAGCGCTCTGCTATTGTGTGTGCTGAAAGCTGGCGAGCTGAAGGGTTAACGCTGAATAGAGGAGGTTGTGCTCCTCTCCGCCGCCTCTTTTGTCTCCTTTTGCTGACTTGAGAAACTCCTCTTTTAACTTTGTCTATGGTTAAACCAGCAATTCAGGAATTGCCACCCCAACATTCAGGAATATTCGCTCAAGCTTTTAAATTTGTGTTAATATTCAGGGGTTCAGTGCATATTTGTAATTTACACATAAAAAAATCCATTACAATTCAAAGTGATATCCAAAGCAATACTCGTATTTATGTGTAACTTATTTATAGGTTAAATAATATAATATTATTTAGTAATATTTAATTATTTATTATTATTATTATTATTTATCCTAATAATCTGCTAGACATTTTCATTTATTTTTTACTCCTGATTGTACTGCAATATTTTTGCATAATCATTAATAAAACACATTTTAAAAAAAAATAATTAATATTAAGCATAATAAAGATTTAAATAAATAATACAATTATAATATTTATCTTATTAAACAGTTACACATTTAAAATACTTTTTTAAATAAAAGTTTGCTCTAAAAATCATTTGGATTGTATACACGTTGGTAAAAAATACTAAATATTAACACAAAATTAGATTAGATACCAATAATGAAGATGCATGAGTTGTAAAAGTTAACGGAGGCACAGTTGGGAAAACAGTACAGACCTTGACATCAGGGAAGAAGTTCTTGAGCAGATTGGAGCTCGGGTAGCGTGTGTAGAAGAACATCAGCTTGGCTTTCTTCAGATGGTTTGGGCTCAGACCTTCCTGGATGTGAGGAGAGTCAAGGCCTCAAAAACCTCACCATAAATACTTTTCTTTAAAGATCTGGCGAACATGACAGTCAGCGATCAAAGACGCCTTACCCTTCATGTACAGATTAACTTGCAGAGCTCAACTAATGTGCAATTTTTAATAATCAGCAGCATTAACACGTCCCCAAACAAATAAGCATCAATATCTCCAATCCATCGTCCAAATGAATGAACAGCTCTGTATTGAGTCGATTAAGACACGACAGCATGTGCTAACAAGAAAAATAGCCCAACAAATTAGATTAAGGACTTCAATTAGAGACCTCCAATCTGAGCCGTTTGCTTCATATATCTGTCGTAGTAATTGCTTCGCTGCAAAACAGTGAGATGAAATTTCCTCTGTGAGGATGGAGAAGATCAGCTTACGCTCTTAACATTTGAACAGAACTTAAAAAACGAGTTTCTTTCTTTAAAAAGGAGCCAAAGCTTGTGACTTCTCTAAATTGATTGCATCTATGGAAAAGAAACATGTTGCTTCTTAAAGAAGCAGAAACGTAAAGCTGCTATTAATAAACCATCGTTTCGAATGAGACAATCGCTGTTTGGCCTCAAACAAAAAAAAAAAAAGACACAATATAGAAATCATTTCCAAAACAAATGTCACCCTAGAACAAAAGCAGTCTTGAGTCTCTGGGGTATATTTGTAGCAATAGCCAAAAATACATTGTATGAGTCAAAAATGTTTTTTTCTTTTATGCCAAAAACCATTAGGATATTAAGTAAAGATCATGTTCCATGAAGATATTTCCTACCGTAAATATATATAAAAACTTAATTTCTGATTAGTAATATGCATTGCTAAGAACTTCAGATGAATGACTTTAAAAGCAATATTTAGATTTTTTTTGTTCCCTCAGATTCCAGATTTTCAAATAGTTGTATCTCAGACGAATATTGTCCTCCTCACAAACCACACATCAATGGAGAAATTATTTATCCAGCTTCAGATGATGCATAAATGCATAAATCTCAATTGTGAGAAACTGACACTTACAGTAAGACTGGTTTTGTTCTCCAGGGCCACATATCATATGAATCTAATGATGTTTAAAAGCCAAGTTTTCTGCATGCAGTGATATCGTCACATATAGGACACTCTGAGCATCGATGAATGTGTATAACGACGGCTGAGAGCCTGCTTTTCACAAACAACCAACAGTGACCTCTCTCATCCACTCCAATCACATCCAGATAGCAGAAACATGTTCCGCACCTTTTCAAGTCTAAAATCAGAGAGTTTCCAGAAGAGAAACTGTTGCTTTTTCTGCCTTTGAAAATTGGCTTTTGTTCCTAACAATTCTTATCAAAGCCTTGTATTCCTTTTTATTTGTCTTTTCCTGGACTTAAAGTCATTACCGCGCCCAGATTAAAGAAGATGCTACAATTTTCTTTGGGGTTACCGAGATCAAAGCAGAAATTCTCCTTGAAGTCTGCGTGAGTGGAACTGCTCAGCGCTGCACTCAATTCAGCGATTGTTCGCCGAGCTCGAGAGCTGCTGGTGTGTTCAGCAATCTCAATGTTAACTACTATATATCAAATAAAAACTAAACAAAGAGGGGGATTTTTCAAAAGAAGCTGAAGCTAAACAAAAAACATAATCCATAGATAATAACGCCTTTATGTGACCCCTGCAACATGAATCTGATGCTGCATTAGACACGACACATTTACATGCAAAGAATCTTTACAAAACTGTAGACAGAAGTCAGATGAAAGATACAAATCTTAATCTGGGTAGCAGCAAGACTAAATGAAGACTTTCTCCTTGTGTTTGTGATGAAAAGGGATCTTGACAGTGTTTGTCAGGTTATTAAAGACTGAAATATGAAACATTTCTCAAACACTTCTCATCCCACGATCAAATGATCGGCTCCTTTTATATCTCTATACTCACAACTCTGACTCATTTTTGACGTTTTTAAGAAACTAAATGAGTTAACATTAACTATCAATGAACAATACTTCTACAGCATTTATTAGTTGATGATAATTTCAGCATTTACTACTGTTTACAAATGAGACGTATGTTTTAACATTAGTTTATGCACTGTGTACAAACACAAAAAAACATTACATTTCTGTTTCTATAGCATTAACTAATATTAATAAATGCTTTAAAAATGTGTTGTTCATTGTAATGTTAGTTAATGCATAACTAAGCCTGCAAAGTGTTCCAAGTTTTATTTGTACTAATGAATTTCAGGATTAATATCTGAAAAAAAACCTCTAATGAGATACAGAAACGCAACCTCCGAGCAACAAATTTCCTTCTTGTACTTTCAAATCCTTTGACAGAGATATATTTTTCTCAGTCATTTTTTACATTTATTGTGGTGTTTTTGTATTAAAGAGACAGTTCCCCCTAATATATGACTTTCTTTCTTCTGAGTGACTCCAAAAAGAAGATATTTCTAAAGATATTATATAGACCAAAAAATAGCATATTTTGTGTTCCTCAGCAGAAAAGAAAAATCATACTTTAGTTTGGGGACCATTTCTCATCAACTATGGCTTCTCCCTCAATAAACTTCAAATTTTCGGCATATTAATAGTTAGTAAGGCAGTTCTTAAGTTTAGGTATGGGGTCCTAAAATATGGATCTAAAACATGCTCATGCAGAACAAGGCATTAATACGTGCTTTATGAGTCAATATGTTAGTCATATGCATGCCCTAAACTAAAAAAGTCATACAGGTTTGGAACCACATGATGACAGACTGATCATTTTTGGATGAAAGATCCCTGTAAGCGCTTAAAGGATATATTGAGGGTCATGAAGGAGCTCCTCTCAGCCAAGCTCTGCAGGTCTCCACACTCCATCTTGACCCGCGGCAGGCAGAGCGCGTCCACCGACACCAGTCCCGTCTGGTGATGCCCCGAGCTCAGCTTGGATCTCATGCCGACGCTTTCCCACGCATGCTCCATGGAGTCCGGCGAGGACCTCTCCAGAGACGCCGGCAGACAAGGCAGTGCGGAGAAGGAGGAGTGAGGGCCGTACTTCAGCAGGTGCTCCAGGATCTGGCTGTCGTGGAGAGGAGCGCTGTAGCCGAACTGGAAGGGCATCTGGTGCAGCGGGTAGGGTCTCTTCACAGCCGGGCTGAGGGAAGGTTTCCGCACCACTAGGGACAAGGCTTCGGTCTGGTGCTCCGGGCTGTTGCTCTCAAAGTGCTCCACAGAACTGGCTTTAAGGCTTTCGTCCGAGTCCG
The DNA here is from genome assembly GCF_963082965.1 of Carassius carassius. Classification (NCBI taxonomy): domain Eukaryota; kingdom Metazoa; phylum Chordata; class Actinopteri; order Cypriniformes; family Cyprinidae; genus Carassius; species Carassius carassius. The sequence goes on from NC_081785.1 coordinate 29,406,124, forward strand.
ACAGCTCTGAAGGGGAATCATCTGGGATCCGCTTCTTAGTCTCAGAGTACTCCGGACTGTGGCACGGCTGTGCCCAGGGCGACTGGTTTAGTAGAGTCATAGAGAGCTTCTTGAAGACCATATCGACGCTTTCACTCACAGTCCTGGTCAGCTCGCATTTAAGAGTGTCCTGCAGGTTCTTCACCGCCCTGTCGGAGCTGAAACCCCCCGTTTCCACTTTAACTTGGTCTTTGTGGTGCGTCGCGCCACTGTCCAGCTTCAAACTGTGTTGGGCGTCGTGCTCTGACCTCGCGTCTTCCCGTTCCTCGTTCTCCGAGTAACTCTGGTCGTGCACGTGCGAGATCTTCTCCTGGAGCTGATGCAGGAGCCGCTGCATGCTTTGGAGCTGCTCCTTGAGTCTGTGGCACTCCTGGTCTTTGCTGGTCTTGGTGTTGGACTGACTGGGCTCCTGGTGCTGCGGGAGCCTCTGCTTGCGTTTGTTCTCCTTCAGGAGGTCTCTTCTGCAGCGGACGGCTTCGCTCTCGCCCTCCGCTCCTCCGTGAGACCTGCTGTTGGGTGAAGCAGCCATGCCTCGTATGATGTTCTCCACCCGGGCACGTTTGGCTTGGAGGTGCTCGTTTACAGACAGATCCTCGTCTTTGAAGGACATGCAGCTATGATCGTCTTGAGCAAAATCTTCGTTGTTGGACTCGGGATCGAGCCCGCTGGTGTTTGCGGAGGGCAGGTAAAGGAGGTTGTTGTCCAGGGAGCTCAGTTTATTATGAATGGTTTTACGCAGGAGGTGAGATATGATGGAGCCGCTGTGGTAGGAAGCCAGAGGCCCGTCAAATGTGCTTCTGTGGTAGCAGGGGAGCAAGTGCTCAGCTTTGCTGTCTTCCATGCAGCCGTCACTCGGCTTGTGCGTGCTGTGTTCAGGCGGGCTCAGGTTCATGGTTTTCACAGGCTGCAGATACTGGTCTTTCCGTACACAATAATGAGCCTCGGAAACTGGTGGTCTGTAATGCTTTGTAAAAAAATAAATAAATAAAATTAATTATGCATTATGATAACTCTGCATTCCTCATATCTCAGTCCTACATTATTATAAATAGTATTACATTCTGATCCATAAATTTCTAGAAGATAAATGCTGCACAAACAAATTTCATATTCAAACACATATTCACATTTACTCAGTGTTCTGTTCATTGAATATAAAAATAATACTTTTTTTTAGCTGTTTCAAGTAATGATTACAAACATACAAATTATACATGAGATTTCAAAAGATATCAAAAGATAAAATAAGTTGTTTTAACAACAGAAACAAAGAAAAAATAGTCTATGCAACATATACTTACATTATAAATTTTCTGTCATCTCATATCTGAATGCTTTTCATGTTAGAATTACATCGTTCACATAGCAAAAGGATTGTAAAACCATGAGTTTTAAGGGAGAAGCTGCAGCAGCTGATGAGAGCAGAGCGCTTACCTGTTGCTCTGGAGACGCTTGACTGACAGTGTGCGCTCAGCTCCCGTCTCTCCAGTCAAGTGGGCGTGGTCAGAGCCGCCCTTCATTAACACGCCAGCCAATCGGAAGCCAAGTGTAGAATATAAACCACTCCACCTCAATAATTACTGAAATCACCTCCTTATTTTAAAGTGTCGGGAATTGTGTACATTAAAACTTACATTTTATTTAAAGAAAATACAATTCGACATATCTAAATCATGTTTCATATAGTTTAAATAAGTTTATATGAATTTTAAATATATAAATACAATAAATCTACTATTTTGTATCTCAGTATAAATGAATATTTGGAAATAAAAAAATGCTGTCAGCAAATTATTTAAGTCTTATGTATTTGTTTTATCCTATCTTCTTTAATTCAGCTGTTTTGTTCATTATTATTGCTGGAACTGCTGAAAATATAGGCTATTGATACTTTGATTTGGTTGGTTTGTAAGTTTCCTGCACCTCATAAAAAATAAAGAATAGCATATCTCTATAAAATAAAAATAGTATTATATATGTGTGTGTGTGTGAACAAAAAATAGGATGAGATTAAATGTACTGAAAGTGGGATATATAGCCATCCACCAATGATCCAACAATATTTTTGATATGCATTGCTAGATTTAATTAATTGTTAATAACAACTAATTAAATCTGTCATTGTACATTGTACTGACTACCAAAAAAAAATTTTAAATATAAAAAACATTGATTTTAGTTTTGTGTCATGCCACTACATTGTTTAGAAGGCATGAGAAAAAAAAAATAATAAAGTCCACAACTATGTTATGTTATATATAAATATATGTTTTTTTTTCTCTCTCTCTATTAATTTGTTGTTTCTCCCAATATATGTAAGAAACATGCTTTAAGTCCTGCTGTCCTCTACGAAATCGATGTCCTGTTTCATAACAGATGGTCATTTTTTGATTCGAAACCCCATAAGATTTTTCTGAGATTTATGACAAACTATTTGAAAATTAGTCCGATTTAAGTGATAATTACAAAATATCATATTGCTATAAGGGTGTTACATGATGACTGTTGTCTCTGAAAGCGCTGCTGTCAGCACGTGCTCTGTTCAGGACATCCAGACCATAGACTGTGTGACGTGTTACGTCTCAGTCAAATTATTAAAAATGAATGTCTTTTACAGAGGACAAAACTCCGTGGGCGGTAGTCAGGAGGATATCATAATAATGTTGCATCCTTGACGAATGGCTTTTTTATCCACTTCTGGATCGTTTTCGATAAAAGAGTTTGCTAAATGCATACTCGTACGAGTAAGAACTCAATGGTACGTTCCGTCCCCCCTCTCAGGTTCATCATGGTATGCTCCGAGCTGTTTCCGGTTCGCGGCAGCGCTGTTTCCGGTGCTGTGCCGTGAGAACTGCAGTGCGCTCGGTCTTTCCCGACAACATGTTATCCCGTTCCCGCTGTCTCACCCGGAGCCTCGGGCGCTCGATCTCCGCTCTGCGACAGGTACTTGTGTGTGTGTTTGTGTGAGCCGTCAGTGTCCGGTCTGACCGAAAGACCGTTACCCGGCGCGTGATGATGGCGCGCGTGAGCGGTAGGCCGCGGCCCAAGGGCAGCAGGACACTCGCAGCAGAACCGAGAGAGAAACGAAGAGAGATTTTAACGCACATCACTGACGCGCACACACGCTTCTGCTGTGTTACACGATGTGTTCATCAAGCTTTAATTACACACTGAAGAAGAGTGAGGTACACTGAGGAGCGTCACGAGCGCGAGCTGTCACTCGATCAATAATAACAGGCCTGATAGTCACCGTGACGTCAGAAGTGTGTGTGTGTGTGTCTGTCTGTCTGTGTGTGTGTGTGTGTGTGTGTGTGTGTCTGTCTGTCTGTCTGTCTGTCTGCCCTCTGTGTGTGTGTGTCTGTCAGTTAAAGGGTTAACTATGTTTATATATCTGTAAAAAGCCAGTTCACGTTTCTGTAGTACTTTATACGATGGGGATTGTTTCAGAGCAGCTTCAACAGTAATAAACAGCAAAATAAATGATGAAAACTTAGTCAAATATGAGACAAATCCTAAATCTGTCTAAAAAGACAGCGCTGTCATTTTCCGTCCTGTCTTTAATTGTGGCAACATGGGGAAAGAGGTTTAAGTAAGTGTGAGTTTTGCTGCTTGGTCAGTGTTGACTGATGGACTGCTGTCCTCTTGTTCTTCTGTCTAGAGTAACAGTGTTCTCGCTCGACGGGCCACATCAGGTGAGTTTACGAGCTCGCTCACATAGAAGGTGTTTCTGTAAGAGTACAGGTTTAACAGTCTCGTGTCTTTCTCTCTCTTAAACATGATCAGATGTGCCTGTGTCTGGTTTCTCCTCCAGGTATATCAGCGAGTCAGTGTGTCACCGTCAAAAACGGCCCGTAAGTATCAGTGACATCTGCCGGAGGATCCCTGGCTCCTGGCGTTCCCAGCAGATTCAGTGCACGGATCTGACCGGATTGTGTTGTGATGTTGTGTGTGCTGTTGATTTCCAGGAGCTGTGAGACCCGCTCGAGCGTCTATCAGATCAGATACTTCAACACCACGACCGCTCACAGTACGTTTCAGCACTAAAATAAGCTCTGGTGATACTCTGGTGCTAAAGAAGGGTTGCACAGCATCATGATCATCAGTTTGCCTCGCTTTTTAACTCCTGATAAGATTGTGTACCTGTTAGAGTGTCAACACAGTTCTGTCACTTATTTAAGGTCACTTTTCTTCTGAAGGTCAGGGTCAGCCATCACTGATTTTAAGGTCAAAATGAGTTTGAATTGTTGTACTGAAAAACAAGACAGAAATACTGAAGAAGAACATTCACTTTTTTTTGTTGCAGTGATCAAAGATATTTTTGTAAGATCTGTTTTGAATATATTTTTTTTCTCCAAAATTTTGCCATAAATCATTTTCTCATTTTTTCATGTTCCCTTCAACTTGGTCCTTAAATGTAAAAAAAAAAGAAAAAAGATTTACGCTTATCTTCCTAAATCCTGCAGGAACCTTGTTCAGTGGTGAACTATAGAGTCAACACCTCTCTCCAGTTGCACAGCACAGCTTCCACTTTAACGGTCTTCTGTGATTGCAGGGAATGAGGTTCTCACAGTGAATACACCAGCGTTTGCTGAGTCTGTCACAGAGGGAGACGTCAGGTGGGAGAAAGGTAAGAGGAGTTCAGCAGGTGTGCAGGAGAGACGTCTCGCCCCGTTAGACCCCGTTAACCCTCTTCTGTGTGTCTTCAGCTGTTGGAGACAGCGTCTCTGAAGACGAGGTTGTCTGTGAGATAGAGACCGATAAGGTAAGAAGCTGTTTTGAATGTTTAGGAGACTAACAGTTACTGTTTAATTATTGGTCTGTGCACCCATTTGTCAGACGCACATCTGTTAGTGCCGTGTTGAGCAGTGCATTTATTTAAGAAAATGAGTCGCGTTAAAAATAGTTCAACCTTTGATAGCGTGCCTCTGGACACCTGCCTTCTGTTCCAGGCTGTATTTGGTAGCAGGAGTGTGTCCTATTTCAGCAACCATTAAGAAACCTGTCCGATGAACATGACTCTAACATTACAGGGCTTCCTTAAAGAGTTAGTTCACCGAAAAAATGAAAATTATGTCATTAATAACTCACCCTCATGTCGTTCCAAACCCGTGAGACCTCCGTTCATCTTCAGAACACAGTTTAAGATATTTTAGATTTAGTCCGAGAGCTCTCAGTCCCTCCATTGAAACTGTGTGTACAGTCTACTGTCCATGTCCAGAAAGGTAAGAAAAACATCATCAAAGTAGTCCATGTGACATCAGAGGGTCAGTTAGAATTTGCTGAAGCATCGAAAATACATTTTGGTCCTAAAATAGCAAAAACTACGACTTTATTCAGCATTGTCTTCTCTTCCGTGTCTGTTGTGAGAGAGTTCAAAACAAAGCAGTTTGTGATATCCGGTTCGCGAATGAATCATTCGATGTAACCAGATCTTTTTGAACCTGTTCACCAAATCGAACTGAATCATTTTAAACGGTTCGCGTCTCCAATACACATTAATCCACAAATGACTTAAGCTGTTAACTTTTTTAATGTGGCTGGCACTCCGTCAGAGTTCAAACAAACCAATATCCCGGAGTAATTCATTTACTCAAACAGTACACTGCCTGAACTGCTGTGAAGAGAGAACTGAAGATGAACACCGAGCCGAGCCAGATAACGAACAAAAGACTGACTCGTTCATGAGTCAAGAACCGTTTCTGTCGGACACGTCCAATTCGTGAACCGAGGAGCTGATGATACTGCACATGTGTGATTCAGCGTGACGCAGACCGACACACAGAGCGCCTCAACCGAACTGATTCTTTTGGTGATTGATTCTGAACTGATTCTGTGCTAATGTTATGAGCGCGGGTAAACCGAAGGCTTGAATCAAGGGCAGTCATCGCAAATGACGTCATTACGTCGAGCTCAAAAGAACCGGAGAACCGTTTTCTTAAACCGGTTTATTGAATCGAACTGTCCGAAAGAACTACTGGTGATCTGAAAACCGATGCGACCAGTTCTTGACTCATGAACGAGTCAGTCTATTGTTCGTTATCTGGCTTGGCTCAGTGTTCATCTTCAGTTCTCTCTTCACAGCAGTTCAGTCAGTGTACTGTTTGAGTACATGAATTACTCCGGGATATTGGTTTGTTTGAACTCTGAGGGAGTGTCAGCCACTTTAAAAAAGTTAGCAGCTTAAGTCATTTGTGGATTAATGCATATTGGAGACGCGAACCGTTTAAAACTATTCAGTTCGATTTGGTGAACAGGTTCAAAAAGATCCGGTTACATCGAATGATTCGTTCGCGAACCGGATATCACAAACTGCTTTGTTTTGAACTCTCTCACAACAGACACGGAAGAGAAGACAATGCTGAATAAAGTTGTAGTTTTTGCTATTTTTGGACCAAAATGTATATTCGATGCTTCAGAATATTCTAACTGAGCCTCTGATGTCACATGAACTACTTTGAAGATGTTTTTCTTACCTTTCTGGACATGGACAGTAGACCGTACACACAGCTTCAATGGAGGGACTGAGAGCTCTCGGACTAAATCTAAAATATCTTAAACTGTGTTCAGAAGATAAACGGAGGTCTCACGGGTTTGGAACGACATGAGGGTGAGTTATTAATGACATAATTTTCATTTTTGGATGAATTAACCCTTTAAGAGCATCCCGTCCGCTGGAGCGGAGTTGTTATCGAACCTCAAGGATAATAAGACCTTAGTTTAGTTTGAGGAACAAAACTCCATTTTGAAAATGTATGCAGTTTAATCTGAAAAGTGGTTAGCTTCACAGAAATCTCTGCTGTGTTTGTTTGGTGTTAGGTATCTGTAGTCTGTGTGTGTGTGTGTGTGTCTGGTGTAGAGTTACGGTGAGGCGTTTGTGTGTGTGTGTGTGTGTGTGTGTGCGTGTGTGTGTGTGCGTGTTTGTAGTGTAGAGTTAAGGTGAGTTGTGTGTGTGCTGCAGACGTCGGTGCAGGTTCCCTCTCCAGCTGCAGGAGTCATCGAGGAGCTGCTGGTTCCTGATGGAGGGAAAGTGGAAGGAGGAACTCCTCTTTTCAAACTCAAGAAAGGAGGTCAGACATGTTTGTTTTTGCTAAATATATATTAAAGAGCACCAGTTACACAAAACCCACTTTTACATGGTGTTTGGACATAAACGTGTGTTGGTAGTGTGTGAACACAACCACCCTACAATGATGAAAATCCACTAACTCCTTATTTTTTTATACCCATTAAACCAAATCAGTCTTATTAGACCTGCTGTTTTGATGTCACATTGTTTAGGCCCCGTTGACTGACAGACTGCCGTTACAGTGCTTAGCTAACGTTGGAACCGTGTTTTATTTCTCCTTCGTCTGTGTGACTGGTTCACACATCTACAGCCGAACACTGGTTCTCTCGCTCTCAGTCATGTTGCTTCTACTGTTTATAGCTGTAGGTGTGCAGATCAGAGATGTACAAGCCACGCCCACTTCTGAAGACCAGGCGGGAATATGCAGCTCATTTGCATTTAAAGTGATACACAACAAAACAGCTCTTTATTAGAAACGTCGCAAAAATGACATTTTCCATGATCTGTGGGGTATTTTGAGCTGACGCTTCACAGACACATTCTGGGACCACCCAACACCAATATTACAGCTTATGAAAAGGTGCCTAAATGCATTAATCATTACAATCATAAGCTGAAGCCAGTTCCTAACGTGTTCAGTATGTGTTTAACTGATTACATGTTCACTAACCAGATAACATGTAACCTATAATGCACTAACTCTGACCAAATACTTCCTGTTTGTAACAGGTGAAGCTGCGTTTAAATGTGAATAAACGTATTAAAGCCAAGGAAACCTTACTTGTAAAAAACAAAACTAATTTTTGAAGTCTTTATTAGGGCAAATTAATAATACAAAAAATAATAATAAAAATAAGATTACTATGGTCTAAGATCACATTGGAGAATGGGAGTATTACAACAATTAAATGTAAAATTAAATTAAAGATATTAGCTCAAGAAAACCCCCGATTTAAAATGTCCATCTTCATCATAACCACAACCAGAAATATAGCGTCTGGTCTTTCTGTGCTAGGAAGTGGTTATTATTATAAACGAGTGTTGGTGTGCTGCGGTGGTTTCAGCTCTCACTGTGTTTCAGCTGGAGCTGTTAAGACGACAGTAGCAGCAGCAGCTCCTCCTCCTGCAGCAGAGACTCCTCCTCCTCCACCAGCTCCACCTACTGCTCCAGCTGGAGGACCCATCCCCACCAGCATGCCCCCTGTACCCCCAGTGCCGGCCCAGCCCATCCAGTCCAAACCAGGTCAGGACAAATCTGATGCTGCACATTCAGTAGAGCTTGAGATTGGTGTACTGTGATATTAACTTCGACTATTACTGATGCTGTTGTTAATAAAGGTTTGACATGAGTGCATGACTGAATAATGCTGAAACGCTCTAGCCTTGTGTCTGTGTTGTAGTTTCAGCCATCAAACCCACTGCAGCTCCTGCTGCTGCTGCTGACACTGATGCTGGAGCCAGAGCCGCCCGATCGGAGCACAGGGTAAGACTCCTCACACCCGCTGTCTGCAGCAACACACGGTACACTTAACACTACTGTACAACATGCATCACAGGGTAGAAAACACTTGCTGCGTGTGACTCGAGTCTGCCATTCAGGTCCAACTTTAAAACAAGCATTATTGTTATTTTTTATTGTTTCATATTGATCTGTTTGTCACTTAAGCAGACCTGCCAACATGTACGCATTTTTCGTACTCTGCACGCATTTTGACGCATAAGTACGCTTGTACGATTCAGTGCTCTCTAGGTACGCATTTTGTTGCTTGCATTTCACCGATTTCAGTTTCTACGCAATCTATGACGCTGATCCACAGCGTGTAAGTCGAGTGAAAAGCTTTCGGCCAATCAGAGCGGTGCATGTTAACCCGCCGCCCACCTGCCCCTCCTATCCACAAGCTTCGTTGGCAGTTAGAAAAGTGGTGGAATGGCTTGAAATCTAGAAGGTTTTAGACAGGCCAGGTGCTGATTAACGTAAGATAAAGGTAACAGGCTATGTTTAGCCTAATTGAATTTATGAACATTAAAAATGACCTTGTCATCATAACAAGCAGTCCAGCTGTGACGAGCTCAGTTCTGTTCACACGTTCATGTAGGCTAACATGTAAGGGTGGCGCTGCCAATAATGCACCTAAATGCACTCAGAGAAATGCACATTTCATACGGATTAACGTTACATACGCAGAGAGCAGTCTGTTTTCTTTCGTTTTGAATTGTTTTGTTCAACCCTCTTGAGTCTGTTAACGTCTATACGCATTATGAGTCATTTTCTCCTGATAACCCCGAAAAGAACTTAAATTACACTTTCAGTTTTACTCGTACAGATAAGAGCAATACATCCATCGAATCTGTAAAGGGTCTGCTTTTATTTGTATACAGACATAATAACAACAAAACTTTGTGCACTTATAAAATAAAGATAACAAACAAGGTGTGCTGTCTGCGCTGATCTTCATTTAGACACGCATCATTAAAATGAACTGTAACTCTGTGAATACTCAACGAAGAGACATGAGAGAGATATCTATAGAAAGCCTGACATGCCTACTTTTAAACTAAACAAGTGCTGCCAAAAACAGATATTCTGTGAGAAAGTAATCCATATGAAAACAACGCAGTGTTCGTTTTTCACGTCTCCCTTCATTATCTTCTAATTCGACCACGCCCCGCGCTGAACGCTCTATTCAGATTCTAATGTTAAATAAAGTTTTTATTTATTTTACTGTTTGCTTCGCGATGAGAGGAATAAGACATAATTCACCCCAAAATGTGATCTGTGAAAAAACCTGAAAAAAGTAGTACTTGTAGTACTCATAACATTTCTTCAAGGTTGGCAGGTATGCTTAAGTGTAGAAAGCTCTTAAATGAATTTAGTTCACTAGAGGACCTATTTAGTAAGATTTTGCCTGAAAAGGTTTTATAATTTTATTATGTGTTCATTTAATAAATCTTGTATTGTATTAATTGCTGTGTTTGTTTGCTTGGCTTTTATTGTATTTATGTGACGTTAGTATCTTTGTAATTAGATTTTGCCATGAAAATAGCCTCAGATGGAATTAAATACTACAATTTATTTAGTAGCGCTTAATGCAGTTATTTGCTATTAGTGACCAAACAAGATGTTAAACACAAACACTGTAGTATGGGAGACCACCAAAATAATGCTTTTTCTTTTGCTATTTCCAGTCATTAATTTGGATAATCAAATCTCATAGTCTGCTCATTGACTTGACTTCAAAATGTGGTGTATTGGCAAAGCATATCCATGAACACTTATCCTAACCTTGCCCCTCATGAACCTTCATGTTCAGTGAGCGCTTCAGTTTAAAAGTGTAAGAATGCAAGGCAAGCGCTTCGCAGGTATGTGAGCTGTTTTTCAGCAGCATGTTTGATTCATTGTTTAAGTGGGTTATTTTAGATGGGTTGTTTATACTGACCTTTTTTTGTCTGTCTGAGAGTTTTTTACAATATTTGTTTAAACCATAATTAAATTAGTCATGAACTTAAACAGTACAAATGTGAAAAGTAATCAAGGCGTTGTTTATCAAATAATAAATGTGTAACTGTTAAATGCCATTTGGAGATTTTCATGAACATTTTGAGTGATGCCTGATTGTTGAATCAGTGACCTCAGTCACTCTGTCTGTGCTCTTTAAGAAAATCAAGCCAAATGAAAAAGTGCATTGAATTAGTCTCTAAATTAACACTGCTTTTTGCATGAAATGATATTAAAAATAGTACAAATACTGCAGAGGCCCAGCGTTCCCTTGCTCAGCCCACTTGTGGTTTTGTTTCAGGTGAAGATGAACCGCATGAGACTGCGAATCGCTCAGCGGCTGAAGGAAGCGCAGAACACCTGTGCCATGCTGACAACCTTCAATGAAGTCGATATGAGGTCTGTAACCGCAAACAAGCAAGATTATACAGTCACTGGTGCTTTGAAATGTGTTTTTAGTACCCTACCAGTCAAAGGCTGGTGCTCACCTACTCAGTTTTGTTATTAGGATTGTCTACACTTCAGGAAAAAAAGTGATTAACTTAGAAATAACACAAGTTGAACTCTAAGGATAATGAAAACATGACATTAGGGCTCTGTAGTGAGACACATTTTACCATTTGATGTCCATTCATTAGCCTGCGATTTCAATTTTGATCTCATTTCATTTCGATATCTATCTATTTATTGGATATCAAATTAAAGCTGTAAACTATCAAATAAGCCCTCTCACTTTGTGCATTTCTAAATTACATTGATTTGTTAACAAACATTTAAATTGCACTTATGGCAGTTTTGATGATAAAAATCTGTTATATAATAAAATTAGGGATGCACGATCATGATTTTTCATGGCCGATTCCGATTTTTCTACAAGCAAACTAGCCGATACCGATTTCAGATTTTTTTGAAAATCTTTAAGCAACAAACAAGAAAGAAGGAAAGTGTGCATAAACAAGATGTTTATTTGGTATTTAATAGGTCAAACTGGCTTTTGGTTATTGAAAACATTAACCGTAACCATCTGTAATTAACAGCAGTAACTGCACAGTAAGTAGCCTACATTCAATACAAACACAGACGGTACAGACATCAGCATTTAGCTTTTGTTTTTGAATTGGGTTGAAACTACAGAGAACTGGCCTTAAATTAAAAGATTAAAGGTCCTGTGACATGAAACTTTTTTTTACCATTAATATGACTTCCCCTAGCCTGTATATGGTCCCCAAGTTTCTAGAAATGTTAATCGGTGTAAATCGAGATTTTGCTATCTTTCTCTGCCTTTGAGAAAACGGAAGCTCAAACGGCTGATCTTGAATCTCCTCTTTGTGACGTTGTAAAGAGAAATGTTACCTCCCCTTTCTCTGCTTTGCCCGCCCAAATATTTACATATAATTCAGTCGCAATGTCAGCACAGGCGTTACAAACAGACTTTTATGATATGGATTCGACAGCACCGGCACAAACAGTGAGTAACAGTGTTCATTAATACCTGATCTGTGATCAGTGATTTCTGATGTGTAGTTAATCATTCAAGTTCACACAGACTTTCTTTCTAAATCGTTTAATACTGTTTATGCATCAGTGAATCAAGCCAGTGACTAAACGATCAACTTCACGTCGTTTCTCTTAGTAGCATGAAACAAATCTGTTATTTAAATTGTGATTTAACTACAGAGAGCGATCAAAGAACGCTCCCTTTTTTTCGGAGCTGTCACACATCGCGAGTATATATTATCTGCACTCTTGCCCAAACTGCCGTTACAATGAATGACGCTGTTATGCTGCACAACAAAGCTCTTACTGTATTCATGTGTTTGCTGTTAGTTGTGGTGAAAGCATTTTGTGAGAGAAAAAGTGTTGCAATAGTGACGAGATCACTGCATTCACGCGATAAACAGACTCTGTCTACTCAATGCTGCTCATCACTGCAGCCGTTCATGTGATGGGAAAAGATCGAAAAAATAATTATGTAATCAACAAATCCACGATTCGTTAATCTCGACAGCTGTAGTATATATATATATATATATATTTGAGAGGGGTTCCACATGTAATACGCATTTCGAATGCAAAGATGTCAGCCAATCACAACAGTTGTCGTTTACTCAGAGTCTCACAGCAGACACGCCCCTTCAAACAGAGCATTCAAGCCAGAGGGCTAATATCAGGATATAAAAATGCTTTTTATTTCTAAATTTTAAATGTAAAAATCATACTAACAATATAAGCACACCTAAGGAAACATTAAAAAGCATTTAAAGAAAAGGAAATAATCCATGTCATGGGACCTTTAACTGTAACCATGTGAAATTAAAGGCAATAACTGCATAGTTCTACAGTCCAAACAACACAATCAACACACATTCAATAAGAGGTTTCTTAATCAGCATTCAGTATTTTAGTTTTTAAATTTGGTTTTAAATTTAAAACAAGGTCTTTACCAGTGAGACTAAATAAAAGTATGCTATATGAATACATTATTCCAAAATGTTAAAAACAATTAATGTTGGTGCGAATAAAACTAAGATTCAAAGTGTTTCATTCATCCAATTAAAAAATAAAATAAAAATTAAGGTAATGATTCACATCTATATTTTTGTTACTTGACCCAATGAAAAATAAATAACTATTGTCTCAAGTTAAAAAATATAGATGTGAATCATTTCCCTAAATTTATTTAGTTGGATGAATGAAACACTTTTTCAGTGTGCTACAGCAGGTGATTTTAAAATCAAATTCAGTTGATATAATTTTAAGGTAAAAAATAATAATAATAATAATCCTATACAAAACTGACGTTTACTTCTGGCTTTTCAAACATGTATGCAAGTTCTGCTTTACAAAAAAAAAAAAAATTCAGCTTTGTCACGGTTTAGTCTGCTTCATTTCTCATCCAACACACGAGAAGTTGAGCTGAACATGCCTTCACTGTCTCTGCGTGTGCAGGGACAGATACAGTACGCTCGCGCAGCTTCAGTGAGTGCTGGAAAGGGACTCTTATTTTGTGCAGTCGGCTGTTCACTTCCTGCTATCTGTGCCTCAGACATGAAGCTCTGCAATTCCAGTGCTGATCGGCTGCCTGTGTCCTGCGCACAGATTTCGAAATACTTCCACACAAATGACATGATAGTGAATGATTACGATGCAGTCTGTGCACGTGGGGCGCATTTCCGGAAAAATCGGCCAAAAAAAGATCAAAAACCGTCCGATTGCGTATTTTAAGCAAAAACCGTCTGGTTCCAATTTATGGCGGGTCAACCGGTGCTTCCCTAAATAAAAATGTATAAATAAAATTAATGATATAATTTTGTCTACACCAGTTAGTTGTCAAAATATGAACATTTAATCAGTGGATATCATAATGGATTTATGTAAACATACATTAAATATTCAATAAAAAATACAATACAATAATAAAAATAGTAAAAATATTAACATAGAATATGCAATATAATTCATATATTCATCAAAAAGAATTCAAAGTCAAAACGTGGCATGAGTGTTTTATATTAATTTATCTTTGAAGAACACAGACTGTATTCAGAATAGTTTTGATGTGATTTTGATTTCATCTTTCCTATAATGCCTGATGAAGCAGCGTTTCTGAGCACAGCTGCTTTGTTTACAGCCGTTAACAAGGAAACATTTATATTTCTGATGCTCCAAAAGTGCCTCCTGCTGGGAGAGAATTCATTAGCATTTTCTGCCTCTGTAGAGTTATTTGTTTTTTCTATCTGACTAACAGGTTTATGGACGTTGAATGTCTTTTCTGTGATGCATGTGATTTTGTATGACTATCGATCACAAGCTGTTTTACTGATTTTTTTCGGCGGTTGAATCACTTATTACAAGAAACATGATTCTTTTCAGTAAGTTATTGTGTTTCTTTCTTCCCCAACCCTTGATGTTCATGTTTATTCTGTGCTGTAAGTAGTAGTAAAGAGGAAGAGGTGATCGGTTCACACGAGGCTGCACATAGCTTTTAGCGATTATTTGATGGCTGGCGTGCTACAAATGATGTTTAGTGACGTTTTGATAAACATCAAACTAACTTTCCTCTAAAATTGAGGAATTGATATTTTCAACCCAGCCCTACGTGACACACATAGTTTGAGCTGCTTCTTTGTCTAGATATCTGATCCAACTCAATGCATTCAAAAAAATAAAAATAAATAAATTATAAAGTTACACATGCATACTTGTTTTTTTTTACTTGTAAGCCTAAAACGCACCAATTCCGGTAAACGTGTCTAAACGTCTGCCAGCTAGTGTGCAGTATAGAGACACATGTGTGTGTTGACAGCCCTGTGAAAATGTTGCTTATTGGCCAAACCTGATTAGAAGCTGCGCAATGCCCATCCAAATGGTTATAGATTGGCATCTGGCCTACAGGAAGAGATTTCTGAAACCCAATCTCCACTTAAAGCGCCGAATGTAAATATTTGGTCCTAATGTTGGTCAAAACAAAGATAAGAAGGGCAAAATGGGCTTTATTAATTTACAAGGAAACGTTAATGTCCACAACCTCCCTCGCTAACCCCTGAAGAGGACACTTTGAGGATTTCTCCCCAGCGCAAATGGCCGTATTAGCTTTCAGCTGCTCGGGGTTGGTGTTCTGCCGCTAATCTCGTTGGCATTGATGGGATGGAGGAAGACTCTGCCGGTCTGGAGTCGAAGGAGCGCGCTCGTCTGCGGCCCGCGAGCATCTGCCTCTCTGTCCCTCGAGACGCGCCTGCGGAGGGAGCGTGCGAGACGCCCTGAACGTTATGGGCTATTATGACAGGCCAATAAGATTTGAAGGCTCTGAAAAGTGAAGATTTTTATCACGTCTTCTCCCCTTTCTCTGAGAGCGTGTGTCTTGGGACGGTCCTAATTCCGTTAGCGGAGAAACCGGAGAGGATAAACGGTGTTAGAGACAGGAAAATAGAGAATTACAGTCTCGGCCCTTTTCACTCAAAACCTGGCCAGACTGTCCACAACATCCTCCATCAGTTTGAGTCGGGAGACGGACCGCTCAGACCGAGGAGCTCGCTTGAGGCCCATCAGTGCTGAAGAGGTTTTCCTGAGAGTACTCAATATAAAATAGAAATTAGGAATGAGTATTTTAGTGGGTGTGCGTGTCATGGCGATTAAATGATTTGAATAAAAATGTGCTGTTGATGAGAGAATTTTTTTTTTTTTTAATATTCCAATAAAGTATTTGTGTGGTTAACAGAAATATGATGAGAAACATAACAGATTAGAAATGAAAATATTGTATCAATGTTTTCAAAAGGAAACATCTAAAAGGAATATGATCGTCCTGTTCCAATCATATTCAATAATGAAGGGCTTTGCCGTTGACACACACAAAAAAAAAACTTTACATTGATATGTTTCTAATAATCTAAACTAGTAATTTTTCTCATCAGTTTTGTCAATATTTGAAACCATCGTGTTCACTTTAGAAGTTTCTTTCAAAAGCATTGATAGATTATTAATAATCTAATGTGTTTGAAAAGGTGACATTTAAAACCAATATGATTGTTTCCGATTTTCCAGTCATACTCCATAATGTCCGGCTAAAGGGAATGATATTGTTTCAGATAATCCAAGGATAGTCAGTAATGCTGGCCGTTGCTGAAGACTGGATGAGCGTCTGTAAAACTGAAGCCCTTCATTAAAACTCAACCAAACACATTTTCCTGATTTTAATTATCGAGCTGATTGCACACTTTTGAAGCCATAGTATTTCAGTAGATCGGTGCATTAAATCCATCATATTGCTGAATATTAATGATATTTTAAGTCAATCTCCCAAACGGAACGGAAAATATCTCAACCATTATAAATGCACTGTAACCTAGGTCTTTTAAAGTCATCTGATGATTTGTGCAAAGAACTTCAATTTCAGACTTGAGATGATTTCAGAAGACCTGGAAACAGTGGTGCAGTCACATGCACTGCTGTTTATAACACTTAAAGGTTGACTGTAAATCTCCATAAAGAGCAGCGTGAACATGCTGCTAAACATCTGCTTTTGGAGTTAGTAACTGTTTCTTGTTGTGTTCCTCCATGACAGCAACATCACAGAGATGAGGATGCAGTATAAAGATGCTTTCCTGAAGAAACATGGCATCAAACTGGGCTTCATGTCTGCGTTTGTGAAAGCGGCTGCCTATGCTTTGACAGAGCAGCCTGCAGTTAATGCTGGTACGTACACACACACACACACAGAGAGAGCTCAGCCTCAGCATCTCACCACTTCATGTCAAGCGTGTGTGGTTATGTGGTCGTCTGTTCGAATCTAAAGAACACATTTCACAGATTACCTTTCTGTCGCCCCTCCTCTCTTTCCTTCCAAACCTCATTGGCTTGGCCTACATAGACAGGCACGTTTAACACGGTTTCATCGGGACAGTGTGTGTCTATATTTGCCCAGAGCCTCTCCATTTCATGTTCTTCATCAGAGACTTGCATGTTCCTGCGGGTCGCTGCGCCCTTCAGAGTCATAGCTAACTAACAAAAGATTTGCTTCCAATGAAATAAAGGTTAACTGAAATAAACAATTCAGCTTATTTTATTTCAGATAGTTGTCTAAAATAAAATAATAAATCTTAATCTGAAATATGAAGACCAAAAAACTAATAAAAATGACGAACAACAAAATTAAATCTAAAACAAGACGAGAAAAAAACAAGTTAAGTATTAGACAACTGCCATGTACATTGAAATCTGTTGTTTTAATTTGCAGTCATCGATGACACATCCAAAGAGATCGTGTATCGGGATTATGTGGATATCAGCGTGGCAGTCGCCACACCGAAGGTAAATCCTACATTTATTCCTCTTGTGCAGAAACTCAGCAAGGACGCATTAAATCGATCAAAAGTAGTGACAGGGAAGACATTTATAATGTTACAGAAGATTTCAAATAATTCAAGTAAACGCTGTTCTTTTGAACTTTCTATTCATCTGTGAATCCTGAAAAATAAAATGTTTCCACAGAAAATATTGCCTACTGTATATCAGATTTTTTTGGCTGTCTGTTTACACTTTCCTTCACTTGTGACCCATCTCTGATTCATGTGTTCACACTTGCCATACCATCTGAAACATCACATGTGTTGTTGTCATTTACTGCCTCCACATGTGCTTGTGACCTGTGCTGACAAAATGAGTCACAAAGAGTAATTAAAAAAAGACATTCTCCGTTAAAATACCTTAAATTATTTAGGATTTGTTGGAATCTGACAAAAAATGACTAAGCTACCCCCATTTGATTTTGTTAGTGTTTAGTCCTCTGTCTTTTCTTATTATTAATTACTATATTAATCACAATACAGCTATTTTTTATTTTATCTATGCCATTATAAATTAGAACAGATGCAAGAAAAATAACAAAACAAAAAAAAACCTGTAGAACAAATATCCTAGAAGAAAACAAATAATGCATTACATTTCTAATTGTATATCTAAACTAAAGAATTCATGTAGATGTTAAATAACTTAATGTTAAGTGTGTTTATTAGAAATGAATGGAGTATTAAAACTAAAAAAGCAGTTTAGCGAGTGATTCCCTTTTTTTTCTTTTATTGTTAATTAACATTAATGATACCGATGTACTATACTGTGATGCACGGATCTAATGTAATGTTACACATCAGATGTTTCCCCCAACAGTTCGCCAAGTGTTCACTTAAACAGAATTTGTGAATTCTGAAATACTGTAATAATTCTGTATATGTGTGTTATCGTGATTGTGCGTCGTTACATGCACACACTTCAGATTACAGTCCTCTCAGAAAATGTACAAATAAAGATAATTTTAGATGTTTAATTACTACTAGGAACATTTTTTTCAAAAGCTCAAATCAGCCTGTGTAAATTTACACTCACTTTGCCAGCTCGGGTCACATATGACGTCATTAAACCGTACCAAAAAGCATACTAAAAGTACCAAATTGTCGCAGTTTTAATGACGTACAGAACGCAATGCCTCAGAGAATCCAATCTGTCTGTTTACATGAGTCGCATTGGCACATATCTGATTTATTTCCACATATGAATAAGGCCTGAAAATGATCTTGAAATACCCAAATGCATGTGCTTTTTTCCTGTTTTGGGTCAC
This sequence comes from Carassius carassius, assembly GCF_963082965.1. Lineage (NCBI taxonomy): Eukaryota > Metazoa > Chordata > Actinopteri > Cypriniformes > Cyprinidae > Carassius > Carassius carassius. Next base: position 29,424,838 of record NC_081785.1, read on the forward strand.
ATTTGAGGCCTTAGAATGATTTCTGAAGATCATGTGACACTAAAAACTGGAGTAATGATGCTGAAAATACAGCTGCACATCACCGAAATACATTACAGTTTAACAGAGACAGAAGAGTGTTTCTGTGTAGAGCAGCTGTTGTGTGTGTTAGGGGTCATCTCTGGGCCGTGTGTGTGACAGCTCTGTCGTCTCTCAGGGGCTGGTGGTTCCCGTCATCAGAGGAGTGGAGGGAATGAACTTCGCAGACATCGAGAGGACGATTAACGAGCTGGGAGAGAAGGTGAACGACGAGCTGCTGTCTGAAGACTCGCTTATTCAGCTGCAAATGGAGCAACTAACCAGAAATCTTTATTTAGCTAAATATGTGACATGACCTAAAAAAACAGCGGTGGTAAAACTGATGTCAAGTGAAGGGGAAAAATCGAACCGTCTAATTTCTGAAAAACGCTGCGGTTTATTCCTCTAATGCTGTTTTTAAGCATGTTTCACATTCATGCACCGAGCAGACACTTTCATCCAAACAACACTAGTTCACCAAAGAGCCTACAATAATCAATGTACAGAACCAGATTTATGAGACGACCATTAGGAAACAAACGGTTTTCTTCAGGTCTGGCTCGGTCTGACTTGTTCTCCTGTGTTTTCTGCATAGGCTCGTAAGAACGAGCTGGCCGTGGAGGACATGGACGGAGGCACCTTCACCATCAGCAACGGAGGAGTGTTCGGATCCATGTTCGGGACTCCCATCATCAACCCGCCGCAGTCGGCCATCCTGGGCATGCATGGCATCTTTGACCGGCCCGTGGCCATCGCTGGGAAGGTTAGAGGTCACGCTCGCGTGTTGTCTGTGTCGTCACCAGTCGCTTCAGGAAATGAAAACCCCATTCATTTTCTCCATAGGGACATTTTTAATAATGATAATAACTGTTCAATACAGAGCTAGTGTTTGAGCTCTCGGGTTGTGAATTAATCGTGTGTGCTTTTAATGAAGCCATCCATTCCTGTTATTTAAACTTACGTTTTTTTTTAAGATGGAAAAAATACGTTATAAATAAAATACCTATGATTGTCCAAGCAGTCTCCACCAATCAGAGACGGGGAGAGAAAACCATGCCAGAACAGCCCTTCAGCCCCAGCCACTGTGGAAGTTCATAATCTCCACCCAAATTGTTTTTAACAATATAACAGTGACTTTTATTATGGGACTTTTTTTCTCACAAGATTATTTCTTACAACTGCCTTTTTTTCTTTGGATTGCAAGCTTATATCTCACAGTCACAAGTTTACATCTTGCTGTTCTGATGTTTGTTTTCGCTCAGAATTCTGTCTGAGATTACATTTATTTATAATTAATAACTTGCAATTATGAAGAAAAAAAAAGTATGAGTTGTAAGTTTATAACTCGTGAATCAAATTCTGAGAAAAGTCAGCGTTTCAAACTAGAAGTTGCAAGGAAAAAAATATTTGTACCTTTTTTATATTTATATTCCATGGTGGAAAAAAAAAAAAAAGTCCATAGCCAAGTCCCATGAAGCACAGCAGTGATGTGATGGAGTCTCTTCTGTCGTGTGCAGGTGGAGATCCGGCCGATGATGTACGTGGCTCTGACGTACGACCACCGTCTGATCGATGGCAGAGAGGCCGTCACCTTCCTCAGGAAGATCAAGTCAGTGGTGGAGGACCCTCGGGTGCTGTTGCTGGACATGTGAGCGTCACACACCAAACACCTCCTCATCGACCCACACCCATCTGTACTCTGGGAACGGACGAGGGATTGATGGAGTGGGGTCTGCTTTGAGTAGTTTCATGTTGAGTTGGTTTACCATGTGTATGTCCTCTGGGATTCACTCTATTATGGAGGAAAGCAGTTCTGTCATTGTATGTACAAGTCAGCGCACAAAACATGCCCTGAGCAATTATTTGTTTCTAAATGGGGACGAAAGGATGGTAGTATACAGTATATCATATTTAATGTCTTCAGCGTAAAACGATGGGAGCAGCTGAGCAGAAACACTATGTTCCAGTCAGTTTTTGTACACGAGACCTGGAGGCGTCCCAGACCATCAGATCCTGTCTGCCTGTGTAAAGAACCAAAACTATATGAGACTTTAAACAATAAAATCAATGAAATGCTCACGCTCTCTGACGTCTTTCTGTGTTTGTGTCCACTTCAAATCAAGATGATACAGGTCTGTTCACACACGCATCAGCATCTCAAGATCATTTTATTAGTTTGGATTAAATAATTCCTTCAGAAATGTAACCGGGCTGACATTGAGCAGGAGGCTTATAGTGAGTTTAATGCTGAACAATTGCTACAGATATCGTTTCTGAATTATTTGCCATGCAAAATCATTTTAACAGGGTTGACAAAACAATATAAAGAATATATAGAGAGAGAAGTTGTACTATTATATTTTTGTGAATATTTTGAATTATAATTTTTATATTGTTTATTTTAGTATTTTGAAATGAAAGTTAGAATTTTAATATTTTATTTCAGTTCATGTTTACGTCTAGTTACAGCTAATGAAAATGTCTGTGGTTTTAGTTTGTTAAAAATAACCCTGGTGGGGACACAACTAGTACTTTATGCAAACTAATACTTATTGAAGTTCTATTTTTGTTTTTATTTATGTTTTTGTTAGTCAGTTTTTTTGTAGTTTTTTTTTTTTATCATTTATTGTTTTTATCTATATATGTTTTATTTCAGTAAAATTAACTGGCAACTTGAAAATTTAAATATTTATTTCAGTTAATGCTTACAGTTCCAGGTTAGGTGTTTTTTATTTTATTTTTTTGTGGGTTTAGTTTTAGCTAAAGATAAAATAAATGTGGTGGGGACACAACTTCAAGTCTTTTTAATGGTGCATTATGCTGACTAAACTGTAAGCTATATAAAACAGGATAGAGGTGGATCTTGTACGAGTCCACACATCTTGCCTTTTTTCTTCTAATGTGCATGTCTACATTAGAAGAGGAATAAAAAAAAAGAGTTGTTTTGTGGAATGATTGAGTGAATGCAGACGCTGCGTTCAGACTCAGATTCACATAAAGCTAAGACTAGAGAAAAATGTTACTGATGCAGCTCATATGAGGTTAACTTTTCCTTTAAAACCAGAGTGTGTGTGTGTGTGTGTGTGTGTGTGTGGTTGTGTTTAACATGCATTCTGGGGTTCTGGAGAATATGAGAGTTAAGTTGCAGTGGAAAAATCTCATCCAAGTCTTCATGTTCAGGGCCGGATGTGGTGACAAGAGCGTCTAGTTTGGACACATGCTTAGGATGCTTTGAGGTCACTTGGTTTGTTATTCTCACACCTGAAAGATTAGAAACCATAAACCTACCCTGCTTTACTATTCCATAAACGTGGTTTATTTAATACTCTTTAAAAAAAAAAAATCAACGATCATATTAATAAAGAGGACATGTGTTACTACTAATCAGACGTGCATGTTAATACATTTGTTCTGACTGATAATATGCATTTTTTTGTGCATTCAGAAGCATTTTTAAGAAGGATGTACGATAAACTAGTAAGAAATGAGTGATTTTATTAAATGCAAATGCATTAGAAATGGAGATGACAGAACACATGACTGAATGGTGTTCATTAATATTGCATTTGTGCAAAGTAATAATGCCCCAAATGTGCGCCGATCGACCCGTCTGCTCTCTGCAGCTTCATGCAGGTCCATTTCTTTACGAAGTGAGGAAAACTGGGACAAAGAACTTCATTTTCCAGACATTTGAAGACAACTGTTTTCACTGCAAGCATGTAGAAAACTGCTGATGTGGAGACATTACTCCTGCTGCCACCAGATGGTGGTAAAATTACAACAATGAACCACAGATGTATAACTGTCCAGAGGTCTTTGGGACTTTTTAACTCCATGATCTTTCAGATCTTCTCGAAAGATTCACCCACTTTCATTGTTTCTGCCCATCAAATTAAAATATAGTTGTTTTACACTTCCATAAGTGATGCTGAAAATGAAATCTTGTTATCTGCACTTTCGAAAAACTCTAAGTCCATGTTCGGATTAACATATTATGGATTATGCATTACGGCCAAATAAAGATTCACAACCAATATTTTCAGGGTGGTAAACATTCATAAATGTGCTCTTAAAAAAAGGGGAAATTCAGTCTCAGAATGTAAACCTGTGCTCGTCTTTAATATCTGGAGGCATGGCTGGACTGGCCATTGGGCATACCGGGCATTTGCCCGGTGGGCCGACGTGCTTTTTGGGCCGATATATCTCTTACTCATACTTTTATTTATTTTATTTTTTTTAACGGCCCATAAAATTTGTACATCGGTGGCCCATTCGTTTTGTTTTGCTTAATTGGCGGCGCTGGGTTTGTGCCGGTGTAATGCATTGGTCAAAGTCAGTGTTAGTTTTTTTTTCTGACAGACCAGCCCATGAAACAAATAGATCAGCGGCCCATTGGCTCTTTTCTTGATTGACACTGGGCTGGCCCAATCACAACTTTAAACGAGTGAGCGAGCAGTGTCAGTGTGTATCTGTAAAAAAAGATGGAGAAGAAACGCAAGGAATGTGCAGATAAATAGCGTGAAAAAATAGAACCAGGCCCTTAAAGCAGACACTGTAAGCTGTGTCAAAATATATGTTTTCTGACCTTCATCAGCTCCTGTGGCAGATGATGATAGTGAGGACGGAGGATCAGGAGAGAGATGAGAAAGTGTAGAGCCTGCGGTAAGCATAACTACTTTCAAAACACTTAGGCCATGTCATAAGTGTAGATTATTACCACATCTGCATAGTTGACGATTACCGCAATTCACTAGAAATTTAATAAGAGGCGTTTGTAAACCATGTTTTCCGCCAAAATAAAAGCATGATGCAGTTTGCGTCAAAATAAAAGATCATGTGCTTATCCCTTTCAAGTATAGAAATTGGTACAACTAATTAAGAAAGTTTCCTTTATTTTTTTGTGCATTTGTTTTACAAAATATGGCTATTACTGTCATTGGATTAATATTATAACTATTTATAGGTGTAATGTAAATAGACACTGTAACTAAAAGAGGTTTGAATTTTTCTTTGTTTAATTTGCACACTGAATATGGGTTGGAGCTTTTAATTTTGAACTCTCAAAGTGCACCAGATTAATGAATGTAACTTTAAACTTTAAAGTTGTAACTTTCTCACGGGGGGGCATGCCCCCAAACCCCCCTAGAAGGACCGAGAACACACCACCATAGTTTTAACAAAAATCCTGTAAGAAACACTGGTATTGCTATGCCAGAGCCGCATATAGCTTGTTTTAGGATTCACCGCTGTGGAGTATAGTTCAACTGTATTAATAAATATAAAATTTTGACTTATTTCATCTGTTAACTCTCTCTCGTTCCTATACTCACTCATTACATGGCATTAGTGGTTTTAATGAATAGGAGTTGGTATGCATATAATTAAGGGCATGCAAAGATGGGTGGTGTTTATGATCATATAGTGGGCCGGTCTGGGCAAAAATGCCCGGGCCGATTTTTTGTCCCAGTCCAGCCCTGTCTGGAGGTGTAGCAGGCAGAAACAAACGGAGGGGATGAATACTTTCAGAAGGCACTACGGCGTCAGTGAAGTGTCAAGTGTAAGCCAAGGGATGGAGTTAAAGAAGGGATGACACTTGATGTCGCTCACTCCGCCGCCTCCTGATCCCAGACGATAACACGCATCGAACTGGAGCAGCTGCAGGAAACAGGAAGAGGAAAACAGCAGCAGCATTACTATACAGGAAATACAAAAATAGAATCGAAAGCAAGCATGAAAAGAATAGAAAGCATAGAAAAAGATTTGAATGCATTTGAATGCAGTGCAAACAAACTGCATTATTAATTGGAAGTCAACACACACAGTAAGGTCTCATGTCAAGCTAAAGATGCTGTCTAAAGTCTTTACTATCAGCTTGAACTTCAGAAAGAAGCTTAATAGCCACTATCAGACGACTCATGGATTGAGGAAAAGGCTCCTGTCTGGTACAAACCTCAAACACAAAGAGTTATGCTGCGTTCATGTTCGGTCACAATTACCATAATTATGCATTTCATTCAACTCAAAATTACAAGAATTTTATGAATGCTCCCATCTGACCATTGTGGCATCATGTAAACACAGAAATGGCATCGGCCTCAACATTTAAAAGCTGTTATTGAGCTACTGATACATATTAGCATTGGATGTCATTTTATTATAAACATGCTCTGCACACATTCTTCGTTTTCAAGAGCTTATAAAGGTGGATTACAGTAGAGATAAAGCATTTCCTGTAGGAAGCATTTTTTTATATATAGTGGTTCCTTAAATGTTTACAAAATCCAGCAAACCCAGCGCAGTGCTGCGTTGTAAACACTCAAGCTCTGTTCGTCCTGTCTATCAGTTTTCATTGAGAGAGCAGTTACCTCGGTGAGAAGCGAAGCGGCTGCAGTGCTGAGGAACTCTGGGATATGGAGCGGAGTATGAGGCTGAACGCCTGTAGGGTGGCACTGCCACAGGGGCTGTGGAGAAAACAATGGTCTCCTCTCAACACGATCAAGAAGACGTTTGTGTATATGTAATTGAAGCAGTAGATTTTTGGGAACTGCTATAATAACTATCTCTGTGTATGACAAAACACTAACATAAAGAAAGGGACTCTCATCCAACAATGTGAACAATTTTTAGTCATTCATAGTTAAGTTTTGAGTTTGTTCATTTTAAATCAGGAATAAAATTAACTGCTTACCGTGCCAGTAAGAAGCTCATATAGTAAAGCTCCAAGACTCCACCAATCACACGCTTCAGTGATTTTCGACGCACCTCCAATTTCTGCTCCAAATCAATGAAAACAATACAATTCTATATTACATCTCAAGAGAACAGAAAGTGTGATAGAAATGCACTGTTGGGATTTGATGTGATTGTAAAAACCGTTCACCTGGTGCACAGTACATCTCTTCCATTGCTTTTGGGTTAATTTCGGGCTGAACTTCTGTCCACAGTCCAAAGTACGTAAGACACGCCTCCCCTGTGTGCAATATGTTTGAGCAACTGTTTGAAAATACTAACAGACTTTCTTTTGTGAAACACAAAAAAATATATTTTTTCCATACAATGAAACTGAAAGGTGATTTACACTGCCGAGCACCCAAAGAGTAAAAAATGTTATAAATCAATGAGTCCTCTATTCCAAGTCCTCTGAAGTCACATGATGCTTTGTATGAGATAATAAATTTTAGTCATTAAAGGTGACATGTTATGCCCCTTTTTACATTATCTAATATAAGCCTCTGGTGTCCCCAGAATGTTTCTGTAAAGTTTTAGCTAAAAATACCTCACTGATCATTTATTATATAATTTTGAAAATGCCTATTTTGAGTGGAAGCAGAAACATAATGTTTATCGTGCCTGTCTCTTTAAATGCAGAAAAGGATGCTGCTCCCTGCTCCCTTTTCCAGAATAGAGTTGCATCATTACAGCTCGTACCTGTTTTGGTTCTGATTATCATGTTTATTGCACTGAAATAGTGTGTTTAAACCATATTGGTTTAAACTTCTGATATAGGGTTTTCTGAGTGCACCATTGGAAGCACATGGACAGAAAGCAGCTGTCACATCATGTGAGTAATAAAACTAACTTCTCATTCACACACAAGTTTACGTTAAAAACACACAAGTTACAAAAACAGTCAGTTACATCTGTGAAAGTTTTAGATCTCTGGTGCAGCAGCAATATACAGTACATAAATCAATAAATCTGCTGCTGTCTTGTTTCCTCTGAGGCTGGGACTCTAAACAGTGTTCAGTGCTCTTCTGCAGACAAAGGCAGAAACTTTCGCCATGGCGTTAGAACTGGTACACTGTTGTCGCTTGCAAAATCAAAATGACGGTGCTATGGGTATAAACTTACAGATTATGGGGCAGTAATATTATATTGAGATCCCTTTTCTACATCACCAAGAGAGCAAAATCAGATTTGCGTGTTTTCTCAGACACTTGTAGAAAAAGGCTTACCAAAACAAAGTTACAGGGTTAACCTATTTCACGTTTCCTAGGTTGGTAGATGCACCGGTGACCTGATTATAGCATTTAAAACCTGGAAATGTCAGATTTTCATGTAATGTCACCTTAATTACCTACAAATTTCCCTGTTTGCTGCACCTCTCAAGTCTCATTTGCAGTCAAATAATACCTGAGGTAAATCCAGTTTAGCAATAATGATGTCGATCCTGGAGTGATGGTAAGGCTAGTATTGGTTGTGGTAAATCTGCCTTTTTAATAACTGAATCGCTGCATTTTTACCCTTTTTGGATATTAAAGTATAAATCACAAATTATTTATTTTTATGGAAAAGATCAGTGTGAACATCTCATTTTCATGGGTTAATAAATGAAGACAAAATTCATTTTTGGGTGAATATTTCCTTTACTATAACAGATAACTAAATAAGATTTTACTTATGATTCTACTTATGTTAAATACCAATGCTCCCATTGTCAATGAAGTTTAAGAGAGTAGTCAATCCTCCCGGTCCACCTCTTTGCAGACTTCAGTTCCAGCCTGTTCTAACAAACCTGTCAGTAACTTTTTTAGTAATCCTGCACACACTGATTAGCTGTTTCTGGTGTGTGGAGCAAGTTACAGCTAAACTCTGCAGGATGGTAGCCCTCCAGGAGCAGGGTTGGCTACCCCTACTATTTTTTTAATTGTTAAGACAACTCTGATCACTGTCCTGCAGAGTTTAGCTCCAACTCCAATCAAACTCATCTGCCTGTAACATTCTAGCAATTCTGAAGACCACTATCAGCTTATTTAGGTGTGTTTAATTAAGGTTGAAGCTTAACTCTGCTGGACAGTAGAGGTCTAAATCCAAGACTAGAGTTAAAGGAGACGTACCACTATTACGGAGTAGAATATTTCGTGGGTTGAGGTCCTGGCACACAATGCCCTGCTCATGAAGACTTTCCAAGGCTAACAGAATCTGAGCCCCCCACAGTCGCACCTCATCCTCAGGGAGTCCCCATCTACCCCACTTCGATTTGGCACTGAAGTTCTTGGCCTTAATTTGGGGGTGATGGCCCAAGCCGTCCACCTTCACCTTCTGCTCTAGTTCAGTCTCACTCCAACAGGAACTGTTTGTGGTAGGTGCTGACAGGCAGGAGATCATGCCAACTTGTGGTTGTTTAGATGAAGAGTTGAAGAACTGCCAGTTCTCCATGTCCTCATTCCCAACCTCCGTCACCATTTCAACAGTGTTTACCCGAGAAGTCATCATTGTAAAGTCTAAAGAGATACTTTCTTGTTTTTGAGGTGTACATTCAAATGGATTGCGATGAGAACTGACTTTGCTCAGTTCAGCCATGAACTGTGAAATCTGTTCATTTCCACTGTGTTTACAGTTAGTGACACCTTGTTCATGAGGAAATCCATCACGTGCTTGGTTTTGCAGAGGTAAATGTGATGTGTTGGGAACTATTCGCACTCTCTGTGGAAGAACATCAACCGTGCTGCAAAGGGTTGGTTGTGCATTTTCACCAAATAAAGAGGCTGGAGTAATCTGAGATGCAATGCTGAATCCTAGAATATCTGAGTTTGATTCTGGTACTGTGAAACTCAGACAGTCCTGAGCAGGTTCCAAAGCATTCCAAGCTTTGTTCAGATCTATGCAAGAGTCAATGCGCTCAATGCGAACATCATTTCCTAGAAGGTCCGAAGTGACATCAAGAGGATCCCGGGTGTCCACAATCACACAGGGATGAATGGGAAGAGGAATATTATCCTGAGGTAAAGACTTGAGACCATTGGGCAGACCAACAGAAGGAAGCTCATTATCTGTCCTTGTTGCATACCAACCTAAAGAACCCCCCTGTTGGTGTCCTGAATCTTCACAGTAGGAGTGAGTTGTACAGTTCTCAAGACAATGTTTAGTTGGGCTGCCTGTACTCTCAAGAGGTTTAGTTCTCCCGTAATTCTCATTGAGGTAAATCTCCTGACGGAGAGCAGGGAGGGTGTAGCTATTCTTCAGATAGATTTTGTGCTGGTTGGGGCTGAAGCACTCTGGATGCTCCCTGACTGCTTCACTTCTGACCCTGTGGAGTCTGGAAAAGAGTCTTCCACCTGTAGAAAAACAAAGACGTCAAACTATATGCCATTGTGAGCAGGTGGGCCACACTTTCAAATGCTCTCCTGGTGTTCTGTAACTATGAAGAGCTTATGGACAGTCAACTTTTTAAACATCAGGGTGGACCAGGGTTCTTCAAATCTAGACCTTGAGGTCCACTGTCCTGCAGAGTTTAACCTTAATTATACACCTAGAGAATGAAAAGGCTGCTGAGTTTGATCGGGGTTATAGCTAAACTCTCCAAGATAGTAGACCTCCAGAACAAGATATGAAGATTCCAGATATACATATTTTTTTCTGAGTGTGTGGAACAAACAACATTCCTATGTTGGAACTCTGCAACTGCAATGCTTAACATTTTCCCTGAGTCTTATCTCTTGACTCTAGCCCCATCCCTTTCATTAGTACTGGTTTAGATACTCCAGAACAGAGGTAAAAAATTATGCTATGGAGGGGCTAATGTCCAGTAGAGCAGGGGTTCTCAACTCTAGGCCTCAAGGTCCAACCTTGATCAAATTCACATGCATGTATCTTTCTAGTAATCCTGAAGACCTTGATAAGCTTGTTCAGGTCTGTTTGATTAGGGTTGGAGCTAAACGCTGCAGGACAGTAACCTCCATGCACCAGGATTAGACACTCTTGTTGTAGAGCAGAACAGAGGTAAAAAAAAAAAAATTCTGCTATGGAGGGGCTAATGTCCAGTAGGGCAGGGGTTCTCAACTCTAGGCCTCAAGCTCCAACCCAAATCAAACACACCTTCCTGTAGCTTTTTAGTGATCTTGAAGACGCTGATTAGCTTGTTCAGGTGTGTTTGTTTAGGGCTGGAGCTAAACATTGCAGGACAGTGACCCTCCAGGACAGAAGTTGCCCATCCCTGGTGTAGAACAATGCTACACCAGTGTTTTGGGAACCACTGGTGTAGAGTATACTATTCTTTTGGAATTGTGTTGATAATAATGTTGGTATTTGTGAATAGGCTTTTGTATAGCCTAGACCCTATCAGATCACTATGTCTATAATCTGATGAGAAGCTGTCTAACCTCAAACAGGTTAAAAAAGGAGTGCCGCAAGTACTAAAACAGTGTATCCCAACCCTGTTCCTGAAGGTACACCAACAGTACACATGTTGGATGTCTCCCTTATTTGACCCATCCACTTCAGGTCTTATACTCCTTACCAACAGGCTGATGGGTTGAATCAGGTGTGTGTGATTAGTAAGAGAATGAAAATGCATACTGTTGGTGTGCCTCTAGGAACAGGGAGAGTCCTAGAAACACTGGACCAAGGCTTCTAAATGAGTGGTCTATGCTAGAGAATGTAGGGTCTTATATATGGATACAAAACGAAATAATGGCCTTTGGTGGTTGAGACACAAATACACTTTCATCTTAAGTGCAGACTGAAAACCCATCTGTTCAACAAGGACAATTCTCAAATTTATTTCATAAGATTGGGTTCCGCAGTGGTGTTTGTTCCTCATTAACTATGTAGGACATTTTTCCTTGCTATTATCACTTTTTGTATTGGATTCTGTCAAACTACTCTGAAACAATATACAATGTGAAAGTGCTACAGAAATAGCCTGAATCAACTCACCTTGAACATGTTCTAGATGAAGGAACACAGTGTCTTCACTGACGTAATATTTTAGCAGCTTCACCATGCAGGGCACTCCCTGAGGAATGATGGTCGACCTCTCACGACTCTCCCAGCTCGACTTTGGTAAACTCTGTCCAGCAAGCAGAAGTTTCGTAGTTTTACAGGTAACACACTAAATTTCATCTCTGTTCCTTAAACTAGTGAGCTGCTCCTTCAAACAGCCTTTTAAGGTAACATTAATGGGCTTATGATGCAAAGCCTACTCCAAAAGATAATATAACTGCATGAAGACTGTTACAGTCTGGTTCCAGAATTTATCTTTACAGAAAATTTAGATTTCTGGATTTTGAAGGTGAAAGAAAGGATTTTTTTTTTTTGTGAAAAAATAAAGTATTTAAACATCATTAGAATTATAGCATTATTATCACACATATCATTTTGTATTTCCTTTAGTCTCTGCTGATTTAAAATTTATTATTTTTTTTTGTCCCTTGTCCACCGGTCTCTGTGATATCTATTTAAGCTGTAGCTTAATATCACCAGATTATGTCTGGTTTCAGTAACCTGAGATGAGTTTGTACTCTGACTCAGGCACAGCAGCTTTTAACAGGATCAATCCAAACAGACTTGCAGTAATAACAGAAGACGTAAGTGTATTCCCAGAGCTGTATCCAGTTGGCTGGCCTGATTTCAGCAGGCACTCACACAGTGGTGTGGTCAGACTATTTTTGAATGGAATCCATATGATACAATACTTCTGTCTCAAATGCCTACCTTAACGATAAATGTCTCCTTGCTTATCAGACTTTCAACCGTCAGTACCTGTTGAAGACATACATTTATAACTAAAATAATTTAATATCTATTAAACATCCAATGACTTTAACCTCCTGGAATATAGAGAAATTACTGACTAGTAGTCATTTCATACATACCTTATCAATGATTCCAACGACTTTGCACTTTGCTAGATTCTCCACCGGTGAACTTAGATGTCTGATTGATCGAAAGCGCAAGCTACTATAACCCTGATGACCAGGAAAAGAATATGTGTCAAGAGAAAAATAAACAGACCATGGCCTGTATGTTATATCTGCCTGAATATTGTTTCATAGCAAAAGTCTGGTTCACACTGCAGCAAAGAACTTCCCATTTAAAGCCTGTTCACACCAAGGATGATAACAATAAGGTTTTAATAGTCGTTCTAATATTGTTAACAATGTTAGAACAATTCAAGAGGGTCTAGCTGCAGACTTGCACTTGCATTCTCAGACTTGCACTCTCAGACACTTGCACTTCCGCTAGTGACATCACTTGCAGTCTTTGTTTTTTATTTTGTTTAAATTTTTATTACTTCTTGTTTGAATTTCCCAACATTTTATAACAGTAGCCAGGTAGCGAAGACAAGAAAAAAGAAACTAAATTACAATGTCACTTGCAATCGCTACTTGCACCGTCCGCTACCTGCGACACTTGCGATCTACACAAATCGTGCGTGTTGCCAATGGAGGCAAGACGCTGTGGTGGTGATTAAACAATTAAACCAAATTTAGTACTATAACGTACAGGATCCTGCAATAAAAAGACAAGACCGGCAAATCCGTGGCCAGAACACCAGAATATGAACGCTTGCGCAAAGTCTCTCGTTAAGCGTTTTCCTCCCGTAGAAAAACATAAACTCTTAACATGGCTTAATGTATTAAGATGCTTCATTATTTTAATAAAAATATATATATCGTATTTTCCTCACATACCGCAAAATGTGGCATAATTGACTAAGATGATAAAGGCCAAACTGAATATGCTTCTCTACATTATTAAAATACATAACTAATATGTACAGGCAAGCAGGTGAGCCCAGAATAAACGCAACACGCAAAGTTTTGCGTTAAAGGGTTAGTTCACCGAAAAATGAAAATTATGTCATTAGTGTCATTAATAACCCTCATGTCGTTCCAAACCAGTGAGACCTCCGTTCATCTTCAGAACACAGTTTAAGATATTTTAGATTTAGTCCGAGGGCTCTCAGTCCCTCCATTGAAACTGTGTGCACGGTATACTGTCCATGTCCAGAAAGGTAAGAAAAACATCTTCAAAGTAGTCCATGTGACATCAGAGGGTCAGTTAGATTTTTTTCAAGCATCGAAAATAAATTTTGGTACAAAAATAGCAAAAACTACAACTTTATTCAGCATAGTCTTCTCTTCCTTGTCTGTTGTGAGCGAGTTCAAAACACAACAATTCAATGATATCTGGTTCGCGAACGAATCACTCATTGTAAATCTTCTTGAACCAGTTCACCAAATCGAACTGAATCGTTTGAAATGGTTCTCGTCTCCAATAAGCATTAATCCACAAATGACTTAAGCTGTTAACTTTTTTAATATGGCTGACACTCCCTCGGAGTTAAAACAAACCAATATCCTGGAGTAATTCATTTACTCAAAGAGTACACTGACTGAATGCTGTGAAGAGAGAACTGAAGATGAACACCAAGCCGAGCCAGATAATGAACGAAACATTGACTCTTTCTTGAGTCAAGAACCGCTTCTGTCGGACACGTCCAATTCAAGAACCGAGGAGCTGATGATACTGCGCATGTGTGATTCAGAGGGAGTGTCAGCCACATTAAAAAAGTTAACAGCTTAAGTCATTTGTGGATTAATGCTTATTGGAGAAGAGAACCGTTTCAAACGATTCAGTTCGATTTGGTGAACTGGTTCAAGAACATCCGGTTACATCGAGTGATTCGTTCGTGAACTGGATATCACTGAACTGTTGTGTTTTGAACTCACTCACAACAGACACGGAAGAGAAGAAAATGCTGAATAAAGTCGTAGTTTTTGCTATTTTTGTACCAAAATGTATTTTCGATGCTGACCCTCTGATGTCACATGGACTACTTTGATGATGTTTTTATTACCTTTCTGGACATGGACAGTATACCGTGCACACACTTTCAATGAAGGGACTGAGAGCTCTCAGACTAAATCTAAAATATCTTAAACTGTGTTCCGAAGCTGAACGGGGGTCTCACGGGTTTGGAACGACATGAGGGTTATTAATGACATAATTTTAATTTTTCGGTGAACTAACCCTTTAAGCATTTTTCCATATAGAATAAACTGTCTACAACTTGTTTATATCACTGTCTTTGTCCTTTAAGCTACATTATGTGTTTTATATATAATGATTTTCTATAGGAGGAAAACGTTTAATGTACAATATAACGCAATGCGTTATGTACTCGTCTGCTTGTCTGTACGGAGTTGATCATTTTAAAATGACGTCACAGGAAACGGAGAGTGCAAGTGGCGATTGCAAGTGACATTGTAATTTAGTTTCTTTTTTCTTGTCTTCACGACCTGGCTACTGTTGTAAAATGTTGAGATATTCAAACAAAAAGTTATCAATAAATAGAACAAAATAAAGAAATAAAGTCTGCAATGACATCGCTAGCGGAAGGACAAGTGTCTGAGAGTGCAAATCTTAGAATGCAAGCCTGAGAGTGCAAGTGCAAGTCTGCAGCCAGACCCTTCTCAAACAATTGGTCCCACTTTATATTGTCCCTAATACCTGTTAACGTACATAGTAACTAAAGGTGTAAATAGTATGTAACCACAATGTAAGTATACATTGGTACATAGTATCTAAAGCTCTAATATTTCTACACAACTACACAAATGTAACCCTGAGGATGGTTTGTATAATTACAAATATATAACAAGACATTGGTAACAACACTTTTTTCACTTCACTAAGTACTAGTGTAACAAGAATCATATAACTAAATTTTGTAACAACATGTATAAGAGTACTGGAAAAATCTGATCCATGGGGTGGAGATGGGTAGGTTTAGGGGTGGAAATGAGATCCTGGGGGTGGAAATGAGATCCAGGGGGTGGAGATGGGTAGGTTTGGGGGTGGAAATAAGATCCAGGGGGTGGAGATGGGTAGGTTTGGGGGTGGAAATGAGATCCAGGGGGTGGAGATGGGTAGGTTTGTGGGGTGGACATGAGATCCATGGGGTGGAGATGGGTAGGTTTGGGGGTGGAAATAAGATCCAGGGGGTGGAGAAGGGTAGGTTTGGGGGTGGAAATGAGATCCAGGGGGTGGAGATGAGTAGGTTTGGGGGTGGAAATGAGATCTAGGGGGTGGAGATGGGTAGGTTTAGGGGTCGAAATGAGATCCAGGGGGTGGAGATGGGTAGGTTTGGGGGTGGAGGTGGGTAGGTTTAGGGGTGGAAATGAGATCCAGGGGGTGGAGATCGGTAGGTTTGGGGGTGGAAATGGGATCCAGGGGTGGAGATCGGTAGGTTTAGGGATATGTAAAGTTGGAGGAGTTGGAACTCTAGTTGGAGTTGGTGCACCACTTGTAATACCAGTGTACTTACATGGTAGCTCCCCAAGAACTGGCTACTTAATATACAGTCGTGGCCAAAAGTTTTGAGAATTACATAAATATTCGTTTTCAAAAAGTTTGCTGCTAAACTGCTTTTAGATCTATGTTTCAGTTGTTTCTGTGATGTACTGAAATATAATTACAAGCACTTAATACGTTTCAAAGGCTTTTATCGACAATTACATGACATTTATGCAAAGAGTCAGTATTTGCAGTGTTGGCCCTTCTTTTTCAGGACCTCTGCAATTCGACTGGGCATGTTCTCAATCAACTTCTGGGCCAAATCCTGACTGATAGCAACCCATTCTTTCATAATCACTTCTTGGAGTTTGTCAGAATTAGTGGGTTTCTGTTTGTCCACCCGCCTCTTGAGGATTGACCACAAGTTCTCAATGGGATTAAGATCTGGGGAGTTTCCAGGCCATGGACCCAAAATTTCAACATTCTGGTCCCGAGCCACTTAGTTATCACTTTTGCCTTATGGCACGGTGCTCCATCGTGCTGGAAAATGCATTGTTCTTCACCAAACTGTTGTTGGATTGTTGGAAGAAGTTGCTGTTGGAGGGTGTTTTGGTACCATTCTTTATTCATGGCTTTGTTTTTGGGCAGAATTGTGAGTGAGCTCACTCCCTTGGATGAGAAGCAACCCCACACATGAATGGTGTCAGGATGCTTTACTGTTGGCATGACACAGGACTGATGGTAGCGCTCACCTTTTCTTCTCCGGACAAGCCTTTTTCCAGATGCCCCAAACAATCGGAAAGGGGCTTCATCGTGAGAATATGACTTTGCCCCAGTCCTCAGCAGTCCATTTACTATACTTTCTGCAGAAGATCAATCTGTCCC
The DNA here is from genome assembly GCF_963082965.1 of Carassius carassius. Lineage (NCBI taxonomy): Eukaryota > Metazoa > Chordata > Actinopteri > Cypriniformes > Cyprinidae > Carassius > Carassius carassius. The sequence goes on from NC_081785.1 coordinate 29,441,803, forward strand.
TGATGTGTTTTTTGGAGAGAAGTGGCTTCTTTGCTGCCCTTCTTGACACCAGGCCATCTTCCAAAAGTCTTCGCCTCACTGTGCGTGCAGATTCGCTCACACCTGCCTGCTGCAATTCCTGAGCAAGCTCTGCACTGGTGGCATTCCGATCCCGCAGCTGAATCCTCTTTAGGAGACGATCCTGGCGCTTGCTGGACTTTCTTGGACGCCCTGAAGCCTTCTTTACAAGAATTGAACCTCTTTCCTTGAAGTTCTTGATGATCCTATAAATTGTTGATTTAGGTGCAATCTTAGTAGCCACAATATCCTTGCCTGTGAAGCGATTTTTATGCAACGCAATAATGGCTGCATGCGTTTCTTTGCAGGTCACCATGGTTAACAATGGAAGAACAATGATTTCAAGCATCACCCTCCTTTTAACATGCCAAGACTGCCATTCTAACCCAATCAGCCTGACATAATGATCTCCAGCCTTGTGCTCGTCAATATTCTCACCTGAGTTAACAAGACGATTACTGAAATTATCTCAGCAGGTCCTTTAATGACAGCAATGAAATGCAGTGGAAAGGTTTTTTGGGATTAAGTTAATTTTCATGGCAAAGAAGGACTATGCAATTCATTTGATCACTCTTCATAACATTCTGGAGTATATGCAAATTGCTATTATAAAAACTTAAGCAGCAACTTTTCCAATTTCCAATATTTATGTAATTCTCAAAACTTTTGGCCACGACTGTAAAGTGTAACATTCTGGACACCAACCACAATTTATATGTAAAGCCTAACTGGCTGCTGCTGTGTAACATCAGAGTGTTATTATTATATGACAAATCTAATATAAAGTGTAACACTTTCTTTATTAAAAAATGCTTTTAGTCCTATTACACATTTTTACTTTCATTACCAAAAAGTGTTGTTACCAATGTCCTGTTACACATTTGTACTTACACATACCATTCAGTGGGTTGTTACATTACATTATAGCTGTAGATATTGTGTACCAATGTGTACTTACACTGTGGTTACATACTACAGTAGGAGGACAAGCTAAATGGGCTTTACCGCCGCATTAACTGAATTCAGTCGCGTGTTAAAATAATTCACTTAACTATATATATATATATATATATATATATATATATATATATATATATATATATATATATATATAGGAACACAAACACACAGATTAAAAAATATATATTTTCATTCTGGTTTGCTCTTAGCAAAAATAAATAAATAAAATCCTTCAAGTTCCATATGAGGAACGAAATGAGAACGGTCCAGCATTAAGACCGCATTAACGGCAATAATTCTTATTAACTGCTGTTGTTCTTGATTTTTCAAACTGTCTCCAATTATGCCTTAACTGTGTGAGTAAAAATTGAGTATGGTATATTTCAGCTGTTTTATGCGCTGGTGCCTCACGTGCACATATTCATTGTAAACAGCGCAGTTCAACATGAGCAGCGGTCTACTGTGGCATATTTTTGCTCATTATAATATTTTTCCGTCGATACTGAAACACATGTGAACCACTAAGCCTATTTTACCTAATAAATAATAGTTTAGCTGCAAATACGCAACATCACGAATATGGAAACATTTGGATGTGTCCAGAATGAGCGAGGTAAACCCAACAGGTAAGCTAAGTGGATATACTGTATATCAATTTATTGTATTTACTTATTTATTTCGTGTTTATCCCATTTTTTCATTGCATATGAAAATTTAAGAATAAAAAAAATCCTCCTACCGCCTAAAAATTCTCTTCACATTCACTTGTGCGCTCTTGCGCAATACCTTCCTCTCGCGTAGCTCAATTGTGGACGACGTAAAAGTGTTTGATATAAAGGTTGCTGTCCCATTTTAAACATGAATTGTTAATTTTAAAAAAAAATCTAATTATTTTGTTAGTTTCATGGTAACATGCAATCAAGGTCTTCTGTTATTTAGGATATATTTAACATTCACTGTGGCCTTTTCACCAGTTAAAACTTAAAATTCCATGAGATTTTAAATTCAGTTTAATAGTATTAAAAATTCAGATTTAAACTAGTATAAAAATGCATTAAATTGCTTAAATTTTTTCTATAAGTTAAAGTAGCCAACCTTAAAAATGTGTTGTCATGACTTTCATCGTATTTTTTTTTACAATCTGATAACAAGCTGTATTCGTTTTCCTTTTTTTTATTATTATTATTTTTGTTTTAGTTTATTGAAAATAAATTGGCTAAAATAGAAGCAGACACGTTTAAATTAAAACAACCACAAAAACATAACTAGTCTTGAGGGAAATATAGGTTTTATTATTTTTATAAATCGCAGATCTCACAGACAAACTTCTTAATATGATCACACATTAGAAATATTTGGTGAGATAAGATGTGCACGATAACATTATTAAGCAAAAATACATAGTACATTTATTTTTTGTCCCCCTCCAGTACCGAAAGCAGAACCGATAGCGTCAGATCTTACTGATACTACGGTCTTTCATAATTTAGCCCCGGGGCCAGTTTAATACTGGGTTTCGGTACACATCCCTACTTGTACCTGACTTATATTTATTCCTCTCACAAACTCGGATTTATTTTTTAGCGTGTTTAAAAAAAAAAAACATGCAACAAACAGAGAATAGGTGATGAATCCGTTAAAATGCAACTATAGACGCCGTATATATTTTTTCCTCTGACAAACTTAATTAATTTTTTAGCGTGTTTAAAAAATACAAAATAAAGAAGACATGCAGCAAATGAAAATAGGCGATTAATCCGTTAACATTTTATACTTCAGAGCAGAGCTTGGGCCTAATATAGGCTATCCAGGGTTTTTTTTTTTCATTGCATCAGAAAATGACTTTGTTCATCACATTCACTTCACGCGCTCTGGCACAGATCAAGCCTCCCGCGATGCTCAGCTGTGGACGATTTAAAAATGTTTGATATAAAGGTTGCTGTGATATTTAATACAGGAATTGTTCATTTAAAAAAATCGAATTATATTGTTAGTTCTAATTATATTATTAACACAAGTTCATTTAGACTATTTAATATGCCCTGTGACATTTTATCCTTTTTTACTTATAAACTCCTTGAGAATTTAAAGTTAGTTTAATAGTATTTAAATTCAAGTTTTAAAAAAAGGTTTTAATTGCTTGAATTATTTTTATTAATTAATAATATGTTATCATGTTTATTCTTGTAGAAAGTACGTGTTTATTCTTTAAGAAAATAAGGGAAAAAATAAGGGACGATCCGAATATTTGTTTTGCTTCACCTATTTATGTAGGCTACAATTATTAAAATAATAATAATAATAATAATAATAATAATAATAATAATAAAATAATGTCATTAAAAAATACCGTTGGCCTGAGTAATTTTGACCATTATAGAATTGTGACTTTAAAGATTAGTGATTTAGGAGGTGAAAATACTGTGAAATCACTAATGGCATGGATTTTAGAGCATAACAACTGAAGGTTTATGAAACATTAGCCAATAAAGCATTTCTTTAAACAACGGAACTTAAAGTTGTGAACAAAAATATTATTTCAACCATACAGCATGTGAATAAATAAAATGCATACTTTTCATAACATTTCATTATTCATAAAATGCATAACGTTTCTGGTGTTTGGATTTGTACTTCAATATAATAAGCTCCAAGTTTAAGATTAGCCCTAGACTAGTTTCTCTCTCTCTCTCTCTCTCTCTCTCTCTCTAACAGCATAAGCTCAAAGAAATACGTCTTCCTTCTGTTAGAAGGAATTTTTTTCCAGCCTTGCTAAATGTTGGGCTCGTGATCAATAAGTTGTATTCGCCTCAATCTGATTTAGTAAAGTCAAACCACAGACACTGAAGCTGCGTCACTGAGCGCGAGTCCCGCGAGCTGTGAGCCGGGAACAGAGGATACTGCTTGGTCTTAAAGCCTTCCGCAAACATCCACGATCACAAATAACAATGATTTTCGTAAAATAATGATTAATTATTAATTGATGAGTTGTTATTATCATTATGGTCTTGTGAAAATAATAATATGGGCTGCGAGAAAATTATGAATACAGATAGTAGTGCTGCTGAGAGCAGGCATATTTCAGCCCAGTAACACACCGTTCCTCAGAGCCAAAACACAGACCGAATTCTGTTCAGCTGGAGGGGGTTGGGTTTTGGGTAGTTATGTATGGCTTGTGGGGGTCGAGATAAAGGTGTGAATTGCTCTTTCATATGGACAGTGTCTTATGAGGCTTTCACTTGCTGAACTGGTTTATAAAGGACTGTTGTTTTGTTTATAGACTAAAAAATGGTCTGCCCCCACGTAAGATTTTTCTAGTTCTAGTCGTTCGTTTGTCATATTCAACTAATCAGAGGTTTATATTAAATTTATATAATCAAATATTAATATATTCCGTGCTCAAGCACATGCATTAAGTTTGCAACAAAGCACATGCAGAAGTAGCCTAATAATTGTGAAAAATGCGACATTTTAAATTATTTATTAATAAACAAATGTTTTCTTGTCTGCTGCAAGATGAAATTCACTGTGCTGGCTCTCTCCAATGAGAGAAATGCAACATTCACAAATTGCACAATTCGTTTTCGTTTAAAAAAATATTTCAAGCTTTCTGTAGATGTTTTAATTTATGTGATACACCACGATATTATGTTAATTAAAAAAAATATCAATTCATTATCAGGAAAAAATTAAAGTGATGAGACGGCGCCTCCCCGTCATTAATGCACATTAATAATTTTTGCACAAACACTTGAATATGAGCTTCTGGTTTTCACTCGCTTCAAGAGCGCTCCATCACGAGTACAATTCATGCCAACAGCCCATAACATAACTGCATATTCAGCAAGAATTAATGTTAAACATATTTAGCTATAGCTTGATCAGATGGTTACAATGACTGCAAGAGTCGAGCGGGATGTTAAGAGTTTGTCTGTTTCTTTTACTGATTATTTTCGGGTTAAAGCATGATTTAAAGGGGTGGATTGGGATTTTTGACATCGGACCTCATTTTTAAGTCAGCCTGGTTGTTATTCATCAGTGGAGACATTTTTTTTTTTAAATTATCCAGTCTTTATATTTGGATATATAGCCGATGCTAGGCTAGCGCGAGTCAATGGGTATATGTTAGCCAGCCATTAAAAACCGTTTTACCCGCTCCACAGTGCACCAAACGCAAATCAATTATAACACTAGACTATCGATGCAAATGTCCGTTGATAGAATAATGTTAGAAATCAAACTTACCTTTCATCACATTGCATTAGTTATAATTTGTTCCCTGTAATCATAAGCCTTGTCGACAGCAGCAGCGGAGTGATATTGATTACCTACAGTGTTGGGAAGGTTACTTTGGAAATGTAATAGGTTACAGATTACAAGTTACCCTATTTAAAATGTAATAGTAGTGTAACTTTTTTAATTACTTTAATAAAGTAATGTAACTAATTACTTTTGAGTACATTTTGATTACTTTTATAAATTTATAATGAATGTTAATTTGCAACTGTTAATCATCTTCAACCATTTTACACCATGCAGGTTTAACCTTACAGTAGTGCTCAATACTGTCAGACTTTCATCATTCTTCATCACCTGAATTAAGATGATCACATTTGAACATCCACCACACAATCAGACTTTAGTACTGCCTTTTACTTAGAGATTGATCTGAAGTTCAAAGCAGATTTAAAATCAAAAGAAATAGTTTATAGATATATCTATAAACTATTTCTTTTGATTTTAAAACTGCTAAATCTGCAGTATACTGTTTTTAAACCAAATCTTTGCATAACTACAGGCATCTAACTGCATCTAACAATGGTTTGGGGAAAAATAGTTAATAAAAAAATAAAAGCATATACATCAACTCAAATACGGTTATCTAATAAGCATGTGTCCTATTTTGTGTACTAAACTCCTGAAACATTGGTGTCTTTTTGAAACACTGCTGTCTCTTTGTATATGATATGATGATAGTTTCTCAAAATAAGTAAAAAATGCTCATGAGGTGACTGTTCTAGAGATTAATTTCCATGAGGGGCGGACTGGGAAAAAAATAGGCTGGGAAATCTCCCACTCATACACCCACAACCCATTCTGAAACATGGACAACCCTATTATTATTTTTTTGGACCTGACATGAAAAAATGTGAATCCTTAGGTTGGGGGACTTGCAACGTAATTAAGAGTTCTCTCCTGAACTGCACCTTCACTTCCATTATCCATCCATCTCTCTCATGACTTTAATACTGAAGATTTTTATTTGACTTTTACCATGTTTTGTAAGTGCAATTTTGTTTTTTTGGCAAATGAATTACCACTTGTATTTATTTTTACTACAAATTCCATAGTTAAACCACGGTTAGTGCCATACCATAGGCTATATTAATTTTCCTAAGGGTTGTGTTTTTGTATCCACTAGCTCCCCCTAAACCTATGATAAAATATGATGATTTATCTGCTAACTTACTACTGTAACATTACAAAAGATAATAATGACGTCGTTTATACAGTATTTTGAGTGATTGCGAGCAATGTGCTGCTGCTGCTTGACTAAGTAAACAAAGACAAAACTACATTAGCATATTTACAGATGAAACTGACCTGCACCTGAAACCCTGAACAGAAGTGTCTCTTCTCGGCTCCAGCTGTGCGCTTACACAGTTCACTCCGGTCTCTCTCACTCGCATTGATTACTCGGAGTCTGATCCAAACCGTTCGGCGGAGGCGCGGAGAGCGCGCGAGCCCAACCATTGCCAGTCACGACTAACCGATTCATGATTTATTAGAGATTTAATTATCGAATGGCGGATTCGGAAATAATCGCTTTAGTATATTCGGCCTGCAATTATACAATAACAATATTAAAGTAGAAGGCCAAATCGTCTGCCAGGCCACCGGGAATAGTCCCGGTTCTCCCGGTGTCCAGTCAGCGCCTGATTTCCACAGACACGCAGAACGTGCAGGATTCATATTCAGTCTTTTTGCGGATTAATATTCACAGACATCAGTCCATATCGGGTTTTGATTCAAGTGTACTGACCTACTTTTGATTTATTCGTCCTAAATGTGGCATATTGCGTCCGCGTTATAGGCTGAATTCCATTTTTATGACTGGATTCTACGAATGTGTTTTCCGCGTCTCGGAGATTATGGGTCATATGTCTTAGTGCAATTTGGGAAAGAAATAAGCTGTATGTGGATGTGTGTAAATATTCAAATGTAATCCTCTTTGTAATCGTTACAATTTTCATAAGTAACTGTAATTTAATTACTCATTTTTTCTTAGTAACTGTAACTGATTACTGTTACATTTATTTTGTAATTAAATTACGTAACGCCGTTACATGTAACTAGTTACTCCCCAACACTGATTACCTAGGCAACCGAGTGAGCCGGTCCACACATGACGCAAGTGTATTTACCTGCCGCTGGCACACTGATTATCACTAACATCACATAGCAGCGGCTGAGAAACTAGTTCCTTTAGGATCATTGAGATGAAATGTAAGTTTGATTTCTAACATTATTCTCTCAACGGACATTTGCATCGATAGTCTAGTGTTATAATTGATTTGCGTTTGGTGCACTGTGGAGTGGGTAAAACGGTTTTTAATGGCTGGCTAACATATACCCATTGACTCGCGCTAGCCTAGCATCGGCCAACTATCCAAATATAAGGACTGGATAATTAAAAAAAAAAAATGTCTCCACTGATGAATAACAACCAGGCTGACCTAAAAATGAGGTCCGATGTCAAAAATCCCGAACCACCCCTTTAAACAGATTCACACGCAATCGCTTTAGCAATAATGGATTCAAACAAATGTAATCTTACAGTGCTACTACATTATCAGCATGCTATCGGATTTTGAAATCTTGAAGAAGTTAATCGATATGTTTAGATAAAATAACTGACAAAAATGTACTGTTAATCTCATCACAAACAAAATGTTCATAGCAGAAAGCAGCAATTAAAGATTAAATGCTTTTAACATTATTAGTTTTGCATGTGATATAGGGAAAAAAGTTTACACAAAATAGCTTAAGCTATTTTTTATTATTATTATTATTTTATATGCTACGTTATGAACATAACATTTCAAACATACTGAAATACTTTATCCACGGAGTGAAGGCGGAGCGTGTTTCTGGTATCAGTGAGCATGGAGGGGAAGTTGTTGCTGCTCACACACTCTGCTGCGAGTGAGAGAGATGTTTCATCTGACGAAATTAAGACGACCGCAGGAGCACAAGCATGGCACATCCGCAAAAATCAACCTGCAGCAATGCTCGTTGATCGACTCGCCAAGCTTTACTTTTGTAGGTCGCATGGCAGTAAATAATTCGATAATATGACCATGCAGTCAATACAGATATTTAATATAAACATTAAAACAAGCAGTAAAATAAAACAACAAAAACGCACGCCAGGTCTACACCGGACACAAGTGGAGCGATCCAACAAAAGACAACAGAACACAGTGATGGATACATTGGACTCGATCCCCATCAGTGAACTGATGCTCGTTCTGTTTATGACAAAATGTTCTGACACTGTGTTCAGATGATTTGACACTATAGTGTGATGTCATCAAGTTTAGACACACTTTTCGCTGTGGGGCACGGATGACAACTCTCGTGTCTGGTGTAGACACACAGAAAGTGTCTGCTCTATTTACAAATAAGTTCTATAAGAAAAAAAAAAAAAACTAAACCAGCGGCATAACAAGATGGAAATATAGACTAGAAAATATATTAATAGGTCCTCCGTCCATGACACTGACTCACTGCTGAGCTGCCAGTTTAAATCTTAACAGCTCTTAACGCCGAGTGAATGGTTAGATGCATGTTGGGCTAGTATTAAATAAATAAATAAATAAAAATAAAGGTCTTTCCAGCATTAAGGTAATCACATTACTGTTTTTTTATCATATTGTTGCAGTTATAAATTTGACTGCAAAATGAATAATAAAGAACCATGTTAAAACTTGTTTTGTAAAATTTCCTCGTCATTTGAATATTGATTTAAAAATCGGTTTAAATCATAAATCAGTTTTTTTTTTTTTTTAGGCCATATGCTATTGCCCAACTTTAAAAGCAAGTAAAGAAGGCTCCCTTTAAAATAACTTCAGTTGTCAATTACTAAACTATTTTTTACGTCTTGTGTATTTTGTTGATTATAATGAAAGAACTTGAGTTTAATCGTGAGGACAGTTTATTAATCCTTCCATTTATTAGAGTTTCAAAGATTTAATCGTGCAGGTTTAATTTTATTCGTTTCTTGTTTTAGGCTAATTAAATAAATAATGGGAACGAAATTATACAGTGCTTCATGTTTAAACATGCAACAATTTCTTAATCAGTTTACAAACAACTGTTTTTTTCCCAATAAGTTAAAGGACAGGTAAGGAATAACAAAAATGCATGTTGTTTTATTAAAGGAAAAAATATATTTATATTGAAAATATAAATTAAAATATAGGCATAATATATGAAAATATTGACATTTTGCATATTAATCCATGTAGCCTACCCCCCTAAAATAGGCTACCACTTTTAATGCTCCGATGCAAAGTAAACCACAATTTCTTTTGAATAATATAATGCATAATTAATATAATATAAATAATACTGCACACCTTTTAAATGTGTCAAATCTAAAATATGGTTTAATACCATGTAGCTTAGAGAAAATATAAGCACAGGCTTAGGCACAGGCTTGACATTTATCCTGCTTGAATTCGTTCTAAGAAATGCACATAACTTCATAAGTACCAAACTTTCGTCTGTGGATATTAAATATTAAATATATTAAATATTTTAACTACATTGTTTTTCTTTCATTTTCCCTGACTGAAGCCATCAAATCTAACACATCAGTGAGGCAAAACTGACGTCTATTAGCGAAAATGTGCTTTGATGCGCTTGTTTGATAACTTGTGGTTAAAGCGCCACTCAGTGGTCAAAGGCTGCAAATGCACTTTATATCACCGCCGCGTCGGTACGTGCGGCGGTAAAAAGGGCCTTTTGAATGTCTACTTAGTGTATGTACACATCTAGTTACTATGTAAGTACACGGGTATTAGGGATACAATATAAAGTGGGACCGAACAATTCACTTTGAGAGTAATTTTCCCAGCTGATAAACAATCAAAAAACTGACAGCCAATCAGAATCCATCCAACTTTAAAGAGCTCAAGCATTTAAAGCATCATGTTGTTTCACAAAACATAAAAAATGGAAGGTTGAGGAAAGGATAGGATTCTCACTTCTCATCTTACTACTCATCTACATTAAAGTGTGGCCATAAAAGTAACAAACTCAAATCATAAGAAGAAAATCATATTCATTGGAAGCCTAAACGGTTATGATGTCATGCACACTCATCACCTACTCCTAAATGAGTGGATCCTTTAGCAATGTTGTCCTGTAAGTAAGAGATGAAGATCTCCTCGGCTCTCTTCAGATATTGAGTGGTCTTCCGTTTCACGGCTTCACGTCTCTCTTTATTGGGATCCACTGTAAGACAGAAAACTGACATGTTTTTGTTTTTTTCTCATGCAAATCTATTGAAGATCTGTTTAATGGAAATGATCAAAACATTCATTTCCCAGAATGTTCCCAGGATAGAATAATTTTTGTTTTCATTTTCCAAACCATAACAGTTCATGTTGTGAATTAAATTATGTTTCACTTTATTCACAAATGAAAATGTCTGTATAGATGGAGTTGGAGTCAATGAGTTGCATTTGTCAGTATTTGTTTGATATGTATGGCAAAATATGTTGCATATTAGGTTGGATTGCACCTGTTTCTTCCAGAGCTTTGAAAGCACTTCCTCTAATTACTGTACCTCAATGTTTTGGTATTGCTTTTTATATATATTTCAAATGATTTAACCACAGCAGCTGACTTTCTGTCATGGTCCTCAAACAATTTTGGTTAAAGACTCAGCTTAGGATGGTCTTTGTTCATTGGAACAAAAGCTGATCTCTAGTGCTTATTACAAGGTACATGTTCATGGTGCATATCCTTGTTTCTTTGACTTGGTATTTAATGCCAAATGATCGAGACTTCTCAGGGTTCCGCTTTTAGGGCCAATAACAATGGAAAGGATTTGAGTCAGGGGCGTAGCCATCTTTTCAGAAGTGAGGGGGACAGAAATTATATATATATATATACAGTACAGACCAAAAGTTTGGAAACATTACTATTTTTAATGTTTTTGAAAAAAGTTTCTTCTGCTCATCAAGCCTGCATTTATTTGATCAAAAATAAAGAAAAAAAATAATATTGTGATATATTATTACAATTTAAAATAATTGTCTTTAAATTTATTATACTTTAAATTATCATTTATTTCTGTGATGCAAAGCTGAATTTTTAGGATCATTATCACATGATCCTTCAGAAATCATTCTAATATGATGATTCATTATCAAAGTTGGAAACAGTTCTGCTGCTTAATATTTTTTCAGAACATGTGATACTTTTTTAGGATACTTTGATGAATAAAAAGTAAAAAAAAAAAAAAAAAAAAAGAAGAAGCTATGTTTTTAAAATAAAATATTTTGTAATAACAATATACACTACGGGTCAGTAATTTTTTTTTCTTTCTTTTTTTTAATAAAATCAATACTTTTATTCAGCAAGGATGTGTTAAATTGATAAAAAATGATAGTAAATAAAATATCTTATTAGAATATATATATTATTAGAACTTTTTTTTTTTTTGAAGAAATGCAGTTCTTTTTAACCTTTTATTGATCAAATATATTAGACAGCAGAACTGTTTCCAACACTCATAATAAATCAGAATATTAGAATGATTTCTAAATGATCATGTGATCGACTGATGTTACATGTGACACTGAAGGCTGGAGTAATGATGCTGAAAATTCAGCTTTGCATCACAGGAATAAATTATTTTTTTCATGTATATTCAAATAGAAAACTATTATTTTAAATTGTAATAATATTTCACAATATTACTGTTTTTTCTGTATTTTTGATCAAATAAATGCAGGCTTGATGAGCAGAAGAAACTTCTTTCAAAAACATTAAAAATAGTAATGTTTCCAAACTTTTGGTCTGTACTGTATATATATATATATATATATATATATATATATATATATATATATATATATATATATATATACATATATAGCATTACAATAGAACATTTCTGTAATCTATAGTCTACCGGTCAACAGTTTTTGAACAGTAAGATTTGTAATGTTATTTAAGAAGTCTCTTCTGCTCACCAAGCCTGCATTTATTTGATCCAAAGTACAGCAAAAGCAGTAATATTGTGAATATTAAGTTAAAATAACTATTTTCTATTTGAATATATTTTAAAATGTTATATAATTCCTGTGATCAAACTTGAATTTTCAGTATCATTACTCCAGTCTTTAGTGCCACATCCTTAAAAAAACAAAAATCATTCTAATATGCTGATTTGCTGATTATCAATATTTAAAACGAGTAAATTTTTTTTAGCATTCTTTGATGAATAGAAGAATCCAAAGATCAGCATGTATGCGAAATAAAAAGCCTTTGCAACATTATACAGTATATCATAAAAAAATTTTAAAAAAAAGTTTTTTTTGGAAAATAAATTATAGAAATTAATATTATTATTTAGCAAGCTTTAAAATCTCAAATTACATTTTGAAATATATTCAGATAGAAAACAGTTATTTTAAAAAGTCTAGTAAACATATTTCTGTTTACTGTTTTGCTGTACTTTGGATCCAATAAATGCAGGCTTTGTGAACAGAAGAGACTTGACTGGTAGTGGATATTATAGGCAACTTTAATTATTCTCTAATTTATAGCTTTTAATTGGCTTAAATAATAACTGCTGGACAATAACAAATAATAATGATTTTTTTTATATACTACAAACACGTATTTATCACATAATAAGGCAGAATAGTTTGCATACTGTAATAAATCTATGTCAATTAGCACTGTTTTGTTCATATACTGTATTTATCACCTGCTGGAGATGACTTGAAAAACCATATATTGTCGTATATTAATGTCTTTGTGTTTTCATAAGTTTCAGTTCTTCTGTCAAAACAACTGTTTTCATACAGCGATATGTTGCCCATATTAGGAGTTTCCTGTTATGACTTTCTGCGCCAGAGCGCGCTCCGGCTTCGAGTATAAATGAAACACAAACTGCAGGAGTGTTTAGCACTACGTTAAGTTCATCTTCTTCTGGGTCCGAATAAAATATCAGGTCACGCGCAGACTATCCTGTCTCTTTGAGTTTAAATCTTTATTTATTCACACCAGCTCTTGAAAACCTCTATGCGAACACATTTGACTGAACAAGTGCGGGGGTCCGGGGGACAAATTTCCATGATGATAAAAGTGGGGGTCCCCCGCGTAATCTACGCCCCTGATTTGAGTAAAGTAACCTTCATCAGACCACTTGAGATGGATTTACCCTAAACACATCATAAATATGAGATTTATTGTGCAGTGTAGTCAGCTTTAATGATTATAACTGGAGATTTTACAGCAGCCCAGACAGGGAGCTTGCGCTGATAGTAAGTGATTTACAGCTTTGGTGATTAGAAAGGCAGCACTTTATATGTTTTAATTTTTCCTAGTATGATTTTGACATTTGTTTTGTTCTGTCTTTGATTTTCCTTTGGCTTAGTTCCTGTTTTAATGGTTGCTTTGCTTCCTAAGTATGGTCTTAACCATTTCCTCCACACCGGTGTCTTGTTTATTCTGTGTATTTATAGCCCTTGTGTTTCAGTTCAGTTTTTTTGTTGGTTACTGTCTATGCATGTATCTACGTTAGATGTTATGCTCTTCTCAACTACTCTTTCAGTGTGGCAAATGTAAAAATCTACATTTCCACCCTAATTACTTAATTACCATTGAGGCAAGATGACGCTGTCTGCTATCTGTTCTCTTTGTTTTATGTTTAAGCTCCTTTGTGACTCAAATTGTTCGTGCACTGTTGGTGTATGACCATCAAATGGTCCTTAATATAAGGAGCTCGGTTGAAGTTTTATCGAGCACTATTATCCTAACACATTTATTCATTAAGGTTGTGAATGTTATTGGGCCTTGTATCCTGTCTATAATAAGTAAGTCTCTTTGAAGGGACTGTTTCAGAATATTTTAAACATGCAAGAGTCAAACCTCTCTTAAAACAGCAAAATTTGGATGTGACTGTGTTCTCCAATTTTAGGCCTATTTCCAATTTACCTTTTATCTCTAAATGCTAATGCAAATGCTAAGGTATTTAGATTCAAATGGTGTGTTTGAAACTTTTCAGTTAGGGTTTAGGAAACATTACAGTATGGAGTCTGTCCTTTTACGAGTGTTAAATTATATCTTGCTATCAGTTGATATTGGTAACTCTGTAGTACTTTTAGACTTAAGTGCAGCATTTGACACTGTAGACCACAGTATTCTTATTTCTCGTCTTCAGCACTGTGTGGGTATTAATGGTACTGCCCTAGAATGGTTTGAATCCTATTTGAACAATATAACTTTCTCAGTTTGTGTGGATGGGTGCTCATCCTCTAAATGAGTTTTGACTTGTGGAGTTCCTCAAGGTTCTATCCTTGCCTCCATTTTATTTTATTTATATACAATATATACTCCAGCTGAGTTCAATTTTCAATAAGCACAAAGTGTCGTTTCATTGTTATGCTAATGACACTCAAATTTATGTGGATTTTAAGCAAAATGACAACCAGGTTTTGAGGTATTTAACTGCTTGTCTTTCTGATATTAAATCTTGGATGTCTCCTAATTTTTTAAATCTCAATTAGAGTAAGACTGAGGCTAATGAGTTCTGACCTTTAGCTGTATCTACCAACATACAGCAAGTGCTGGGTGATCTGGCCGCATATATCAAGCCATATGTAAGAAAATGTTTTTGTGTAGTGAGAAAAAAAGGTGTTGTGTTTGTTTCTGTTTTGGCTTTTTATAAGCAAATAAATACAGTAGTTAAATCAAGTTTCTTTTAGCTTAGACTCCTAAGGTGAATATTTTTTTATTTTAACTTGTGCTGAGTTTGAGAGACTTATACAAACTTTTATCTCATCTCAACTAAAATGCTGCAGTTCAATGTGTATCGTATTAGATAATGACATGCCTGCAAACAGCAAACATTTTGACTGGCACTCACAAATATGAACATATTGCCCCTCTCCTAATCTCTTTGCACTGGCTGCCAGGTTTTTTTGTTTAAGGTTTTAAATGGACTGGCACTTTTGTATCTTTCTGACCTTTTGGGTTAACACACCCCAGCTGGATGTCTAAGGTTGTCGAATCATAAACTCTTTTTGGTCCCTAGATCTAGGCTAAATAAAAACAGTGACCAGGCTTTTGCCATAGCCGGCCCTAAACTGTGGAACAGCCTTCCAATCTCTATGAGAACAATTGCGACATAATCACAAAAACTAAAACCCTCTCTCTCTCTCTCTATATATATATATATAAACACACACACACATACACACACACACTCAAATTGTTGTTGAAAATTCTATTTTCAGGCTCATGCCACACAACAAGAACATCAGCACATGTGTTTTATTTGTTTTTAATTATATATTAAATAATTTTATTAGAATCTTTTTTAACATTTTATTGCTAATTGTATTTTTGAAACATCGATATGAATATGATTATAAACTCTTTTTATATAAAGCACTCTGAATTACCATTAATGTGATATAATATATAAAAGATTCTCAAAGTATGATCATTTACAAACTAAATTTTGTAACGGCGATTAGCCAATCAGAGCGCAATTTTTTATACTTTTAAGATATGATAGGCTCATACCATACAAGTAAGAATGCTATCTCCCTAATATCAGCACTTGTGTGTGATAGCAAATGTGAAATTAATTTTATAAAACACAAATTCAACAAACAAGAATTTAATTGAGTGAGTTAAATTTTATACACAATATTGTCATTTCCAAACAAAGCCGGAGCAAAACATCTCAGAGCAACACTGTAATGTTTCTTTCTGTTTTTTTTTTTTTTAACGAATCGAGTGAGCCAATGATTTAATGATCTATTTATATTTTTATTTAACTAAATTAGGAGTGAATCAAGGCAACGAGTTTGCACTTTAAGTCAACAAATTAGTTCTTATTGTGTGGTTGACTGAATACATGTGCACAAAAGTGTTTTTCAGCATCAGTGAAACTCCAGGTCCAAAAGTGTTTAAAAATTAGCTTTTCCACACTGTCTGTAATTTTCAGGCACTATATAATTTGATGAGATTTCAATTTTGTCATTGTAACAGCAGTCATATGACCAGAGGACGTAACAGTAAAGTGTTAATTTACCTTGAACTCCATTGAGCAGCAGATCGACCCCATTCTTATAGTAGCTGAATGCCGCCTCATAGTCTTCATTGACTTCTCGGTCCAGTGCCATTCGAATCTGTTGGGCTGCATCTAGCAGATAGTCTTTCTTTGCCATATTCAGTCAGCTGGAGAGAACAGGCATCCACAGGAACCAGAGCCAGGTGCCAGATCTGTAGTTGTGAAATCACATGTGAAGTGGCACATCTCTGGTTATTAAAGATCCTCCCAGCAGGCTCCCGTCTCTCCTGCATTCACACACATGTGAAGCGAGGCCAGTGTCCACCTGTGCAACACAGAGCCAAAATACACAATCACCACATTATGCAAAAAACATCAGCTTTTTACAGACATACATTCATTAGTTAAGGTGGTGCTGTGGTATGTACTATATGAAAATGTGCCACATATTGTATGAAACAGACACACGTCTGTTTTACTGTGTTCTCTCTTTTTTTTTTTATATTTTCAATATTTTTTATTAGAATCTTTTTTAAATCTTCTATTGCTAATTGTATTTTTAAACATCTGTTATGAATATGATTGTAAAATGTTTTTATATAAAGCACTCTGAATTACCAATAATGTGATATAATGTAAAAAATAAAATTGCCACAATTTGTTAAATTGATTTAGAATATATGGGAGCTTATTTCCACCATGGAATATAATAATAATAAAAAAAGGTAATTGTGACTTTTTTCTTATTAGAATTGCAAGTTTACATCTCATTATTCTGACTCTTTTTTCTCTCTCTCTGAATTCTTAGTTCTGATAAGAAAAGTCATAACTTCGAGATATAAACAAACAATTTCAAGATATAAACTCAAAGTCCTGAGAGAAAAGTCACAATTGTGAGACATGAACTTGTGATTTCCAGATAATGTAAAATTCTGAGAAGAAAAATGGTGGAATTTTGAAATAATCTATCATAATAAACGTCTCAGGTGACAAATGTAACCATGGACAAATGTAACCACGGTAGAGTTGTTGTAACCAACAACTCTACCGCTTCACCAGGAGTCGCCCCTGGGACGGTTCGACGGCTGTCTATGACATTATCCCTTACGGCCAAAGGCCTAAGCTACATAGCCAACTTACCTGTAGGGCCCTGGCCCGGGGAAGAGCTGAAGGCTTGGAATCAAAAAAGATTCCTTTAAAGGGATACGGCTAAGAGCCTGGCACTTTCCTCTACCAAGTCTTTGCCTGTCACACAGGGGCTACTGCTAGCTTTCGCAAAAACTTGCCGAAAGAGCTGTCCCAACAATACTCTAGTAGTGGCGCCCTGTTCTAGATAGGTATCAGAGGATACCTAGGTGGAGTGGTGCCCAAGATGAACGGGGCTTTAACCGACTCAAGAAAGGGCACGAAGCAGCCGCGCGAAGCCCTTACTATATAGGATTTTAGAAAGAACGCAGAGAACTAGCGTGCAAACTTACCACAGTGTGGATTTCAGAAAGTGTGCAAAGACTTCACGTGCACACTTACCATAACATGGATTTACAAATACTGTTCTAAGGAGGGGCTCTCGTGGAACTCTGATAGAGCAGCTCGTAGATGGAATGGCCCGGGAGCAGAGCAATTGGAGGACAGAACGTACAGATGAAGCCTCGGCCACGCCTGTACCATGGCGTCCAGCCCCCAATGGAGCTGGATGAGTCAGAGAAAGCCAGAGGGGATAGTGCGATGCTCTCTCGAGCCGCAAAACCGAATCCACCGAAGTCTGGCCAACCTCTCTAACTCTGCCTCAACACCTTGGTGTGAAGGCGCCATTCCCCGAGCCTCAGCCCCTGCCTCAGCAGGATGTCTGCTCTCACAGTGCGTCTCAAAACAGTATGTAGTACTGGAGCGCTCTGAAAGAACCGAGAATCAGTCTCCCAAGAGAGGAGGACTCCGAGCTCCGAGCAGCATGCTCATAGGTGACCCTTTCAGAAAAGGGGAGCGCTGCTAAACTACCGCGAGAATTGCCCACACAGCCCCCCATGTTGAGGGGGCTTGAGGTGTACAATAAATACACACCAGTTGGATGAAGCCCAAGGAACACCGGGGCTAATCATCTCAAGAAAGGGAACGAAGCGGAGCGCCCTTACAGTACAGGATTTTAAAAGGGCGCAAAATCTTGCGTGCACACTTACCACTTTACGTGGAGTTCAGAAAGTGCGCAGAGCCTTCTACCTGATAACCACAATATGTGGGAGTTCACCTATAGAGAGGCCTAGAGAGGCCTACTACCTGCTACCAGATAACCACCTCAAGTGGAAACTGAAAGTAATATGGAACTCGACTCCAGGGAGGCCTGGTGAAGCCTACTACCCGACAACCACAAACAGTGGGAGCTAGCTTTCTAGTGAAAACGCACAGTATGTGGGAGCTAAATCTCCAGGGAGGCCTGGTGAGGCCTACTACCTGGCAACCACAGTATGTGGGAGCTCGCCTTCAGAGAGACCTGGTGAAGCCTACTATCTGAAAACCACAATATGCTATTTAGTGGAAATGCACAGTATGTAGGAGCTAAATCCCCAGGGAGGGCCTGGTGAGGCCTACTACCCGGCAACCACAGTATGTGGGAGCTCGCCTTCAGAGAGACCTGGTGAAACCTACTATCTGAAAACCACAATATGCTATTTAGTTGAAACGCACAGTATGTGGGAGCTAAATCTCCAGGGAGGCCTGGTGAGGCCTACTACCTGGCAACCACAGTATGTGGGAGCTCGCCTTCAGAGAGACCTGGTGAAACCTACTATCTGAAAACCACAATATGCTATTTAGTGGAAATGCACAGTATGTGGGAGCCAAATCTCCAGGGAGGCCTGGTGAGGCCTACTACCTGGCAACCACAGTATGTGGGAGCTCGCCTTCAGAGAGACCTGGTGAAGCCTGCTATCTGAAAACCACAATATGCTATTTAGTGCAAACGCACAGTATGTGGGAGCTAAATCTCCAGGGAGGCCTGGTGAGGCCTACTACCTGACAACCACAGAATGTGGGAGCTCACCATCAGAGAGGCCTGATGAAGCCTACTACCTGATAACCACAATATGTGGGAGTCCACCCAGCCCCTCATGTTGAGGGAAGCGATGCTTGAGGTGTATAACAAATACACACTGGTTGAATGAAGCCCATGGAATCCAGGGCTAATCATCTTAAGAAAGGGAACGAAGCAGAGCCCGTAAGCCCTACCATACAGGATTTCAGAAAGTGCGCAAAATCTTGCGTGCACACTTACCACTTACGTGGATTTCAGACGGCCCCTCAGGGTGACCTGGCCGGACATCCATGAAATTCCCCACAGTGCTGTGCCAGTTCTGACGATCAGCCAGGCTCCTCGGGAGTGGGTGTGGGATGGACAACCGCAGAGCGCTTGCCTCCCACACGCGGGTCCGACTCCGCGGTGGGTGTCGCGCCCCCAGGGGGGCGGAACCCACGCGGTGCGGCCGCCTGCCGAAAGCCTGTGATCTTGGCCACCTATTACCTAGAGCACTGTAAAGGAAACTCACAGAGTTTGTTAGTAGACATATAACAACCAGCAACATAACACCCATAAGCAGGTAAAGCAAGGGTTACGTACTCACCCACCCTCCTGTACTGGAGTCCCGCTTGCGGGGCACCCCCTTCTGGTCCGGACTGTCAATAAGGCGGTTACTATGAACATAGAACCAACCAAAGAATCATAGGTCCAGGACAGGAGACTGTTATGTGAAAAACTTTCCACGTAACCTCGATCAGGTGGAGGGCTGGTGGCTACAGGGGAATTAGGCAGGGGAGGAAAAAAAACAGAAGTTAAAACAGAGGTTAAAAACATCCGGAGCTACTAGGTATCGCTCTGATCCGGGCGAGGACGCTGCCTCGTCTGAATCACATCCCTCAGACCCTGCTTACCTCTCCGTGACCCGCGATTCCCCTTGCCCCTGCCCTTAGGCGGGAGAGGAGCGCGAGCCGCAACACTAGCCTTCTGCGCCCATCTCCAATCCTCAGATCAAGATGGGCCAGGACCCCTTTGTTGTTCGGGCTCGGACCTGGACCTTCGCCTGTATCCAGGTCCTTCAGCAGGCCAGCCTGGTAAGCCTGAAGCACTGCCATCGTGTGCAGGGAGCCACCGCCTGACCTGCTGCCGCGTATGATTTGTCATTTAAGCGGGATGCATCCTGGAGGGGCTTAGATGGCAAAGAAGGAGATTTAAAAGGGAGATTTAAGAGAGGACGTTTCCCCCACAGAGAGATAGCTAGCCAGCATCTCTCTACAGGGGGCATCCTCTCATAGCCGTTTTCTTGCATGCCTTCGATATCAGCATAACTCGTATGCTGAAACCGATGGATGTGAGAGGAAAACGGCCTCTTCCATTCCTTTTCGACTTCTGCATGTAAGTCAGGCAAGAATGGAAGGCTCACCTGGGCTGGAGGGCTATGGTCAGACAAATAACACTCATCGAGGCGACCTCGTGACGTTACTTTTCTGGCACGCTTCCATGGCAAAACTAATTTTGCAGCTAACAGCTCCCCATACGCAGGGCAGGAGGATTGAGAAGGCTCAGCCTCAGCTTCTTCGCCACTCTCAGACATCTCCTGCTCTTCCTGGGTAAAACCCAGCAGAGCACTAACTTCAGTGCAAGAAAGGGTTAATGACAACGCATCTTCCTCCCGAAGTTCACTCTCGTTTGCCGCCGGAGAGTGTGAAAGGAAAACACCTCTCTACACTCCTCAGCGAGATCCACCTATGATCCCCACGAGCTCATCCTCCTCCGTGCCTCGGCAACGGTGGGTCCTGAGCCGCGGGATCCAGATGGCTGTCCCTCTTTCCTCGAAAAGAGAGACAAGCGAGAGAGGAGCTTTTTCACAGAAAAACGCTCGCAGTCCATGCAGATTGCCCCCTCGAGGACATTGCGCGCGTGCTCTCCGCCCAAACAAGAGATGCAAAGAGTGTGTGTGTCGTATAACACTGACACGGATGCACACACTGTTTAAACGCCTGCTAGTGGATGCAGTGACAACAATAATAGATCGCTCTTACCGTTTTGGTCGTTTCTCAGATGCACGCTTCAAAAAAAAAAAAGTCAATGAAGAAGAAGAAGATGAGTGACGGGTCCTACGGGCGCGTATTTATAGTCACGCTGGTAGTGATGTCAGAGGCTGTCGCCGGCCAACACGTTGGCGTTTTTCAAAGTATGCTTCGGACACGGGTGTCTTAGTGTCCCCTCAGAGGACGCAGTGTCTCATTCCCTTGACAGGGAACTCATAGTGTTCCTGTGGCTCAGTGGTAGAGCATTGCGTTAGCAGCACAAAAGGTTGTGGGTTTGATTCCCAGGGAACACACATACTGGTTAAAAAAATAAAATAAATGTATAGCCTGAATGCACTGTAAGTTGCTTTGGATGAAAGCGTCTGCTAAATGCATAAATGTAAATAATTCTGAGGAAAAAAATGGAACGTTGAGATATGAAAAAAGTCAGAATTGCAAGATGTTAACTGCAAGATATAAATTTACAATAGT
Source organism: Carassius carassius (assembly GCF_963082965.1). Classification (NCBI taxonomy): domain Eukaryota; kingdom Metazoa; phylum Chordata; class Actinopteri; order Cypriniformes; family Cyprinidae; genus Carassius; species Carassius carassius. The sequence goes on from NC_081785.1 coordinate 29,463,674, forward strand.
GGGAGAAAATTTTAAAAAAGGTCTCAGATGTCGGTCACTCTCAACATCATGTCGGTGATGACCAACAAATTAGGATCTCGTCAGAGAGACCAATCTACTTCGAGTATAACTAAACAAGCCAATTGGCATGCAATATTTCGCTGCCACACCCTGCAGCATGGTTATAAAAGGCAGCAGGTGCACTGTCACAATGTGGTGTGGGATAGAAGTATGTAAACAAGGAAGATGATGATACAAAGTCTTTAATAATCCACATGGAGTAATCCATAAGGAGAAGGCAGAAACACACGTAAACGTCGACGAGACCGGACAACCTGAATGCAACTTATAAGGGGAACATTAATGAGGGTAATGACAAGACACACCTGGACATAACGGCACAATCAACACGAGACCGAAACTAGGTCACACAGACAACAGGACGAACAAAAACACAAGACAGTTCTGTGGTGTGACAGTTCGACCCCCTCCCAGGAAGTTGTGTTCTCACGCCAAGGAGATGGAGGGATGGACAAGGGCTGGCAGGAAAACCATACATGGAGGTTTGGGCAAAGGACAGAGTCCCGGGAGGAGGATGACCAACATAATCCAGGGAGGTGACGATGGAGGAAGGAGCCAGGAAGACGACAGGAGGGAGCCAGAGCAGTAGGAGGAGCCAGGCTGGAACCACCGTGGAACCAACAGAGGGAGGGATCCATGGTGAAGGAAGGGCCGACTGACAGCGGCAGAGCAGGTGGAGGAGAGGCCGAGGTGGAGACGGAGAACTGATGATCCAGGACTACACAGAGAATCAAGAGGGCCAAGGAACAGACGGGGATCTGGAAGGCCACAGTGGAACCAGAGCGACAGAGGAATGAGTTGGAGCTGGAGGACAGGAGGAGCCTAACAGAGCCAGAGGGACGGATTGACGAAGGGAAGCCAGAAGAGTGAAAGCCCGCGGAAGCAGATGGTCAACGACAGAGCAAAGCAGAGCCAGAGGAACAAAGGATCCCAGCGAAGCTGGTGGATTGATGGCCCACGGTGAAGAGGAGGAAGCTAGGAGCCATGGTGGAGCCACTGGGTTGAAGGGCCGAGGTGGAGTCCGGGATTCAGAGGCTGGAGGTGGAGACAAGGGATCCTCCAGCCATGATACTGATGGAGAGTGGCAGACCCGCAGCGAATCCAGCACAGCTGAGGGGCTGTCAGGATACAGCAGTGGTGGAGCTAAAGTGTTAGGGATTATAAGAGGAGTGCAGCAGGGAAATGGTGAGCTGGACTCTGGGTCCGGAAATGGCTGGTGATGTATGCGATGTCCACAGTCAGAGGTGATCCACAGGACACCAGCACCCACTCCACAAAGGTTGCAAAATTCCCCTGAGGAACATATCTGGACAACTGTGCTCTGCACACAGGCTGGTCTTGTAGTAAGTGTAGAGGCAGTAGTCTGGGTAGTGGGTTTGGATGGCTATTTCCACAAACAGTTCTGTACTATCCTCGAGGGAAAGGTTCCTCTGCTCCAGCAGGAGGAGGAGGTTTACAAAAATTTACAAAAACAGAAAATAAAATGAGGGGAACACACCGCTTGACATTTTTGTGGTCTGGACTTCTGTCACGGTGTGGTTTGGGAGGGAAGGACGTAAACGAGATGATACAAAGTCTTTAATATTCCACAAAGGGGTAATCCATAAGAAAAAGGCAGATACACACATACACATCGACGAGACCAGACAACCCAACACTGAACTGAATACAACTTAAGGGGAACGTTAATGAGAGTAATGACAAGACACACCTGAACTTAATGACACAATTACATGAGACAGAAACTAGGTCACACAGAGAACATGAGGAACGAAAACACAACAAGGCAGTTCTGGGGTGTGACATGCACCACATCAATTCATCCTTTTGCTTCAGTGCTGAGCGGTGGTGCATTACTACTTCTCTCCTGTCCCTCAAGTTATTGCAACCACGAGTGCAGGCATTACAGCTGCAGTGGTCACAGTCTCATGGGAAATTAAAAAAAAGATTGTCTTGGTACGGACACCACACCTGATCCCGTCTTTTAAAAAATTTCTTATAACCCATGTGTTTCATGGATGTGATCGTTACCTGGCAACTCAGAATGGTCACAATCGCTGTCTCATTTGTCTGGGCGTTCAGCACGCTGAGGAAGCGTTCGTGGATGGTACATGTTCTCTTTGTGGGGACATGACCATCTCAGAGTTGTATAAAATACTTTGGGCATAGTAAAAGTAAAAGACTCAGAAACGTAGTAAGGACATTGGTAAAATAGTCCATATGACAACTGTAGTTCAACCTTAATTTTACTTGGGAGTATCACAACACATGCACACAATTTCACTTCATGTAAACAACTTTTTACACAAAGCAGAATTGCATGCATGTGTCGTGATACACCCCAGAATGGAGGCAAGCCACAACAGACTGGATGAGGAGGAGAAGAATTGTTGAACAAAGTTGACGTTTTTGTTTTCTTTCCACACAAAAAGTATTCTTGTAGCTTTGTAAAATTACGGTTAAACTACTGATGTCACTTGGACTATTTTATTGATGTGCTTACTTTTCTGGACCTTGATCGTTGCAATACCCTTGTTGTATATGGGAGGGTCAAAGAACTCTCAGAATGCATCTATAATATCTCAATTTGTGTTCCAGAGAGGAGCGAAGGTCTTAAGTGTTTGGAACGACTTGAGGGTGAGTAATTAATGAAATCATTTTTATTTTTGGGTGAATTTTCCCTTTAAGGTTTACGTTGCTGCTATTTCTGCGGGGAGGTCGGGGTGAAGCATGATCTGGTCATAACATTCCTTAGTGGGGCCAGGAGGTCAAATCCTCTTGGGCCTCCCTTCCTACCCTCTTGGGATTTGGATTTGGTGCTGAAAGCCCTACAAACTGCTCCCTTCGAGCCTTTGGGGTCAGTTGAGTTGAAGTTTCTTTCTTTGAAAACCCTACTCGTGACTGCATTGGCCTCGATCAAGAAGGTGGGGGACCTGCAGGCATTTTCGGTTAATGGAATCTTGCCTTGAGTTTGGGCCAGCTGACTCCAGTGTAACACTGAGACCCCAGCCCAGCTACGTGCCCAAGGTTCCTACCACTCCTTTCAGGGACCAGGTAGTAAGCCTGCAAGCGCCGCTGAGACATTCCCTGAGAAGCATAGTGAGACACTGCATCCCCTAGAGGGCACTATCTGGAAAGCCTCAACATGACGACTTTAAATCAAATAGAGACTAATAATATCCCATGCTCAGGATACCATGCAAGGAAGCTTACAGAGAGCCTACTTCTCGTAATAGTACCCTAGTGGAGCTCCAGAGAGTGGAGGCCTCAGTAAGATAACTCACTCCAGCAAAAGAAGGTCTAGCAATGCTTGCACTAGCCAAGGATTTCAGTCATTCAGATTCATGCTTCAGACACCAGCCATGCCAGAAGCATTCTCCATTGTGTCCTCTAGAATCTAGAATCCATCAGAATCTAGAGTCTGAACAATCCGTTTTATAAAATGTAGAAAAATTAACATAATGCACTATGACTCACCTTTGCCCCAGAGATCTGTCACATAAAATAGCCATGTGATTCAGTGTTTCCATCTGATCAATGTCTCTCACGGGCCTCCAGTGCGGACAAAGCTTTTACCTGAATAAAACCAGACCCCAAAAAGTTCATAACCACCCTATATCACAGAATAACAGAGACTGTGTGAGATACAGTGCTTTCTGAGAATGAATGTGATCATGTAATGTTAATTCTTCTAACAAAGCACATCAGGACAAATTAATTTTAATTTACAGCGCTTTACACAATACAGAAGACAGCTTAAAATAAAGAAGGAAAAAGTGCTGCAGTACTGATAGCTTAATTCCTACCTAGGGATGGGACGATAACCGGTTTTATTGATAACCGTGATAAAATGTGCTGAAGGTTAGTAATATCGTTTAAAAATGAATTATCATTAAAACCGTGTTTGATTATCGCGGTTTTAATAACTCACTATTAAATCATGTCCAGCCAGCAACAGTCTGATGCAAGCGCAGCGCACAATGTTTTTTTTGTTTTTTTTTCGAGAAGGAATGGCGAAAGTCAGTGACTTTTCTATGCTTTTCTATGCTTCTACACTTTTCATTGTAAGGAAGGAAATGCCACAGAATTTAATCTTTCTTTAAATTAAGTGCATAGAGTTGCTTGTTTTATTAGTTGTTTGTTGATTATTAAATATAAAACTTGCTGAAATGTTTTCAGTGTGAGCATCAACTATTTTTGAACACTTTCATCTCGTTTCAACAAAACCGTGATAATATTGATAATCGTGATAATTTTAGTCACTATAATCGTGATATTAAATTTTCATACCGTCCCATCCCTATTCCTACCTAAAGCAACCTAGCCACTGTCCACTGCCAACAGACATGCAATGTGAAAGAAAACAGAAGATCAATACAAGATATCTATTTGTAACTCTCTCTCTCTCTCTCTCTCTATATATATATATATATATATATATATATATAAACTAAACTTACATTTTATATCAGCTAATCATTGCCATGGCAACATTACTCTTTTTCTAAACAATTGAGCTAAAATATTAAAATTACTAAACTTAATGAACTAACAACTAAATCTTAATAAAAATAAAAATAAATAAATAAATAAATAAATAATAACTCTAATAGTATAGAAATGATACTAGCACTGTATATGAGCAGTTGATAATGTGCCATAAAACACATCAGGAACTAAATATGTAAATAAATCCCCGTGCCATAAATAACATCAGTGTTCCCAAAACCTGTTCAGGCAGTTTTTGTCAAAGGATTTAAAGGAAAGTGAAAAGCAGCGAAAAAAACCCAGCTTAAGTTCCATTAACATAATTTACCAGAGCACTTAGTTTCTGCAAAAAAAAAAAAAAAAAAAAAACATAAATACTGCAGTAAATTACACTCACAAGTAAGCTTGAGACACAGTCATTCAAACATGATACACATATTAAATAGCTGAAAAACAGCTGATAGATTCGTCTTCCTCACGGAGATACCACATGCATTTGAATAACTGCTTTATTTTGTGTGGTATTAAAGGTTCAGTTAGTGTGCATACAGATAATAGATCAGACGCACAGCAGGAACGCAGTGATGGTGAACACACGAAGCCGGTGACGTCACGCCTGAGTCTGACCCCATCCTGTTATTTTACGGCGAAGAGAACACGATGATCTTACACTGCACATACTGTAACGTTACTAAACGGTACCTTTATGCTAGAGAATAGCGTAAATGACAGAGCGGATCAGCAGGCGTCACTAGCACTAATGGGCCTATATATTATATAAAGAAGAGAAAACCAACCTTGCGCGAGACTCCCCTTCTCATCCTCATCCTCCTCCTCAGCATCCGCTCTGCTCTAAACAACAAACGTTTCCTATTGGCGGAGCATGATATCACCCGCTGACATCACCACGACACTTCCCACTCAGGATGCGGTAATTAACTCTTAGTTATACAGAAGATAAATGCTGTAAATATTAAACCTTTGTGTAGGGCAACAGAACTTCAAAATATCAGCTACATGAAATGACAAAATAGAGCACGTATGTGGAACGAACAAAAAAAAAATTATCACAACATAACTGTGACTGCATGAACCAGTCTGACATACAAGAAGAGCTTCAAGCTTTTTCTGGTAAAATCTGCCTTTAATCATCTCTTGTCTGAATATTTCAGTCTGCTTTATTGTTTTGTTGTGCTTTATTCTCAAATTTGATGATATTGTCTGGAGGACAAAATTGACTGAAGAATATGGTAAATATCCTAGTTTCCTTTTAGACCAACATAGAAAACATAAAAATAAATAACCTTCTGTGCAAGTAAGCTGGGTACAAAGAGAGTGCTTGTTCCTCATACGTTGCTTTGATGCTATTACCTTGTTTGTGAGTCAGCTTTTTAATGCAAAATGCTGTTCACTTTTAACATGAAGAATTTCAATATTCCTGTACGTTCATGATTCATTGCATATCATACATGGAGTTCATAGATTTGTATATTTTTTGTATATTTTTTGTATATTTGTATATTTTTCACTATTCTGTTGGTTGGAAAAGTCTCTTTTTCCCTGTAATTATTTATATATATATATATATATTTAGATTTTAGATTTTCCAAAGACATTAAGACTATTTTTTTGTGAATTAAAAGCAAGCAGTAATGTAACTGATATTAAAACAACATTATAGAAGCTTAAATTTATTGAAAAAAAATAAAGTTTAATTAAATAAGCAGTTAACTCAAGCAAGAACATTTCACGGTCTCAGTATTGGCAGTTAAGATGTTCTAAAAAAATGGCATGTTATTTCAAAATACTACACAAACACCACAGGCTTATACATAGTCATTAACGAGTGATTTTTACCTCTATATTGATATTTTTTCTGCTCCTCTTCTTTGTGTCGCTACCTGATTTGTGCCCCTGATTTTTTTTTTCATTCATTCATTTTATTTTATTTTTTAGAAATGATACTTTAAGAGCACATAAATGGCAAAACTATTTTAAATGCATGCCCCATGCATTATTCATGTTTTATTATGAATTTATGTATCATAGATGGTCATGATGCAGAAAGTGTTTAAATTAGCAACATGACATATTGTAAAAAAGATTTTTTGTTGATGTGAAAAAAGAAAAAGAAAAAAACTTTCCTGCCACACCCCCCAGTCATTTTGCGCCCTAGGCAACTGCCTATGTCACCTATGCCAAGGGCCGGCCCTGCTCTCGTTAATTACTCTACGTACGTGAATCAGTGGGGTGAGCTAAACAGGTAGTTAATTGTTATGCTTACACGCAGGGCCGTCGCTAGTGGGTTGAAAGGTGGTGACGATTATAGGGGCCAATGGCTGAGGGGGGCCCCCAGCGATCTCAACCGACTAGCTGAGGCCAGCCTAAAAAGACGCAGTTGATGGGCCACTGCTCTGCGTCATCAAAAAGCTTATAATGTTCACATGTTTTAAGCATTGCCAATTTAAGCATTCAAAAGAGTTTAAAGCATACAATACAAGACTAAGTGCTCGCGTGCCGTGTTCGGTGCGCAATCAGAGAGCCACGTCTCATGAACAGCAACACCAAGCCCGAGCTCTCCTTCGCATCCTCCTGCACCTGAACGAACAAATACAAATCGCTGTTTAAACATGCGAACAGAAAAAGATGTGGAAAAGCCCAATTCAGTACAGGCGTGCGGTGTTCTGTGCAAACAGGGCACATGCAGAGAGATGCGTCTGAAAGCCCTTGAATACTGAATTTGTCTCTTCTTGCTCTTGTACCGATAAATACATACAAAATGATGTCAAAATACCTGTCTTGTCTCGGTTATGTCTTAAGTGAAAGTAAACAGTGGAGAAAGAAATCAGATCTGTATCATTATAATGGATGCATTGTCTCTTAAAGTGACCGCGCCTAATTTTCATTTTAATGTTAATCCAAGAAAATTAAAGACAGAAAATCACTTACTGCTCTTGAATTACTTAGTAGTTTTAACAAGAATTAATCCACAGCCAGACCGAAAATTATTCAGAACAGCAAAATAAAGAGAACTGTGAAATATTATCCAGAAAAACTATTCATACTGTGGACTACCAGTTAAATTGATAAAACTATTAGGGACCAAAAATTATTCAGACACTTTGACCTGACTATGATTTGCTAACGTGTTTTTGTCTTTAATTGCTAATTAACCACAGACTGAACAAAATGAAACATTGCTTGGTAATTGGTAAACAAAGTATTGATATTTATGTAAATAGTGTCACACTAACAGTTGTCTGAAGTGTTTTTTTTTTATTGTAATCCATTACATATCTCTCTAACAAAGTTATCTGATATTATCAAGATGAATTTGTTCTGACACAGTTTAACTCTGAGTTATTGTTCTATTTTATTACCATGTTCTAATCTATAGCAAATAAACTGTGACAATGTAAGAAATGTTGAAGCTATCTGACTACATTTTGGTTTGACTGTATATTAGATTTTACAGTGAAGACTATGCAGTGCTATTTTACATTTTATTGTTCGGTTTCTGTACTTGGACACCTACAAACTTTAACAAGCTTAAACATTGTGAAAATAGCACAAATAAATAGAACAAACATACAAATTAAAAAAAATAAAACAGGGCCCACTGGTACAACCACTGGTGTCAAAAGCATTCACATTCATTACTCAAGTAGAAGTTGTTATGATCATCAGCTGGAGTGCCCATGAACTCTTATATAGGGCACTCCACTCAGGACTCTGGCATCTCCTATTTCCATTAACCACCAGATGTCACCATACAATCACTTGGACACTATCACCCTTCATTCTGTTGCACCACACCCGAACTACATTTAAGCAGCACAATCACTCTCAGTCAGTGTGTTTGTGTTTCGTGTCTTTGACCTTTGTATTTCGACTCTGATTCACTGCTGCCTGCCCCGATCTCTGCTCGTTACCATTTATGATTCTGGATATCCCTGACACACCTGATGCCATTCCTGATTTCTGCCTGTCTGTCTGACCATTCTGTTTAATAAATGCTGCAATTGGGTCCGAACACCTCTGACTCTCTTCATAACAGAAGTATAGATACTAGGGCTTAAAAAAAAAAAAAAACTTTTGTAGAAGTTGAAGTATAAACTCAAGCTTTTTGCTCAAGTAAAAAAAGTAAAAGTATAAAAGTAAAAGCAATGTAAGGAAAAAAAATATCCATTAAGAACAAAAACTTAGGCCATGCCACAGGGGCCTATTGTGCACTACCTCATCTCTTAAAAAAAAAAAAAAAAAAAAAACATTTTTCTAAAGGCCATAGGCCATAATGACTATAATGTTATATTAAAATGTTCCTGTTGAAAAATTTGGGATGCACTAGGCTACCTGTTTCAGCCGCATATATGCCCATTGAAAATGAACGCACTTTAGTACAATGCAAATACATTAAAGAACTAGAGATATGATGACTAGTTGCCTATAACTATTGTAATGGTGCAAAAAGACAAACTTCAGAGGCATGTCATCAATAACCTTTAATGGAATGTAAATGTACATCCAAGCTTATTTCCCAAGTTGTGCTTCCCTTACTCTAAGGCTCATAAATGTATTTCACAATCTGGGTCATTATTTAATACAAAACCACACGTAATGTTTCTACTGTATCTGTGTCAATCTCTGATATTTAGTTAAAATGAGTGCTGTCTGTCACTGTCTTTAATCAGTCCTGTGAATTACTGTATGCTCATTCTTTATAAAGTAGCAACAATGTCGTTTGTAAAGTACAGTATTATGCAAAAGTCTTAGGCACATTAATATTTTCACCCCAAAAAATGTTTTTAAACCAGTTATTTATATATTTTGCTGTAGTGTGTCAGAAGGAAATATCAGTTTGGCATTAATATTAATAATAATCTAGTGCGATTTTGAATGCACAAGCAGTCTGACAATGGCAAAATGAATGTTTGGAAATGTAATCTGATATTTTCTACTGACACACTTCAGCAAAATATATAAATAACTGGCCAAACACCATTCTTTTGGGTGAAAATACTAACGTGACTAAGACTTTTGCACAGTAGTCTATGTATAAAGTACATATGATTAAATTAAGTATATTTAAAGGTACAGGTTGTAGGACCTGCCACTAGACGGCGCACTACCTAAACAATAACAATCGTGTGGTTTGATGACGCTAAGAAGGAGCGTGGAATGATGGGATTTGTTGTCTTCTACCCAACCGCTGACGGCCATCAATCAGACGGAAAGATAAATCATGGATTTTACGGATGATGTAAAGTTTTATGAATGTTGTGTTTGATGTCATAATTACAAACGCGAGTTCAACGATTTGCACGAGAAGATTAACTTTACATACAAAGTCAATGCAAAGACGTGATCAGACTATGGATCAGACGCGATGCACCGCGTTTGGCGTGTATGCCCCATAATACTAATCTTGTTGATTGTTATAATAGCTTACGTTTTCTGTAAAGATACGAATCAAAACAACTCACCTTTATTGATATTGATCCTCGCTCTTTCTCTCCTTTTTTCCCAAACTCTTCTTGGGTCGGTTTAATTGGCAAGTACGCTTATGTTTACGGGAGCTGTCCTTGTCGACAGAACCAGCGGCAGATGGTAAACAGTAATTATGTTCCATAAATAAGTAACACAATCCACCATAAAACGTGAAAGAAGAAGTAAATAAGGAACTGATTGAAGCAAGCTAGTGATTTGCTGGACGCTAGACACTACTTCCGCATTTGTCCACGACACTGTTGTCATGTGGTTTCTATGTCAGTAAAGGCGGTAACAAAGGGGAACTAACGTCATTGACAGGCGACTGCACTGCCCCGTGTCACTGTTTAGAATGGAAATTTTCTCACGATTTACAAGTAGTTGAAAACATTAGAGATATTGTTAGTAATCAGCTGGACAAAATATATAACAATAGCCTAGTGGTTTTGGAATATTTTTCTTCAAATATCTTACAAATTGTACCTTTAAAAAAGTACAATTTAAGTATGCGTTTGTTCATATGTTAGTGTTAAGGGCTTGATTGTCGCTGGAGGAAACAGCTGTGGTGTGATGAGCGGTGACTAACGAAAACTTTACAGTAGATGGGAAACCGACTGCTCCCTCGTGACCTTTTGTAAACTGTATTTATGACAAAGAACTGCACCGATACGGATATTCGCTTGTTTCATTTGAAATTTAAGGGATTGACTCTGAGGCGATCGCGAATTTGTGTACAGTTTATGGAGCTAAAAGCTATAGCCCCGCTAAAAAAGCCTAGCGATGCCCATGCTTCTTGTGTACATTTCGGAGAACCAGGACAAACATTTCAATTGATCGCTCAGGCATTTAAGAGGAACCGAAATGAGGCACCGAAATCTGCGTCCTTATTCGTTTTGGTGCATACCGATTTATACCCAACCCTACTTTCAAGAAATATATTTTTTGATAAACGAACCCAACACTGGCTATGTCCTTGCAGGAGTGTGATGTGATTTGTGTCATGTGCAGGTGCAATGGATCACATACAAACCAATAGGGTGTCGAAATGGTAAATGTTTATACTTCCCATCCGACCACAATCAAATTCACTCCATCCGGATGGCGCGATTTATCTGGATAGGGTTTTTTTTTTTTTTTTGAATGATGACAAGCCGGAATGAAAACAAGCCAAAATGAAATAGCAGTAACAAACCTATTTTTAAAATGTAAGGAGTAGAAAGTACAAATACTTGCGTGAAAATGTAAGGAGACGAAGTAAAAAGTCGGCTGAAAAATAATTACTCAAGTAAAGTATAGATACCCAAAATTTCTACTTAAGTAAGGTAACAAAGTTACTTGACACCTCTGGGTACAACCTACACTGGGGCCCGCTAACCCCTGCTACGGCCCTACTTACACGTCTGTTTGTTTTAATGTGTTTTTAAACAGAACTATTGATGTTGGATGCTCATACAGTACACATGGTCATACCCTTGATTTAGTGCTTTCTCATTGTTTGTTAGTATATGATTTTGCAATAGATGACCATGCTATCTCAGATCACAAGCTGATTACATTCAGAGTCCTGACAAATGTTAACATTACTTGACCTAATAGGACTGTTTGTTGGTCACGTATGATCACAACTGCTTGCAGTTTTCAGCTGTTTTTAAGGAGGCCTCCCAATCATCAGACTTAGTTTGTTATGAATGGAGTGATGCAGACTATCTAAATTATTTTAAAAATATCTCTGCTAATATTTTAAACTCTCTGGCTCCTAAAAATGCCAAGCAACACAAACCAATGGCTGAACCCTGGCTAAATGAGGAAGGGCCAAAAGAAAGTGAAAAAAAGATAAGCTTCAAGTTTCTTATGAAATACTAAGGGACAGTCTGATACAATAACAGAACATGGTGAAAACAGCAAAGTTTAAGTACCTTTCAGGTTTGATTGAAAATAACTTTTACAATTCAAGAGCACCTTTTTACACTATTAATGTGGCTATTAATCCTTTAGTTGGCTATGTGTGACAAATTTCTCCCTTTTTTGTGGACAAGATTGTAAGCTAGATTTTCCCTCTCCTTGTCAGGATCCATCTCTCCCTCCACTCTTTACCAGCACCTTGAGTCAGTTTGAGCCTGTAACTCTGCCTGCTCTACAAGATATTGCAAGACAGCTTAAACCCTCTGGATCTTCCTACGATATTCTTCCTCCTAGATTTTTTTAAACATATATTTGAGGTGATTTGGCCTACTGTTCTTAAGATTATAAACAGCTATGGCAATGGTTCCAGATGACATGAAGCACACAATTGTACATCCACTTCTTAAAAAGCCTAATTTATATCCGACAGTGCTGACTAATTTTAGGCCTTCTGTTTTCAGTTTTCTGTTTAATAACAATATTTTCGAAGTGTCCCAATCAGGTTTTAGGAAAAGCCATTCTGGTTAAAGTTCTGGATCATATTTTACTCACTCTTGATGCTGCCAGATCTCCTGTGTTAGTGCTAGGCACTAGAAGGCAGCATTTGATACAGCTGACCACTCGGTTTTGATTTCTTGTTTGGAGCACTATGTGGGCATTCAGGGTAAAGCGCTCAAATGTTTTTCAATCTTATTCTAAAAATAGAAGGTTCTCTATTGAAACCTCCAGCAAATAACTCCCACTGTTACTACAACATGAAACTGTTTTACTCCATTCAACTTTAGGCAATCACTGATAACCGGGGGAAATTTATTGACATCTTTGTGGGATATCCTGGGTATGTGCATGATGCGAGGGTGCTAAGGAACAGCCCTGTGTATTCTTGCAGTATAAGTGCATCCTTGGGGATGGTGGTTATCCTTGTCTGAGTGCACCCTTCTGCCTTATCATCCCATACAGAGAGCCTGTGCAGAACCCTGTGCTGTTTGCTCTACAGTAGCTCAGCAGATGCATGGTTAACACAATGAGTTTTCTGGAATCTAATGCTCACATTTGAAAACAAACGTGTCCTTCCTCGCAATGTATCCACTTTGGGGAAGTCATGGCCTAGTGGTTAGAGGGTTTAAGTCTCGGGCCGGAAATACCCTGACTGAGGTGCCCTTGGGCCAGGCACCCAACTAAAACAAAGCCCAGATAACAGCCAACATGGCTATAAAACAAAAGACCTGTGGTAGGTAGGGAAGACAGAACAGAACAGGGCTTAGCTGAACTGAAACAAAACGAGAATCCAGAACAATGGACCAGCACATGATAGAAAACACAAGGGGAATAGATAGGAGAACAAAGAAAGAAGGTAACGAGGGAAAGCAGGTGAGGCAAATATCCAATAATCAGGTAACAAGATGGGCAAGGTTAGACAATTGACAGGAGAGCACATGGCCCCAATAAACCGTGCTCACTCAAAGGCCATCTTGGGCACACCAGAACGTGGTCATGCAGCGGTTTGATACAGCTTGAGTTCCCTGATGGGTTACAGTTTTCTTTGTGGAACTCTGTGTTTGATAACCTCATAAAATATTAAACCTGAATTCAATATTATGTGTACAATTATTTTATGTCATCATGGTATTTTAAATTTTTTGGAAACATTTTGACTAAATTTTTTATTATTTAAAGTTTATATTCTTGATAAACCTGAACCACTATGATACATAAGATTATAAAATGCAAGAAATTCTGCTTGTGTATAATTTTATTGTAATATTTGCATTTCCACATGAAATGGATTACATTGTCAAGTCATTTTGAAAGCAGAAGTTCATCTAAGCAACCTTGAACTTGACATTGTAATAGACATAGTAACCGTTGTTGAACATGTAAAGCCTCTGATCGGTGGGGTTGTAGTCCAGATACATGTAAAAGTCCTGGAACTTCTCAAAGCGAATGCTAATGTAGCTTTCCTCATTTTTATTGGTGTCATAGGTGTAAAAGATCTCCTCTGTTTGAGTGTCTACTGACCTGGTCGCGTACAGGACTCCACAAATCATGAACGCGTTTGTGACAGACTGCTTGTAAATACTGGTCTGCCAAACCTTCTCTACTTCAAATAACTGTCCATTGATCTTCCCTAAAACCAGTTTACCCTTCGATCCCTCCGTGGCGTAGGTTACCCACAGGCCGGACTCATCGGCTGCAAAGTCCAGGTTCTGGTTGGCTGAGTAATGATATGAGAATTGGGCACTGGCCATAGGAATCACCTTATACTCAACTTTTACACTGGTCATGTTGAGCTTTCCCATAGCAAAAGGGCTTCTGAACTGATAGTACAGGGTGTTTTCCCACACGATGTAGTTGTTTCCAGTGCCTCGCCAATCATAATTATATTGGACATAAAGCTGATGTGTCTTATAGCCCTGTCTCGTGATCAGTTTGTAGTAGTCAGAGTACTGTGTGATTCTGCTGACCAGAGTGTCAGTAGAGCCGGAGTACCAGTACATGTTTTCAGAACCAGGCAGGGGCTTTGAGTCTTTGCCCCATCCTCCATACTTATAACCTGCACTCAGATCTGCATTCAGCTGGCTGACGACAGGCTTTCCCAATCTGAGAATACCTCCATGCTTACAAGACCCTAGGAGAAATAAGTGAAAACAGTGAATTCTAAAAATAAAGTTAAAAATAAAAGTTAATTTAAAATTTGTTTGTGCAATATTTTTATACCTTATAGAGGGCAATGGACGATTATGTTACATAAAATTGTTATATACACTACTATTGATATTCTAATAATATGTACAGCAGTAGACTTCTGAAAAGTCCCCTTTGAAGTTTTAGTTTTAGTTTTTTAGTTAAGTGTAATTTCACAAACTAACTGCATGTTTGTAAGAAACAAATCCTTCAAGACGTTTTAAATTTAATCCATTAAATCACATGAAGAAACATGAGTCATCTACTGTACCATAGATCTGGATCACCTGATGGTGAGGACATTTTCAGCAAATTTAATTTTTAGCTGAGCTATTCCTTTAAGTCCTGACCATACAAGCTTGCACTTCTAAATGCCACACCTATCTCAACATCCAATTAAAAATCCAATGCTTACAGAACAAGTCTTACCCTACTTTTTTTTCGATAGTTTGTTACACATAAAGGTACATTACAATACAAAAGAAAAAAAAAACTAGGCTACTTTCGTTTGTGTCCTTCTTGTATAAAGTAAGGAAGCATAAAATATACATATGTAGATACAGGCTACATGGAATACATAAAGTAAGGGCAATGCTTCCATATTTCACTAGAAAAATTCAGATTTCCAGGATTTCAGTAGTAATGGGAACTTGGAGTCAGTAACTAACAGACATTTCAGTATTAAAGTTACATAATCTGACTACACTCTTTTTTTTTTTAAGAAGAGTAATAAAAGCTATTTAGTCTCAGTCTATGACTTAAAAGCCTATGACCTGAATTATTTATTTAAAAGAGCCTGAGATAACAAACAGCCCCTATTCTAGAATATTTAAATGAATATTTCCAATAAATAAAATGGAGATCTGTTATTATTCGTATATGTGTGCAATACTTACAATTTTATTAAAATACATTTTCAGAATTATGTTTGTCTCTTTATACACAATGTAAACTTAAGTAAAAAATTTCCTCTTAACATTCACAGGAAATGAGTGTTAGTCTACCTATTTCTGCATTAGAGAAGTCATCCTTATCATCTTGGCATTTCTCCAGTTTCCGCTGAAGTTTGGCGAACTCGATGCGAATCACTTCTAAGTTGCTGCGGTCGTAGCTCTCCAGTTGGTCAACGATTAAACTCATATTGCGAATCTTTCAAAGAAAACAAATTAGACCCATGCAAATACTACAATGGCATGATGTTTTGTGTAAGTGAAGGAAGCTTCACCTCAATGTAGAGACTCTCGAAGGCCGGTGAAGATGAGTTCAGAGATTCTTTCAGTTGTGTGACCAGAGCCTCAAACTCTCTGAGCTCAATGCGGAGCAGCTCAAACTCCAGTTTGATGTACTTGTCCGGTCCACTCTCCAGACTCTCCACACGAGTTGTCAGGTTGGAGAGACTGCCGAGAAGAACTTCCAGCTGAACCTTCAAACTACTGATCTGAGCATGTGAAAAAGAAATGATAAGAATTACAGCAAATGAGAAAAAGGTGATAATATAGACCAGTGCTTCTCTACTGGTGGGTTGTGACAAAAAACATCTCAGACTGCCACAAATCTGAAAAATAAAAGTAACCATGTACTGTAATCATGTATTGCAACAGCAAAATACATAAATTTAATTGACTTCTAACAATGAGAAGGAGAATATGTCAAAGGTCATTTGTCCAATCACAAAATCATGTCGTTAAATCAGACAGATGAGCATGGACAGAATATGTGATGCACTCAAAACCATCAGCAACACAGGATCAGAAAACAAAAAAACAAAAAAACACGATGAGGATGAACATAGTCTGTGCAATTAAAAAACCTACAGGCATTTAGGCACCAAAAATATGAACAAGAATTGAATCACACTTCTGCTCATTACAAAAATATTAATTGTGCTAAAATAATAAAAAATAAAATAATACAAATCAGAAACTATATAGCCTACTATACTGAAAGGGATAAAAAAAAATCTGAATTATTAAAACTTTAACAAAAATTTTAATCCTTCATGGCTCAGGGATTCGAGTCAATATAAAATTGACATCCTGAGCAAAACTTAATCTGGACTGTATGAACATACTATACCTTGATGATCTGGAGCTTGATCTCTACAGACAGTTGATTTGAGGTGGTCTGCATCTGCTCCACACGGTCTGCTGGGAATGAAGTATCAGGCAGGAACACGTAACAAACACACTGTCCAAACTCCCCGATGGAGCCTTCCACACTGCCAGAGCCCCAGTCTTCTAGGGACTGGACAACAGGAAGAAAAACAGCATTATAGCTGAATTCTTTTTTACGCCTGAGACCATTCAGCATTGAATCAAAACGGATAGAAATGAGGGTCAGAAGGACTCTTACCAGCCAGGAGTGAGCAGGAGCCACAAGAAGCAGTACAAGCAGCAGGAGATCCATCTTTTCTAATTATGTTTCTCTTTCTCAGCTACAGCCTTATATACAACATGTTATCAGTACTAATCTGCAGCACATGTCTGTTTCTCATCTGTATTGTGGTTGAAATCCAACGAATGTATGATGATGTAGCTTATGCACACAGTTCATGTTTGCTTAAGACATTTTATTGGTGGACAACATGAGATGGTGAATTATTATAACACGCAAATTCACAATCGACCTGAGAGGGAACGTGGTTTACAAAACCTGTTAAAGGTATTACGTGAAGTATTTAAAAAAAAACTTGCCATGACTGAGTTGCTGGTGTGTTCTAGACTTCTATCCATCTGTCTGTCCATCCAGTCATCTGTCCATGCAAAAACTAATGCATTAAACTCTTTGGAGTGTTTCAACTGACAGTACACTCACCCACAAAACATTTTCAGTAAAAAAAAAATATAGCTGCAAGCAGCGATTACTGTGGTTCAGGCGCTTCAAGACCTTTATTACACGGATGCTGTTGGGGTCTAGGCCAACCCCAAATGTACGGCTGATACCGGAACATATCAGCGTTGGAGAATATGCTCTCTCTCTCTCTCTCTCTCTCTCTCTCTCTCTCTCATACACACACACACACACACACACACACACAAACAAATGGAATGGTTAAATAAATATATTAACCATATAAATCATGCTCTCTCTCACACACACAAACATGCACACACATTTTGTCGTGGATATAGATATTTGAAATAAATGACAGGTAACAAAATGCTTATTACAGGTCTCCATATATGATTTTCAGGTGTTGATGTGATCATAAATAGTTGTTTAGATATAGCAATTTTTATGATTTTTTTTCCTCTTATAGTGCCAACAAGTGGCTAAACTTTGCTATATATATATATATATATATATATATATATACAGGGTGCGATTTGCTGGGGGGGGATGTGTGGGATTTCCCCCTTTCTGGTCAATATATCCCTGCCTCTGCTTAATTATTTTTATCCCCGGTGGGGATAAATTTATACCCCCTCAAATTGACCAGTGCTACTACACTAATGGCGAGACAGATCACAAAACTTATCACGGATCTGTGGTTTGATTAAAGTCAATTTTATTTTAAAATGCGCTACTTTGGCTGATAAATATAAAATATAAAATAAAAGGCATTTATCTCAAAACAAGGTTAGTGCCCCATGAACCTTTGGCATTTATATGAGCATATACTATCGCTTAGTACAACCGTAGCTGGTTTTAAGTCTACCATGTATGGTTACGTTTAATGGCTTATATACTAACTGTCAATGCAGAAATTGCATTGAATTTTTACTTCCGGCACCAGCTATGGGCGGGACTGTGATGCTCTATAGCTGCCGTGCAGCCTCACCACTCTGCAGACTTGCTCAATGTCCTGCCTATAGGCGAACTAGGCAGCCGCCTAGGGCGGCAGCTCAGCAAGGGTGATAAGAGAGAGAGAGAAAGCAAGAGAAAGAGAGAGAAAGAGAGAGAAAGAGAGAGAAAGATTTGTTTATTTGTTTGTTTTACATTAGGTTACAATTATCGCACTTATATCAACAGCATTTTTCCCCACTCCATTAGTATAAATTAAACTGCATATTACGGTAATACCGTCAAAGAACTGATCTGAAAGCAGTGCTCTTCCAGCGAACGCTACTTTTTTTTCCCCAACACACAGTCCGTTACTGTCTGATGCTGAATACCAAAATAAAAACCCTCTAATACTCATATTACAAAATAAGAACAATAATATATGCTTGCTGCATCTCTACATTCGAAAAGCTATAAAAATAAAAGTTCTAGAATGCACAGACTGGTTCCACCTCAGACAGAAAGTACAGTGTCAGCTGCATGCTGCTGCATCTACTTTCAAAAATCTATACAAATAAAAGTTATAGATTGTACAGACCACTTTCACCTCAGATTGAGAGTACACCACAATGTGCACACTTGGAGTTTATAATTCGATGATGAATATCTTTTGATCTATGACAGATTATGGTAAACTCTTTTTAATAAGGAGAATTTCCTGAAAATAATGACATCCACTTATGAGCATGTTTCGAGAAGTTACGAATAAAAACTTGTAGCATTGGGCCTTTTTTTTCTTTGCTGTGCCATATGTGCCCCTGTGGCCCCGTCTGATTGAATGTGTTGTGCTTTATGAGGAATATATATCTATCGATCTGATTGACTGATTATGGAAAATTTTGGATTATTAATCGGAAGAATTTTCTAAAAAGAATGTGCAATTTTTCAAGATCTATGCACGTTTGGCAGGAGTGCAACCTCTGATTTATATATATATATATATATATATATATATATATATATATTATTAATAATTAATTTATATTTTATGATATATGATGTTTCATGAGGTTACGAACGAAATCGCCATTACAGATACCTTTGATGTTTTTTTTGTTTTTTTGACATAGCTCCTGTGTAGTTTAATGCGTGTTATAACTTCATGAGGAATATCTTTAGATAATGACGGATTATGGTGATTTTGGGCTCTTTTTAATCAGGAGAATCTAAATAATGGTGTTTATTTGTGTTTTATGAGCAAAAAAAATAAAGCCCAGAAATAATATTACTTACATTCATTAGAGCTGAGATATTCTAAGCTTTTAAATAATTTTTTGGTTATTTCATTCAGGGGTTACTTACTAATTTGATTATTTTTCATGCAGGAGGTGTTCTTCCACTTTCATTTTTATTTTATTTTTTTAAATTATTATTATTTTTTGCAGCCATCAAAATTAAAATATGTTTATATTTACAAAATATATTTAATCTTTTAAATTATTTTATTTGTACTTTTGTTAATTAAATAACAGTTAAGATTAAATATTTTATTGTAAAACATTTACAAAAACTCCAACCAATAATATATTTGTTATTAAATGATTAAACTTTCATCTGAAACATCACATGGTTTTCTTGTTGTGACTTTTACTCAAGTTTAAATATTTAATAACCATTTTTTTTAAAAATGTGTCTATTTTGTATTTTTTAAGTCATCAAAACAGTTGGATCATAATATGAAAGTATACTTTGATTTTTATTCTTAGTATTTTTTTCATTTATCTAGATTTCTCACAATCCAAAATTATGATTCAGTGAATTGTGATGGCTTTAAGACCTCTTCCAATAAAGCAGTGTCAATTTTTTATACTTTGCTTTATTCCATGAGCAAGCAGAGTACGAACAATGTTTAAGTAATGAAATCTGAAAACAGCAGAAGTCAACAAATTAAAATGGGGGAAAAAATACCAGAAAATAAATTGATAAATTACTAAAGTGACAAAGTGGCACTTCTCCGGGTGTGTGTTCACTGTGCACTTTGGATGGATTAAATGCAGATCACGGATTCTGAGTATGGGTCATACTTGGCTGTTATATCATCTCTCTTTTTTTCTTTTTTTTTTTTATAAATGAATCCATATATGATATGTTTTATAAATATTACTAGTCATGATAGTTTTTTGTAAAATTCAGTGAAATGAGCCATTGTACTTATCGGAAGCCAAAAATCATATCTTTGAGGGACATGGAAAAAAGTATTGGATTATAGGAAAGTCTTAGAATAACTTTTATGTTCCACAGAAGAAATAAAATCCTGCAGGTTTGGAAAGACATGAAAATGAGTAAATGATTACTCAGTTATTACTTGATTATGAAGTTCTTGATTTTGGTGAACTATCCTTTATGTAAAATACAAACACATCCCATATTCTCTTATTTAGAGGGTAAGTGTAATGCAGAGATGTACTTAATGAATAATTTTTTTTTTTTTTTTTTTTTGGCAGATGTCAGTTGAGGCGACATACTTATCACGCGTCAGTTGAGGCGACGTACCCTTCTCACACTTAAAAGTACACGACTGTCGACTTCGGCAGGTAATCCTGCCACATTCCACTCGCCATAGACCATGTTTATAATGAGAATAATGAATGAATAATGACGCACCATAAGTGAGCGCAGGAACGCACTGAAGACATCTACAGTGGATTCAATCATTTTCCTCCACAAAAACATATAGGCTTATCCTAATCTCTGTGAGTAAAGGATTTTCAAATGATAACTAAATATTTATTGAGTCTTAAATGCATAATGCGGACAGAGTATTTTACGATAATGTTGGCATTATTCTTTTATTAAATATCATCTGCTAGTGTGAAGCAAATCCAGTGGAGCCTTTATCTTAATTTTGTTATTGCCAAATACCCATCTTAATTTAAAATTTATCTTAATTTAATTTGTTAAAAATGACTCGTTTTTATTGGAGCTCTGGAGAACGCAGTTTCTCAAAGCTGAAACTGATTAAAAAATTATCTCCGAAGTACAAGTTAAACTCGAGGACGCAATCAAAGCGTTTGCCGCTGCGAAAGCCCGACGCGCACGCTTCTGAAATGTAGGCTATTAGTTGTGTGAATGTATGTTTGTGTGTATCAGTCAAGAAAAAATCGAAACCTCCAGTACTTAAGAGTTAAAAAGTTGTGTGCATATGTTTAGTTTTATTCTGTACACTATTTATTATAAAACAGAAATTATATGCAGCTGTTGCATTGTGTAGGCTACTTTTTTCACGCTGCAGTATGAAAAAAAAAAAAAAACCCTTCTGAAACCATGCGTACACGTTTTTCTTTTTTTAGTGTAATTTAAAAGATTTTTTTTAGTGTAATTTAAAAGATTTTTTTTTTAATTGTTTACAGGCATCTTAAGTATACCTAAGTGTGAATGTGAGGTGGGGGCGGCACGATCATGCTCTGCCCTAGAGCGGCATTTGAGCTTGCACCGGCCCTGGTTACAACTCACGACACTTGCGAGACGGTTGAAGCTGGTCCGCTGAGCAGTGGAGTTACTAACTTGACGACTTTGTCGCTAGATCTAGCGACTTTTTTCCAAAAAAGCGACTAGCAACAAATCTAGCGACTTTTTGGGCAATCATTATTCAGTCTCTGAGACTCTCTGGTGCTGCCGCACGAGCGCAAGGTCTCTATTTCCCAGCGCGAGCGCAGAGAGGAGCAGCACTTTCAGTTAAAAAAAGATATTCTGTTGCTTCTAACGCTATTTTACAAGCAAGTATAGCCGACATCAGTCACAGCACAACCACAGATTTTATCGTATGTGTATTTGATTTCATTAGTGCAGATTAATGTTTGAGAGCTGGTTATGTAGTCTTAATGGACTGCGTTTCAGTCATTATAATATTCATTCCGTTGTCTGACAACAGAAACATTCAAATATGCAACCCCTGTCAAAAAGTATGGAATCACCTCTCTCAGAAGATGTTCATTCAAATGTTTAATTGTGTAGAGCAAAAACCAAGCACATATATGCCACAAAACAATTTTCACTCAACAAAACAATATTCTGGCTGTATAAAACACTTAAAACAACAAAGAAAGATAACTATAGTCAATTACAACTGTTTTTACAGATCAAACAGAGGAAAAAAATATGGAATCACATAAATCTGAGGAAAATTATATGGAATCACCATGCACTTTGCATTTCTAAAACAAACACCTGTATCTGATTACAACTGCTAATTAGTCTGCAGTTAAAAACGAGTGCTTGCACACATTAGTGATGTGTTGAACCAAGATGATTGACATAAATCATGGCTCCAACACGAGAGATGTCAGTTGAAACAAAGGAGAGGATTATCAAACTTCTCAAAGAAGGTAAATCTTCACGGAATGTTGCAAAAGATGTTGGTTGTTCCCAGTCAGCTGTGTCTAAAATCTGGACCAAGTACAAATCAAATGGAAAGGTTGTAAAAGGGAAGCGTACTGGTAGACCAAGAAAGACATCAAAGCGCCAAGACAGAAAACTTAAAGCAATATGCATTGAAAACAGAAAATGCACAACAAAACAAATGAGGAACAAATGGGCAGAAAGTGGAGTCCATGTCTGTGACCGGACTGTAAGCAATCGCCTAAAAGAAATGGGATTTACATACAGAAAAGCCAAACGAAAACCATCATTAACATCTAAACAGAAAAAAACAAGGTTTCAGTGGGCTAAAGAAAGACAATCTTGGACTGTGGTTGACTGGATGAGAGTTATATTCAGTGATGAATCACGAATCTGCATTGGGCAGGGTGATGATGCTGGAACTTTGGTTTGGTGCCATTCCAATGAAATTTATAAAGACAACTGCCTGAAGAAAACATGCAAATTTCCACAATCATTAAGGATATGGGGTTGTATGTCAGGTAAAGGTATGGGAGAGGTGACAGTCATTACATCTTCTATAAATGCACAAGTTTATGTTGAGATTTTGGACACTTTTCTTATTCCATCAATTGAAAGGATGTTTGGTGATGGTAGCATCATTTTTCAGGATGATAATGCATCGTGCCATAGGGCAAAACCTGTGAAAACATTTCTACAGGAAAGACATATAATGTCAATGGCATGGCCTGCCAATAGTCCGGACCTCAATCCAATTGAAAATCTGTGGTGGAAATTAAAGAAAATGGTCCACGACAAGGCTCCAACCTGCAAAGCTGATCTGGCAACTGCAATAAGACAAAGCTTGAGACAGATTGATGAAGTATACTGTTTGTCATTAGTTAAATCCATGCCTCAGAGAAGCTGTTATAAAAGCCAGAGTGCAACAAAGTACTAGTAGTTTTTTTTATTTGGTGATTCCATATAATTTTCCTCAGATTTGTGTGATTCCATATTTTTTTCCTCTGTTTGATCTGTAAAAACAGTTGTAATTGACTATAGTTATCTTTCTTTGTTGTTTTTTTAAGTGTTTTATACAGCCAGAATATTGTTTTGTTGAGTGAAAATTGTTTTGTGGCATATATGTGCTTGGTTTTTGCTCTACACAATTAAACATTTGAATGAACATCTTCTGAGAGGGGTGATTCCATACTTTTTGCTAGGGGTTGTAGTAATAAAAACAGTTATATTGAGAATTAAATTAAATGGCTAAATTAAAATGCAGTATGTGAGCATAGGGAGGCAATACAATACGACGCACTTACGTCATAAATATGCTAATTAGCGCATGGCGTCATCTAGTTCATGTTCTCATGATTTACTTTTATGAATTAAAATGTTTCAAAACATCCCCCCCTCTGTTTTTTTCACAAATCGCACCCTGTATTTATTTATTTATTTATTTATATATATATAGATATATAATTATTATTTTTTTCATTAAAAAAAGCTAAAAAAAAAGTTGTTGATACATTTTATACATGGCAACAATCCGAGATACACGTTTTTTTTTCAGCTAGATGCAGAATATTATGGGAAAAAGCATTTTGATTGTGACCTGTATTGTTTTGGAGATATGAGCAAAAATGTAAAGTACTTATTATAGCACCACCTCTGATGGAGGTGTGTGTGCACCTGTGGTGGGGGAGATTAGGGACCATCCTGCCAAATTTGGTGTTACCAGTACTTACTGTTTTGACTAGCCAGACACTTTTAGGACAGAAGAAGAAGAAGAAGAAGAAGAAGATCAGTACGAAAACAGTAGGGTTCCAGCTCCTTTAGTGCATTATTTTTAAGAATTAAGGATATAAACATGCTCTCAGAAATATAACAGAGTTTAGGGTAGCATGGATTACAGTATTGAAGGGAGTGAAATTATTTGCTTATGAAATTAATTCCTTGTGAAGGCAATAAACTCAGGAACTCAAACTAAACAGATGCCATGCCGCACACAAAACCATAAAACAATAAAACAGATCTGGAGAAGAAATCTTCAAAGAGAGCAAACAACACCTATCTCCCCCTTCCTCCCTCTCCTCTCCCCTTCTGCCTCTGACTCTCACTCTTCTCCCCTAAAAGCAAGAATATCTATATGCCATGCTGTATCTTGTTAATATGTTGTTTTTTACACTTCATGTTTTGTATCATTTCAAAGGTCTCTATGCGATTGGTAAAATGGTCTCAATTTCACAGTAGTCACTTGTATTATGAGAAATATTGAAAATGTTTGTAGATTTATGTTCTGCTGAGGAAGGGCTGTGTTCCATTTTAGGGTCTGTAGCAATGCTTCCAAGCCAGGTGTGACCCTGGGGCCAAGGGAACCTAACAAGGTCTTTATGTTTTTACAACTAATTTGAAGATTTCTTTGTGTCCGGTCTGAGAATATAAGGGGAAGTGACAAAACATTACTTTGGGAATCTGTAGTCAGAAAACCCCCATGCAGTGTGTGAGAGTCTCTGGAGCTCTATTCCAGAACTCTCGCTGCTGTGTGCCTCTCTGCTGTCAGGTATTTTTATTTTATTTATTTATTTAACCTTTATTTAACCAGGAAGTCCCTTGAGATATAATCTCTTTTTCGAGGGAGACCTGGCCAAGACGGCACACCAGTTACAATTTAAATACAAATACAACATAGTCAAAACAACCAAACAAGCATCACATAAAAAGGAACAGGTCACATATGGCAGTTACATTTTTGAGTTATATGGCATTTTAACATGGTCTTGAATTCATTTAATGGGACTAAAACATTTAGATGTAACAAGTTTTGCAGATTATTCCAAGACCATGGTGCAAAGTAAGAGAAGGCTTTCCTCCCCAGCTCAGAAAAACCCTTGGAACCTGGTAAGAGAGCCACCTGGTGGAACGGAGATGAAAACTGCTGGAATTCTTCTTAAGAAGATTACTTAAATATGTCGGCAGTATACCTAACATGGCCTTGTATAGAAAAATATGAAAATGAAGTTGTCTACGTAGACTTAGTGACGGCCAACCAATCAGTTCATACAACGTACAATGATGAGTACGGGAACCAGAGTTAGTTATAAAGCGCAGAGCACTGTGATACACAGAATCTAAAAAGTGGAGAGTACTAGAGGCAGCATGCATGTAGACAACATCACCATAGTCCAAAACACTCAAAAAGGTAGCCTGCACAAGTTTTTTTCTATCTAACAGGTTAAAACAAGCCTTATTCCTAAAAAAAAACCCCAGTCTTTCAGTTTTTTTACAAGCTTTTCAACATGAACTTTAAAAGAAAGTTTGTTGTCCAGCCAAAAACCTAAATACTTATATGATGTAACATTTTCAATTAAGTCCCCATTTAGTGTGTTAATAGTTATATTATCTGGGGATTGGGAACGAGCCCTTGAAAACGTCATAAATTTGGTTTTCTTAGTATTTAGCACTAACTTAAGGCCATGTAGTGAGACTTGGAGCTCTTTAAAGGCTAATTGAAGGTAATTTATGGCTTGGCTCAATGAAGGGGCAACTGAATATATCACAGTATCATCTGCGTAAAGGTGCAGTTTAGCAGTTTGCACATCCTTTCCAATATTATTTATAAATATAGAAAATAAAATAGGGGCTAAAATCGAACCTTGAGGAACACCCTTGGAAATCTCTAAAAAGTCTGATTTAAGAGCATCTATAGAAACACATTGCGTTTGTTCTGTAAGATAATTTTTGAACCAATTAATAGCTGTGTTTCCTATTCCAATATTACGTAATCTATTTAGCAATAACTCATGGTCAACAGAGTCAAATGCCTTGGACAGATCCACAAATAAGGCAGCGCAATGTTGCTTTTTGTCCAAGGCATTTATAATGTCATTTAATAGCAACAAAGTTGCTGTAACAGTGCTGTGTCCAGCTCAAAAACCTGACTGTACATCAGTTAAAATGTCATGCTCTGCCAAATATTCTTTTATTTGACAGTTTACTTGAGCTTCCAAAATTTTTGCAAGAATAGAAAGTTTGGAAATTGGTCTATAATTATGAAGATCTGAAGGGTCGCCACCCTTTAGCAAAGGAAGCACGTAGGCTGCTTTCCATAATTTGGGAATTAAATTTGTCTGCAGACTACAATTAAAAATGTATGCTATAGGTTTAGCTATAATTTCAGCTGCAATCTTCAATAAGAAAGGTTCTAGGTTGTCTGGTCCTATTGATTTTTTTGAGTCAATAGCTTTAAGAGCAATACAGACATCCTCTTTTAAAATGGGTCTAAAAACAAAAGTTTCCGGTAGTGCTTCAGTGCTGGAGTCAGAGCAACGATAACTTGATTTAGACTCATTAGAAGTACAACCAGCTGATACAAAGTGATTATTAAAATGTCGAATTATGTCAATTTTGTTTTTAATTTCAACTGAGTTTACAAAAATCTGTTGTGGAAGACCTGAAAAAGGAATTGGAACCAGACAGAGACTTAATTTGCTTCCAGAATTTAGAGGGGTTATTAAGATTTTCAGAGAGATTTTTTAGATAGTAATCTGATTTTGCTTTTCTGGTCATGCTTGTGCATTTATTTCTTAAAGTTCTAAAAGCAGTCCAGTCAGCAGTAGAATTTGTGGCTTGAGCTTTAACCCATGCAACATTTCTTTCTTTGATCATAAAGCTTAACTCTTCAGTAAACCATGGGTTATTCCTCCCGCTAATCCTAAATTTCTTAACAGGAGCATGCTTATTACAAATAGCTGAAAAGACATTATGAAAATATTCCCAAGCATGTTCCACATCAGGTATCAGACAGACAGTCTCCAAATTACAGTTGTACAGATCTTGAATAAAAGCCTGTTCATTAAAACGTTTAAAACACCTTTTAAAAACATAACGAGATTTGTGTTTAGGTAATTTTGTGTCTCTTATACAAGCAATCGCACAGTGATCACTGACATCATTGCAAAAAACAGCAGTCGATGTGTATTTATATGGTATGTTTGTAAAAATGACATCCAACAGCGTTGATTTGCTATGATCTCTCGGGTTAATACGAGTTGGGGTGTCAATAAGTTGTGTGAGATTCAAAGAGACAAATAGGTCTTTAATATTCTCAGAGGCAGGGGAAAGCCAATCCCAATTTAGGTCACCCATTAGAATTACTTCAGAGTCATTAAAGTTGAGTAATACATCATGAAGAGAGAAAATAGTTTATTTTGTGGCGGAGGGTGGCCTGTAGCTGCCAACAACAGTGAGGTATGTATCCTTGTATAAATTTATCTGGCCAAACTTCAGAAGGAGTGAGTCTTGACCCCCAGCAGAGGGGAGATCAGAGGACTCGAGGCTTAGGATAACATGCTGATCACCACTTAGCATAAGCTTCTTCTGGCCGGAGGCCTCAGCCTCAGCGCACCATGGAGGAAACATGTAACCAGAGGGTTTCTGCCCACTGACTGGCCACCGAGAGGGGCGCGGTAGGCCACCATGGGCGCCACATAGACCTTCATGGTGGAGTGGGTCAACCCTGCGGAGAGCCTGCAGGAACTCCAGCACTGTACCATACGGGCAGTTAACTGGGTCGAGCTGGCGGTCTCCGCAGCAAGAAGTGAAAAGCTTCCACTTCAAGGCATACAGTTTCCTCATTGAGGGAGCTCTGGATTGGAGAACGGTCTTACAACCTTGGTTGAGAGACCGGTAGCTAAGAGTTGTGCCTCCTCAGAGACAGCACCTACAGCCTCTAAGCTCCATGCGGGGGCGCACCCTCCGCCTGCCAGAGGAGATCTCTCCTGACGGGAACTTCCCATGGAGTGCCGTCAAAAAGAGAAATAAGTCCCAGGAACCATACCCGGCCTGTCCAGTACTAACAGCAGCCGGACTCCGCCGTGGCGCACTCTCTCCAGAACTCCCGAGAGCAGAGCAATCGGGGGAAAAATGTACAGATGAACCCTCGGCCATGTCTGTACCATGGCGTCCAGCCCCAGTGGAGCTGGATGAGTCAAAGGAAGTCAGAGGGGACAGTGCAATGTGTCTCGAGTCGCAAACAGATCCACCCGAGTCTGGCCCAACTCTTCAACTCTGCTTCATCACCTTGGTGTGAAGCCGCCATTCCCCGGGCCTTGGCCCCTGCTTCAACAGGATGTCTGCTCCCATATTAAGATGCCCAGGAATGTGAACTGCTCTGAGCGAGAGGAATTCGTCCTGGGCCCACACAAGGATCTGGTACGCTATTTGTATAAATGGCGTGAGTGCAGACCTCCTTAGTGGTTGATGTAAGAGACCACCGCTGTGTTGTCGGTGCGCACCAACACATGGTGACCTCTTAGGTCTGGGAGAAAATAACGAAGTGCACGAAGCACGGCCAGCATCTCCAGGCAGTTGATGTGCCATGTCGATCCGAGCAGGTGACATACGTGCCTGCATCGTAGTCGAATCCCACACCATGCCAAGATAAGTGGTTCTCTGAACTGGAGAAAGCACACTTTTCTTGGCGTTAAGTCTTAACCCCAGCTCTTTCATGTGAGCGAGAACGACATCTCGGTGCAGAACCGTCATCTGCTCAGATTGAGCTGATATCAACCAATCGTCAATGTGGTTGAGTCGTGAAAGTGTGGGGTGAGAGTGCAAGGCCAGAGGAAGATCAGTATTGGTAGGCTTTTGCCCCCAAAAGCAAACCTCAGGAACTTCCGATGAAGAAGGATGGAGATAAGTGCATCTTTTGATAGATCGTGACACACCAGTCCTTGGACTTGGCCTGTGCAGGCGTGCTAAACTTCAGTCCCCTGACTGAGAGGTTCAAAAAGCACAGATCTAGAAAAGGACACAACACCTCATCCTTCCTTGGAACAGTGAAGTACCGGCTGTAGGACCGGACTCTGCAACCCAAGGAGGGACCACATCGATGGTCTCCGTCCTCAGAGAGAGTCTACTTCTCTCGTAGCTGAAGTCTCCTAAAAACGACGTGCCTCAGACCCACGTCGTCTGCTAGGAAGACTAGACCAGAGCCTGCTCGGGGCAGGACCCCGTGAAGTACACTTGGCAGGGGCTCCCACACTGCCATGTGACCTCCTAAGGGAACCAGTCTCGCGAGACTGGCCTCTGGTGTGCCTAGAGTCACTAGCTCGGTGTCCTGAAGCGGCGGACCAGCAGGGGACGACCATACTAGCTGCTCTAGATACCTCCGTAAAGGTAGCGAGCCTCTCAGCACTGCTACGTTTCCGGGCGGTAACTGAGAGAAGCGCTCGCTGGAGACCGCTGCGCCCTGGAACACCGGCAGGGTTGGCAGATCGATCTCCTGAGGGCACTAAGGAGAGACGGGCACCGTGTAATGCGGTGTACACCACTCTTCCCCAGAGGGAGCTGGCCCTCAAAACGTCCTAGGCCTTACGCGTCAGGACGTTATGATGAAGGCTATCCAGCGAAAACAACGGTCCGTAGAACTGCTTTACACTAGAAGCCTTCGGCCTGGGAGCGCCACTCTGACTCTAGCGCCACTCTAGCGTCTGCGGAGTACAAAAGTGACACCCCCGGCACAAGGGGCTGGAACATGGTTGGGACTGCTCCGCCCAGCAACCCCTGACCGCCTCAACCTCCTCAGAGGAAGAGCGGTACACACGTGTTCTCACATAAGAAATTACATCCCTAGAGCCCCTGCACATCTAACTTCACATAGTCAGATAAATATTAATATATAGTAGTCAACAACCAGACGAGTCAACACTGTCTGGTGTAAAAAAAAAAAAAACTCACATAAAATGAAACAATGTAATACACGCGTTGCCTCGGCAGCGTGCATGTTCTATTTTTTGATTTATATATATATATACAACCCCTGGCAAAAAGTATGGAATCACCCCTCTCAGAAGATGTTCATTCAAATGTTTAATTGTGTAGAGCAAAAACCAAGCACATATATGCCACAAAACAATTTTCACTCAACAAAACAATATTCTGGCTGTATAAAACACTTAAAAAAACAACAAAGAAAGATAACTATAGTCAATTACAACTGTTTTTACAGATCAAACAGAGGAAAAAAATATGGAATCACACAAATCTGAGGAAAATTATATGGAATCACCAAATAAAAACACTACTAGTACTTTGTTGCACCACCTCTGGCTTTTATAACAGCTTCTCTGAGGCATGGATTTAACTAATGACAAACAGTATACTTCATCAATCTGTCTCAAGCTTTTTCTTATTGCAGTTGCCAGATCAGCTTTGCAGGTTGGAGCCTTGTCGTGGACCATTTTCTTTAATTTCCACCACAGATTTTCAATTGGATTGAGGTCCGGACTATTGGCAGGCCATGCCATTGACATTATATGTCTTTCCTGTAGAAATGTTTTCACAGATTTTGCCCTATGGCACGATGCATCATCATCCTGAAAGATGATGCTACCATCACCAAACATCCTTTCAATTGACGGAATAAGAAAAGTGTCCAAAATCTCAACATAAACTTGTGCATTTATAGAAGATGTAATGACTGACATCTCTCCCATACCTTTACCTGACATACAACCCCATATCATTAATGATTGTGGAAATTTGCATGTTTTCTTCAGGCAGTTGTCTTTATAAATTTCATTGGAATGGCACCAAACCAAAGTTCCAGCATCATCACCCTGCCCAATGCAGATTCGTGATTCATCACTGAATATAACTCTCATCCAGTCAACCACAGTCCAAGATTGTCTTTCTTTAGCCCACTGAAACCTTGTTTTTTTCTGTTTAGATGTTAATGATGGTTTTCGTTTGGCTTTTCTGTATGTAAATCCCATTTCTTTTAGGCGATTTCTTACAGTCCGGTCAGTACAGTACAGTCCTTTTGCAACATTCCGTGAAGATTTACCTTCTTTGAGAAGTTTGATAATCCTCTCCTTTGTTTCAACTGACATCTCTCGTGTTGGAGCCATGAGTTATGTCAATCATCTTGGTTCAACACATCACTAATGTGTGCAAGAACTCGTTTTTAACTGCAGACTAATTAGCAGTTGTAATCAGATACAGGTGTTTGTTTTAGAAATGCAAAGTGCATGGTGATTCCATATAATTTTCCTCAGATTTGTGTGATTCCATATTTTTTTCCTCTGTTTGATCTGTAAAAACAGTTGTAATTGACTATAGTTATCTTTCTTTGTTGTTTTTTTAAGTGTTTTATACAGCCAGAATATTGTTTTGTTGAGTGAAAATTGTTTTGTGGCATATATGTGCTTGGTTTTTGCTCTACACAATTAAACACGGTTGGAGATAGGACGAGCCGTCTCCAACCCGTTCGCCAGATCATGTGCGATTTCCGCTATCGTGGTCGCCGCAGTGCATCAGCCCCAGCGCGACCGCAACCGCAAGATCGCATGCACGGATACACTCCTCATAGCGTGCCCGACGAGAGAGCATGCAGCAGCATCGAGCTGTCTCAGAGGGTGAAAAACCGCAGCGCTGGTTTCCAAGTCTCGCTGGTTTTCCAAGCCTCGAGAACGGGCTCTAGATCTAGTAAACACGGGTGGAGATAGGACAAGCCGTCTCCAACCCATTCACCAGATCAAGTGCGATTCCCGCCATCGCTGTCGCCGCCGTGCATCAGCCCCAGCACGACCGCAACTGCAAAATCGCATGCACGGACACACTCCTCGGAGCGTGCCCGGCGAGAGCGGAGCGCTTAACAGCGAGAAAAGCACAATCAGCCCCCCGAGAGCCGACTGCGCGAGCTCCACTCCTCATTAATGCTGCTTATTATAATATTAGGCATAATATGCGTGTGTAACTGATGCTTGTGTGACTGGTGCTTGAACAACTGGCGAGCTCATCGACGCCTTTCCATATCAATCTCCTCTGAGAAAGACAGGCAGTGCGTCACGCCCTCTCATCGGGGAGAAAGTACCGCAAACGCGGGCCTCCGAACCCCCGAGAGCGGGCGCCGGATCTGGTGGCTAAGAAAGAAGATAGGGACTTGAAAAGACCCGTCTTACGTTCCTTCCAGCAGATCCGAAAGCGAATCCCGCGAGCACAACCACCGCTCCGTTTTTTCCTCGACAAAAGCGGGGCTGGCACCGCGAGAAATGCCAGTGAAAGCTCTCTCCTCAAAGAGAGCCTTCTGAGAGTGAAGCAAAGGCTCGCATCGCAGCCGTCAACTCCCTCGAGAGCTGACACTGCGCGCTTCACTCTCAAGCAGACAACACACGAGCTGCGTGTGTCCGTACCTTTTTTTTTTTTTTTTTTGGCAGGGAAAACACACAGCCTGAACGCTGCCTGCTCTCGCCCAAAACTTCTCTTGATTGAAGCTTTGACAATGGAGTTTATCAGTGGACAAACGACACTAAATAAGACTCACAAACAGATAGTGACTGACAAGCACACACAGAGCGCTTGCTGAAGACACAAGGCTGATTTCCGGCTTTGCCGCTCATGCTTTATGCTTCCTGGTCTCTGACGTCACCCGCCTATGACGTCTCGCCCTTCCTTTGGACTGATTATACACATTATTCAGAGACGTCATGCTGGACGCGTTCCCCAAACGTTCTCGACGCAGCTCGAGTTCCTGAAGAGGAACATGAAAACGTATCATATGACCCCTTTAAACAGGTGCAGTTCAGGTAAAAGGAATTAAATTACAAATAGCAACCGAACCTTCAACCCACAGTCACCAGTTCACATGTTTAAGCAATAAGAAACCCCCATATTACAATAATCCAGGCATTTCCTGGCTTACCTTTAGACTAAACTGTACTGCGTATGTTTCACTCAGACACATGTCTTCAAGCCCCCACAACCCCCAGTCCATTCAATTCAGCACCGCCAGTTACAATCTGCTGATGATTCGCTCAGAATGTCTTCCCATGGACTGAATGCTCACATGCAGCCCAATAATTTCAAAAAGTCATACAACCCGAATTCCGGAAAAGTTGGGACGTTTTTTAAATTTTAATAAAATGAAAACTAAAGGAATTTCAAATCACATGAGCCAATATTTTATTCACAATAGAACATAGATAACGTAGCAAATGTTTAAACTGAGAAATTTTACACTTTTATCCACTTAATTAGCTCATTTAAAATTTAATGCCTGCTACAGGTCTCAAAAAAGTTGGCACGGGGGCAACAAATGGCTAAAAAAGCAAGCAGGGGGGAAGGCCGGGGGGTACTCCGACGGCGGCGGCTCCTCCGGTTTTGGGCAGCAGAAAAGTCCCCCGTTCCCTGCTCCTCCGGATTCCTTCAGGGAGGCAGCAGGCTCCAGCCCCCTGGCGAACGGCGCCGACTCCTCTGCTCCCTCACGGACGACAGCCGTCCCTCCACATCACAGGCGGCCGGCAGCGAGCTCGCCCGTCCCTGGCAACTCACTCCAGCCCACCGCCTCGAGCGTCCATGGCGGCACACTCCCTCGCCTGCTTGATGGCACCGCAGATTCCCTACAGCGGCGAGGGATCTTCAGCAGCGCGTCCCTCCTTCTCCCGGGCTTCGGCACCACTGTAATGATAACCCTTCCTAATCATCGGGAAGAAAGTGGCGGGAACCGGTGGACAATCAAAACGAAACTTTAATAATCAAAATAAACACAAAACAGATAAACACAAATAAAAACCAAAACATAAAATAAAGCCCAGGCCTGGTCCTCTCTCGTCCTTCACTGTCGTCGCTCCTGTTTTATATCCTTCCATCTCCTCTGTGGGACTCAAGACTGGTGGGTCGAACAGGTGTCGTTCATCTCCTAATCACTCCAATGCCCTCGGCCCCACCCCACTCGTCACAAAGTGCATTACATTAGTCTAGTCTAGAGGTCATGAATATATGAACTAGCTTTTCTGCCTCAGAAACAGGTAACATGTTCCATAGCTTGGCAATGTTTCTAAGATGGAAGAATGTAGTTTTTGTAACATTGGAAATATGGTTGTTGCTGTCCAATATAACACCCAGATTTTTGACTGTAGAGGAAGTAACAGTACATCCGTCTAATTGCAAATTTTAATCTACAAGATTCTGTGTACTGTTTTTTGGTCCAATAATTAATAATGTATTATCCGAATTTAATAGGAGAAAATTATTGGTCATCCAATCTTTTAGATTTTTAACACACTTTGTTAGCTTAGATAATTTAGAAGTTTTATCCGGTCTTGTTGAGATATATAGTTGAGTGTCATCAGCATTACAGTGGAAACTAATCCTGTATTTTCTAATAATATTACCAAGGGGCAACATGTATATTGAAAATAGAAGGGGACCTAGGACGGATCCTTGTGGCACTCCATATTTTACTGTTGAAAAAATAAGATGACTCCCCATTTAAATAAACAAAATGGTAGCAATCAGACAGATAGGATCTAAACCATCTTAGAGCCTGCCCTTGAATACCTGTACAGTTTTGTATTCTATCTAGGAATATGTCATGATCTATGGTGTCTAACGCAGCACTAAGATCAAGTAAAACTAGCAATGAGATGCAGCCTTGATCTGACGCAAGAAGCAGGTCATTTGAAATTTCAACAAGTGCAGTTTCTGTGCAATGGTGGGGCCTGAAACCTGACCAATTGTATGAAATTCTTCATACAAATCATTTTTTGCAGGAAGGAGCTCAATTGAGCAGACACAACTTTTTCTAAAATTTTAGACATTAATGGAAGATTTGAAATAGGCCTATAATTTGCCAGTTCCTCTTCAGGAACTCGAGCTGTGTCGAAGCAGAACAGAACCGCAGTGAAGCAAGCTCGATGAACGCTTCCTGCGGGCGAGTCAACCACCTCCTTGCGGGGGCCTTCCATTCTTTTCCGATCTGCACGAAGAAATAGACAGATCATGGAAACGCCTGTTTTCAGCCCGCCTCTAGATCCCCTCATCAGATTATTATGGCAATATGGTGGGATGGGAGAGCACGGCTACAGAGCGATGCCTCGGGTGGAACAGACGCTCGCAAGCTATCTGTCCCCCGGAGCCGCATCGTCTATGAAGGCCCCGGCGTTGCCCTCCAAGCCGCTCAGAACAACTTTGGCTTTGGTGGGCAAAGGGTATTTTGGTGGCAGCAGGGCAGGCTGGTGCATGTCTGCACACCATGGCGGTGTTACAGGCGTACCAAGCCGGCCTGCTAAAATAGCTAGATGAGGAAGAGGAGATCAAGTCCCATGATATCTTTGAGCTAATACAGACTGCTGATCTCTCCCTCCGTGCCACGCCGAGACATTTATGGCTGACCCTGTCCGAAATGAAAGAGCGGGAAAGGGCCTGCCTTATGGACGCCCTAATCCAGCCTTCTGGCCTGTTCGGCGACGCAGTCAGTACTGTCGTCGACAGGTTTCAGGAGGCAAGCAAACAGGCGGCGTTCCATAAGTTCCTCCCTCGTCGCTCTCTCGGGGCATCTGGGCGGGAGGTGCCCCTGCCGCATGCCAGCTCCTCGTATCGAGAGGCTCAAAAACAGAGCGTCACCTCTCGTGCTCCTCCGCGTCGTTCCCGCATTACACGGTGCCCGTCTCGAAACAGCGCCCTCTGGGGGCCGGTCTGCCAACCCTGCCAATGTTCCAGGGCGCAGCGGTGGAGGTCTCCAGCGAGCCTTGTTCTCAGTATCTTCCGCGCGCGCGCGTAGCAAAGCTGAGATGCTCGCCGCCCCTGCGGGGGCCTTTTACACCAGAGGTCAGTCTCGAGAGACTGATTCCCATAGTAGATTATTTAGCAACGTGGGAACTACTGCCAAATGTATCTCAATGGGTCCTGTGCACAGTAGAAAAAGGCTACGGTATTCAGTACGGCTCTGCACCGCCGATATTCAACGGGGTTACTCCAATGATAGTCGGCCCTGAGCAGGCTCTGGTTATGGAACAGGAAGTGAAAACCCTATTAGAGAAGGAGGCCATCGAGGTTGTCCCTCCTCAAGACAGGGAGTCCGGGTTCTAGAGCCGGTATTTCATAGTTCCAAAGAAGGATGGGGGGTTGTGTCCGATCATAAATGTGCGGGTCTTAAATCGATCATTTATGAGACTGAAGCTCAAAATGCTCACGATCACGCATGTTGTAGCTCAGATCAGGTCCGTGGACTGGTTTGTCAAAATAGATCTCAAAGATGCATACTCCTACATATCCATCATTCGACAACACAGGAAGTTTCTGAGGTTCGCTTTCAGGGGCGAATCTTACCAATATCGATTACTTCCCTTCGGCCTTGCACTCTCACCCCTCAAGTTCACAAAATGTGTAGATGCGGCTCTGGTTCCCCTGCGAATGCAGGGCATCCGCATTCTCAACTATATCGACGATTGGTTGATTTTAGCTCAGTCAGAGCAGGTTGCTGCTCGGCATCGAGATGTCTTTCTCGTACATATGGGGAGCTGGGTTTGAGACTGTACGCCAAGAAGAGTCTACTTTCTCCAGTTCAGAGAACCACCTATCTAGGCGTAGTATGGGATTTGACCGTGATGCATGCACGACTGTCCCCTGCTCGTATCGAGTCGATCCTCATCTCAGTCAAGAGAGTCAAAGAAGGCCGGTCACTCGCTGTCAAACAATTTCAGAGATTGTTGGGTCTGATGGCAGCTGCGTCCAACGTGATACCTCTTGGCCTGCTGTACATGAGACTCCTACAGTGGTGGCTCAAGACCAAGGGATTCTCCCCGAGGGGCAATCCACTTCGAACTGTCAAGGTCATGCAGCGCTGCCTCCGTGCCTTGGAAATGTGGAGGAAACCTTGGTTCTTGAATAAGGGCCCGGTGCTCGGAGCTCCTTGTTGCCATGTAATAATAGCGACGGATGCATCCCTTACTGGTTGGGGTGCGGTCATGAGTGGCCACCCTGCCCATGGTCTGTGGAGTGGTCGCCATCTGACATGGCATATCAATTGTCTAGAGATGCTAGCAGTTTATCGTGCACTGAAGCACTTCCTCCCAGACCTAAGGGATCACCATGTGTTGTTGCGCACCGACAACACATTGGTGGTCTCTTATATCAACCACCAGGGAGGTCTGCTTTCGCGCCCCTTGTACAAGCTGGTGCACCAGATCCTTGTGTGGTCCCACGGCAAACTCCTCTCATTAAGAGCAGTATATATTCCTGAGAAACTGAATATAGGAGCAGTCATACTGTCGAGGCAGGGGCCGAGGCCCGGGAAATGGAAGCTTCACCCCTAGGTGGTGAAGCAGATATGGAGAGTTTTTGGCAGAGCTCAAGTAGACCTCTTTGGGACTCAAGAGACATCACAATGTCCCCTTTGATTCTCTCTAGTTCATCTAGCTCCTCTGGGACTAGACGCTATGGTACAGTTCTGGCCGAGGCTTTGTCTGTACACCTTTCCCCCTATTGCTCTGCTCCCGGGAGTTATGGCGAGAGTAAGTTGCGAGAGTCTGTTGTTAGTAGCCCCATTCTGGCGGGGCCGAGTATGGTTCGCAGATCTGGTCTCGCTCCTCGACGGCTCTCCATGGGAGATACCGATCAGGACAGACCTACTCTCACAGGCGCAGGTCATGATAATTCGCCCTCG
Source organism: Carassius carassius (assembly GCF_963082965.1). Lineage (NCBI taxonomy): Eukaryota > Metazoa > Chordata > Actinopteri > Cypriniformes > Cyprinidae > Carassius > Carassius carassius. Next base: position 29,501,847 of record NC_081785.1, read on the forward strand.
CCCGGAGTTGTGGTAGCTGTGGGTGTGCCCCCTGAGGGGGCACAACTCATAGCATCCGGTCTCTCAACCGAGGTTGTTGAGACCATCCTCCAAGCCAGAGCTCCTTCAACGAGGAAACTGTACGCCCTGAGGTGGAAACTCTTCACCTCATGGTGCAGAGACCGCCAGCTTGACCCAGCAAACTGCCCAGTTGGTACAGTTCTGGAGTTTCTACAAGCCAGGCTCTCTGCAGGGTTGACCCACTCCACGCTGAAGGTTTATGTGGCGGCCATTGCGGTCTACCATGCCCTTCTCGATGGTCAGTCTTTGGGAAGACGCCCCTTAGTTACATGTTTCCTCCCCGGTGCGCTGAGGCTGAGACCTCCAGTATGGTCCCGCATTCCCCCATGGGACTTGGTTGTGGTGTTAGAGGCTCTTTGCAAATCTCCATTCGAGCCGATTCAAAATATCTCAGACAGACACCTGACCCTTAAAACCGCTTTTCTGTTGGCCATTACCTCTCTGATGAGAGTAGGAGATTTACAGGCCTGGCATGACCAAAGCGTTCATATACCCTCGAGCGGGATATATTCCTAAGGTTCCCTCTATCACATCACAACCTGTAGTGCTGGAGGCCTTCTGTCCTCCTCCCTTTCGGGAGCCCAACCAAGGAAAGCTAAATTGTATGTGTCCAGTTCGAGCGCTGGACGCATACGTCCACAGAGCTGCCCTGTGGAGAAAAACAGACCAATTGCTTGTATGCTACGGTCCCCCCAAGAGGGGTTTTCCTGCTTATAAGCAGACTATTAGTCGTTGGATAGTCTAGACTATCAACACCACCTATAAATCCTCTGGTCGTCCCCCGCTGTCGGGAGCCAAGGCTTACTCTACATGGGGTATGGCGGCCTCCAAGGCCTTTCTAGCAGGTGTGTCCGTGCTGGACATCTGCAATGCTGCGGGGTGGTCCACGCCTTCTACTTTTGCAAAATTCTATGGCTTAGATATGCCAGTCACTCCAGGCGCTTCAGTCCTCTCGTCCTAAGCTGTGCTCCTCGGACACACTATGCAGGGATTTCGTAGCCTGGCAATTAAAAGTTACGTATGTAACTCTAGTTCCTCGAGGGAATGAGACGCTGTGTCTCAAGACCATACATCCGGCAACCCCTCCCGGTCCTTGCTGGTTCTCGAAGCTGATGCCAGCTGCGCGGCACGTGCTCTTATAGCGTCCTGGTCACTTACTTCACCCCGCCCGTGACGTCACGCTCTTCCATTGGACTGATTACACACGATATTCAGAGTCGCTCACGCTAGACGCTTTACCTGTAGTGCTTCGACGCAGCGTCTGGTTCCCTCGAGGAACTAGGGTTACATACGTAACCTAGAGACGTTCACTAGGATCTACTTTTGGTTTCTTAATAACCACATGCTTAAATTGTTTTGGGACGTGACCTAAAGATAACAACGAGTTAATAATATTGAGAAGCGGTTCTTCTGCTATAGGTAACAACTCTTTCAGTAATTTAGTATGTACAGGATCTAATAAACATGTTGTTGGTTTATACACAGCGATAAGTTTATTTAGCTCTTCCTGTCCTATTGTTGTGAAGCACTGCAGGTTATCTTTGGGTGCGATGGATGAAACTGAAGTATTAGACACTAGAATCTACATTCGCTATTGTATTTCTAATGTTATCTATTTTATCAGTGAAGAAATTCATGAAGTCATTACTATTAATAGTTGATGGAATATTTGAATCAGATGGCGTCTGGTTATTTGTTAATTTAGCCACTGTGCTACATAAAACCTTGAATTGTTTTGGTTATTTTCAATGAGTTTGTGGATGTGCTCAGCCATGGCAGTTTTATAGCCTGTCTATAGCTGGACATACTGTTTTTCCACACAATTCCAAAAGCTTCCAAGTTAGTTTTTCTCCATTTGCGTTCAAGACTACGAGTTTCTTTCTTGAGAGAGTGAGTATTACTGTTATACCATGGCACAGTACGTTTTTCTCTAACCTTTTTCAATTTGATGGGGGCAACAGCTTCTAATGTATTAGAGAAAACAGTGTCCATGTTGCCAGTCATTTCATCTAGTTCATGAGTATTTTGGGTACAAATAGCAGTTGAGATAAATCAGGCAGGTTATTTGCGAATCTCTCTTTGGTGGCTGGAACAATAGTTCTGCCCAGACGGTAACACTGAGTCATATAGTTAAAGATGCTCTAAGTGATGTCACACATTTTTTAGGCCAAAACATTTTTTGTCACATCCAGCAAACATCTCCTCACTATCCTCTAGCTGCTTGTCCCCTGAACACACTGTAAAAAATGGGGTCTCTCTAGACACCACAGGCTCCACAAACAACAAGAAAAACAAACTGGGCTCACCCGCACCACAAAACATAACAAACTGTTCCAGCCAATAACCGACAAGAAAGATTTGGGGGTGGGGTATGGGGGGTTAGTGCACGAATGAGGAGGAGGGAGGGTCTAGCTAGCCTCCGTTTTGTTTGACAACAATTTGAACGTCAACAAGAAGTTACGACTCCCGGCATCGCTTAGAGCACCTTTAATATCAGTGATATGTAGCATGCACGATACAAGGAAATGGTCGGTTACATCATCACTTTGAGATATGATACCTATATCAATAAGATCGATTCCATGCTATATAATTAAATCTAGTGTATGATTAAAATGATGAGTGGGCCCGGTGACATTTTGCTTAACTCCAAAAGAGTTTATTAAGTCAGTAAACACAAGTCCTAATGCATCATTTGTATTATCAACGTGAATATTAAAATCTCCCATGATTAGCGCTGTAACTAGAAGATCTGAGTGGAAATCTGAAAATTCTTTTAGGAATTCTATATACGGCCCTGGTGGTCTACGAATGAGGTTAAACCTGTACCCTTCGAGGGAACATCGAACTGCGTCAAATGACACTTTGGGGGAAAGCCCTCAACGTAGCGCCTCTGAAGTATGAATGAAATTAAGCCAATCCTGATTGTTGTTGCGTCATGACGTAATGTGTGACAGCATATGCGGAAGCTATAAAAGGACGCCGGCACACAACAGAGACAGCATTCTGGTCTTCAGCAAGTGCTCTCGGTCTCTTGTTTGTCTTATTTGGTGTTTTATTGGCTAAACAGTTACAAGCATTACTATGGAGAGCACAAGCAATTTCACTAGGTGTGTGCATTCCTGCCCATGTTATATCATGGGTGGGGACACACACTGTATGTGTGTGCATTGTTTGGGAGTGCAGCATGCGCGGGCAGCTCTCGAGGGGGCTGCTTGCGAGGATTTTGAGAGATTGCCAATCCGTGTGCTGCGCTCCCGCCTGGCCATTTTCAGTGAGGATTATTTAAAATGAATTAAAAACAGTTAGAAATTGATTTTACATAAAATAAAATAAACAAAACAGTGAAAATATAGTGCAATCAGTTCGGACATTGCACAGTGCTCATTCAATAAATGCACAGCTAAACAGATGAGTTTTAAGTCTAGATTTAAATGTGACTAGTGTTTTAGCACATCTGATCTCTTCTGGAAGCTGATTCCAACTGCGGGCGGTATAGTAACTACAGGCGGACTCCCCTTGTTTTGTGTGAACCCTTGGTATTTCTAACTGACTCGTTCCTAATGATCTGAGTTGTCTGTTAGGCTTATATTCAGTGAGCATATCTGAAATATATTTCAGTCCTAGGTCATTTAGTGACTTATATAGGAGTAAAAGTACTTTAAAATCAATCCTAAATGTAACTGGAAGTCAGTGTAAGGACCTGAGGACTGGTGTGATATGCTCAGATTTTCTGGTTCTAGTCCGAATCCTGGCAGCAGCGTTCTGGATGAGCTGCAGCTGTCTAATGGTCTTATTGGGAAGGCCGGTGAGGAGCCCATTACAATAGTCCACCCTGCTGGTGATAAAGGCATGAACAAGTTTCTCCAAGTCTTGGCTGGAAACATAACATCAAATTCTTGCAATGTTTTTTAAATGATAGTATGCTGATTTAGTTACTGCTTTGACATGACTACTGAAACTAAGGTCTGTCTCCAGAATCACACCAAGATTCCTGACTTGATTTTTAGTTGTTTGACCCCTAGAGTCAAGGTATGCATTCACCTTGAACACTTCATCTTTGTTTCCAAATGCAATGACTTGCAATGACAGTTTTTTCCTTGTTTAACTGAAGAAAGTTCTGGCACATCCAACTATTAATTTTATCATCGATGCATTGGCAGAGGGAGTCAATGGAGATAAGGCTAGGTAAATCTGGGTATCATCAGCATAGCTGTGATAGGCAATTTGGTTCTTTCTCATTATTTGACTTAGTGGGAGCATATACAGGCTAAACAAGAGCGGTGCAAGAATTGACCCTTGTGGGACTCCGCATGTCATGGACGTCCACTTAGACTTAGATTTAGTCTGAGAGCTCTCAGTCCCTCCATTGAAACTGTGTGTATGGTCTACTGTCCATGTCCAGAAAGGTAAGAAAAACATCATCAAAGTAGTTCATGTGACATCAGAGGGTCAATTAGAATTTTTTGAAACATCAAAAATACATTTTGGTCCAAAAATAGCAAAAACTACGACTTTATTCAGCATTGTCTTCTCTTCCGTGTCTGTTGTGAGAGAGTTCAAAACAAAGCAGTTTGTGATATCCGGTTCGCGAATGAATCATTCGATGTAATCGGATCTTTTTGAACCAGTTCACCAAATCGAACTGAATCGTTTTAAACGGTTCGCGTCTCCGATACGCATTAATCCACAAATGACTTAACCTGTTAACTTTTTTAATGTGGCTGACACTCCCTCTGAGTTCAAACAAACCACTATCCCGGAGTAATTCATTTACTCAAACAGTACACTGACTGAATTACTGTGAAGATAGAAAGGAAGAAGACACAAAAGACTGACTCGTTCACTTAAACTGTGTTCCAAAGATAAATGGAGGTCTCACTGGTTTGGAACGACATGAGGGAGAGTTATTATTTACATAATTTTGATTATTGGGTGAACTAACCCTTTAAATCTGTCAGGCATCAGGGAGAAAGACAGGGCTTTTCTCCTTGATGCCCCGAGTTCGCCTTCTGGCCTGTTCGGCAACTCGGTTAACGTCGTCGTCGACAGGTTTCAGGAGACGAAGAAACAGTCTGCAGCCTTCAGACAATACCTCCCTCGACACTCTCAGCCGAAGCCACAGCCTATGCCGGGCGACCTGAGGGCCGTCCTGCAGGCAAAGAAGGCTTCAACAAAGAGGCCCTAGCCAGCCTATGTCCTCTGCGGGCAGCCCCACCCGTGGAGGAGCGATCGAGGTCGCCTCCTCCACGGAGCCCGCAGGAAATCAATGTCGACTTCCTGCCGTTAAGTGCTCTTCGGGACGCATCGTCTCCAGTGAACATGCCCTGCACTGTCCTCCCCACAGGTGCGGCCAGGCAGAATTCACGTCCGTACATCGAGAATCGTTTTCAGTCGAACCCTGTCAGAGATCCGCTTCAGGGGGCCATGAACGAATCCCGATTAATACCCACAAAATGTGTGGATGCAGCTCTAGCACCGCTGAGGCTTCAGGGTGTCAGGGTTCTCAATTATATAGACCAGTGGTTCCCAAACTTTTCCATTACACGACCCACCTAGACAAGTGTAATATATTTCACGACCCACCAAAATATTAAAAAAAAAAAAAAAACAACGAGTGAAATTACTTTAAACCTAATCTTACTTAAAATTTTTATGACAGAAATTAAGTATTTAAGAAAAATAACCATTTTATTTTAGAGTACAACTGAAAATTTCACTACAAATTTACAAGTTTTAATTTTTGTTTACTGGCGTTAAAATATGTAGTGTCCATAAAAACGTGAAGCAGGCTCACTCCAGTGAAGTGTGATCTGCGCTGCTGTGTTTTGTTGCATTCATGATCCTTCCGTGTGTGTCGGCGAGAACGGAGCACAATCCAACACTTTTTTAGAAAAGCATAAGAAGCAAAGCAGAACTATCTAAAACAGTTTGGAGATTAAAATAATTGTGAAATAGGTAAAAAAAGACCGATTGAACCTTTTAATGACATTGCTCTGAGACCTTCAAAACACGCAACGCACACGGACTTAATTGCAATTTGAAAATCACACTAAGGATATTGCAGTTCATTATTAATGTTGGTGGGCTATATCGTTGTGATGAGTGGGTTCCCAGTTCCCGCCTCCTTCTTCCTGTGATTGTGAAGATTTTAATGTTTTACACTGGTGCCGAAGCCAGGGAGGAAGGAGGGGCGCGCTGCCGAAGATCCTTCGCCGCTGGGGTGAATCCGCAGTGCCATCGAGCAGGGCGAAGGAGTCTGCCGCCGAGGGTGCTCGATGTGGTGGGCTGGAGTGAGTTGCCGGGGGGGGGGGGGGGGGGGGCGAACTCACTCCAGCCCACCGCCTCGATGACTCCTTCGTGGAAAGAGGTGGGAACCGGCGGACAATCAAACAAAGTTTTAATAACCAAATAAACACAAAACAGCGCGACAGCCCCTCTCGGATGACTGCCGTGCACAAATAAAAAACAAACACAAAATAAAACCCAGGCCTGGTCCTCTCTCGTCCTTCACTGTCATCGCACCTCTTTTGTATCTTTCCGATCTCCTCCGTGGTTCTTGAGACCGGTGAGTGTTGCTCATTTCCCAATCACTCCACCGGCCTAGCTCTGTTCCCATGGCACTAGGCCCCGCCCCACTCGTCACATTCGTGCAGCCCTAGACTGAACTGTGTTAGTGTCTGTGTGTCATTGAAACGCAAAATTAGCTGCAGCCAAGTGACTTTGTGCGACCCACCTTGTTCCATTCCGTGACCCACGAGTGGGTCGCGACCCACAGTTTGAAAACCCCTGATATAGACGACTGGCTGATTCTAGCCCAGTCACAAGAGCTGGCAGTTTGGCATCGAGATGTTGTCCTTGCCCACATCCAGAGCCTGGGGTTCAGACTCAACATGAAAAAGAGCGTGTTGGTACCAGCCCAGAGAACCACGTTCCTGGGAGTGGTGTGGGATTCGGTCACGATGCGGGCACAATTGTCTCCAGCACGGATCGAATCCATCCTGGCCACGGTGACCAGGATAAAGCTAGACCTGGCCATCACTGTGAAACATTTCCAGAGAGTGTTAGGTCTCATGGCAGCAGGATCCAATATCATTCCATTAGGTCTACTGCACATGAGGCCCTTACAGTGGTGATTGAAAACCAAGGGGTTCTCCCTGAGGGCAAACCCATTTTGCATGATCAGGGTTACACGCAGATGCAGAAGAGAGCTTGGTTTCTGTCCCAAGGTCCCGTGCTAGGAGCGTCATGTTGCCGGAAAGCTATCTCGACAGACGCCTCCCTCGCGAGCTGGGGCGTGGTCATGGACAGCCGCTTTACGAGAGGTCTATGGCAGGACCATCATTCTTCCTGGCATATATACTGCCTGGAAATGTTGGCGGTTTTCCGAGCTCTGAGGAGCTTCCTGCCGGATCTCAAGGGTCGTCATGTCCTTGTGAGGACGGACAATGTGTCAGTGGTGGCCTATATAAACCATCAAGGGGGTCTGAGGTCTCGCCCTCTATACAGACTGGCACATCAGATCCTCTTTTGGTCCCAGGGGAAACTGTTATCTCTCAGAGCAACATTCATCGCAGGGAATCAGAATCAGGGAGCAGACATCCTGTCGAGGCAGGGGCTGAGGCCCGGGGAATGGAGTCAATATGTCAGAGGTTCGGCCCAGTGGAAGTGGATCTATTCGCTTCTCGAGAGACGACTCACTGTGGTTCTCCCTCACACATCCAGCCCCACTGGGGTTGGATGCTATGGTACAGACGTGGCCGAGGCTGTGTCTGTATGCTTTTCCCCAGATCACTCTGCTCCCGGGAGTTATAGAGATGGTTTGTCGAAACAGCATCAGTCTATTATTTGTAGCCCCATTGTGGCCGGCCCGAGTATGGTTCTCAGACATAATATTACTCCTGGACAGCCCTCCATGGGAGCTTCCCATCAGGAGGGACCTGCTGACACAGGCAGAGGGCTCAATACTTCACCCTCGGCCCGAACTATGGAAACTGTGGGTCTGACCCCTGAGTGGGCACAGTACCGAGAGGCCGGCCTGTCAGCAAGAGTAGTGGAGACCATACTCAGCTCTAGAGCTCCCTCCACAAGGAAATTGTATGGCCTAAAATGGAATGTTTTCACCGTTTGATGCAGAGAGCATGAGGTGGACCCAGTTAACCATCTGGAGTTGATTAACGCGGATACGCTTTATGATTCATTTTCTCCTGATAACCCCAAAAAGAAATAAAATTACACTTTCAGTTTTAATCGTACAGATAAGAGCAATACATCAATCGAATCTGTAAAGGGTCTAACTTTTTTTGGATACAGACATAATAACAACAAAACTTTGTGCACTTATAAAATAAAGATAACAAACAAGGTGTGCTGTTTGCAGCCTTTGTCTGCGCTGATCTTTATTTACATACACGTCATTAAAATGAACTGTAACTCCGTGAATACTCAACGAAGAGACATGAGAGAGATATCTATAGCCTGACATGTCTACTTTTAAACTAAACAAGTGCCGCCGAAAACAGATATTCTGTGATAAAGTAATCCATATGAAAACAACGCAATGTCCGTTTTTCACGTCTCCCTTCATTATATCTAATGTGACCACGCCCCCGCGCTGAATGCGCTATTCAGATTTAAACTGAAGCGCGCGGCTTGAATACACCCATAACAGAAGAAAACGCAGCGAGACTGTTCTTCAAGTATTTTTATTTTACTGTTTGCTTCGCGATGAGAGGGATAAGACATAATTAACCCCGAAAAGATGTGATGTGGTTGAGGATTTGAGATTTAGATTTCCTCAGAAAAAAGGATGAAGCACTTTATTCAGCAGAGATCATAAACATGAGTAAGTCTCTTTTTATTTATTTATATACTTGTACTAGTTTTCACATAACCTGTAAACATTTTACTAGTTAGACTTTTTCCAAACTATAATTCCTGACTAAATGTATAATCAAGTGAAACATTATGAAGTTTCAATAACAATATACAATACTATACAATTCAAAAGCTTGATGTAAATAATATAAATGTAACAAATAGATAAATGTAACAAATGTAAAAACAATGCTGTTCTTTCAATTTATTCCCCCTAAAAAAACTAAAAAATATTCTTAGCTCTTTTCAACATTAATAATGATAATAATAATAATAACAATAAATGTTTTTTTTGTAGAAAATAAGATTGTTAAAAGGATTTCTGAAAGATTGTGTGACTGGAGGAATGATGCCAAAAAATTAGTTTGAAAGTCAGCTTTGATTGTTCTAATAAACTGTTTAACTGCTCCCCCAAGTGGATATTAAATTATGTTGTGGGATAATTAAATATTTTCTTAATAAACTACAAACATAAAATTATATACATTTATTCTGTCCTCACACTCTTTCTTGTAACACCTCCCTCTCAGTGACACAGATGACTGAAAGGCTCATTATGCAGCTCATTATGCAGGCCTTTGTCTTCTCAGGTGTAAATCACAATGATATTCATGATAGTTGACGCCTACTCGCATATGACTTTTACCAACAAAAAGTGTCTTAGAAAATGTACATCAATATATTGTTTTCTGTAAGTGAGTAAACAAGATGATTTTCACATAATTTAGAAAGAAAAATTCTAGGCTACAAGCTCCAGTTCTCAAAAATCCCGGGAACCAATGTCGTCCTGTATGTGCATTATTGCCTTGTTCAAGTGATTTAACATTTTTAGTTTTTCACTAACCATGCACAACATTTCTTTTCTCAAAAATACAATCATGTACATGCATGCATTTCACATATTATTATAGCCCAGTTTGTGCTGATTACAGTGAGATTAGACTTAAGAAACTGAAAAAAGCACAAATGTCAGGGCATGACAAAACTTCTCCAGGCCCCAAAAATACACTTAGACTCCAGAGTGTTAACTGCCCAGTGGCTTCAGTGCTGGAGTTCCTCCAAGATCGCTTCTCGGCTGGTCTTACCCCCTCCACTCTCAAGGTGTACGTGGCTGCCATTTCGGCTTTCCACGCTCCTTTGAGTGATGGGCCTCTGGGGAGACAGCCGTTGGTCATACGTTTCCTCCGTGGGGCTTGAATGATGAGACCTGCGGCTTGTACCAGGGTTCCCCCTTGGGACCTGGAGGTGGTTCTCGAAGGGTTGATTGAGGCCCCCTTCGAACCGCTGGAGTCAGCTGAGGCCAAGAACCTTTCCCTTAAGGTGGCTTCCTTGTTGGCCATTACTTCTCTGAGGAGGGTAGGAGATCTCCAGGCACTCTCTATATTTAACGGGTGCCTGGAGTTTGCTCCAGGCGACATCAAAGCCATCCTACTTCCTAAGCCGGGCTATTTGCCCAAGGTGCTGTCTAATGTAGCACGGCCTACGGTCCTGCAGGCTTTTCATCCTCCACCTCACGTGACGGCGGATAAGGAGAGACTTCACCTGCTCTGCCCTGTCAGAGCTCTCAAAATATATATCAAGAGGTCCTCCGCATGCCGGAAGTCAGACCATTTGTTAGTGTGTTTCAGATCGCCCATAAGGGGCTTCCTGCTTCCAAACAGACCATTAGCAACTGGATTGTCCAAGCTATATCTATGGCCTACAAGGTGTGCAATTTGCCTTCACCTCTGGCCATGAGGGCTCACTCTGCCAGAGGCATGGCATCCTCTAGAGCCCTCCTTTCAGGGGGGTCGTCCACCCCTCACATTTTTATTAGATTTTACAGCCTGGACATTCCATCGACACCTGGCACCCTTTTGCTCTTGTCCTAAGTGTGCCTGTGCGAAGCTTCACACTAGGACAGGCAGGGCTGATTGTGGCATAGTGGGTACTCGTTCCCCCAAAGTGTCATTCGACGCAGTTTGATGTTACCTCAAAGGAGAATGTCTCAGGTTACGACTGTAACCCTTGTTCCCCGAGAAAGGGAATGAGAACTGCGTCCCTTCGCCACACCTCCCCCTGCCTGGGAGCGCTTGCTTCATCACAGAAGCTGTCTCTGTTGTGTGCCGGCATCCTTTTTATAGCTTCCGCATATGCCGTCAAACATTACGTCATGACGCAACACCAATCAGGATTGGCTTAGTTTTATTCATACTTCAGAGGCACTACGCTGAGGGGTTTCCACCCAAAGTGTCATTCGACGCAGTTCTCCTTCCCTTTCTTGGGGAACAAGGGTTACAGCCGTAACCCGAGGCGTTTTCTGGGTAACATTGAGAATATAATTATATATTATTGCAACACCTCCGCCACGTCCAGTGTGACAGGGCTCAGGGGTCCCTCAAGGGTCTATTTTAGGACCTCTTTTATTTTGTATGTATATAAATGACCTCCCTTAAACATGTCCAGATGTTAACATCCAGATGTATGCTGATGACACTGTGATTTTTACCCATGCAAGATCTAAAGAACACGCTGCAGCCAAACTGACAGCTTCGATGAGTAATGTGTCAGATTGGCTGGCAAATTCATGTTTGACCCTTAATCTAAGTAAAACAGTTTGCATGTATTGTACAGCGAGGATTAATAACTCAGTTAATCCTGATATTTTAATTAACGGTGAAGTCATTACATCTGTGACACATGTTAAATATTTAGGCATCATAATTGACACAAATTTGACCTTCAAAAAACAAGTTAGTAAGGTCATCAAGACTGTTAAGTTTAATCTAAACAATTTTAAGAGTATTAGACATAATTTGTCACTGTCTGCTGCAAACCTTTTTGTACACACAATGATTTTTCCCCATTTGTCTTACTGTATAACAACTAGGGCTGCAACTAACGATTATTTTGATAATCGATTAATCTGCCGATTATTTTTACGATTAATCGATTTATGTACTTATATTTTAGTTTTTCCATTTTTTTCCCCAAGTAAATTATTAATAAAGGGTCTTTATCATTCACCATAGATTTTTAAGAGATTTTAACCATTTTGCACTGTCATATCCTCATCAAAAATATACCTGGAGTGGTTTTATTGTGTTAGTAATCCTTTGTCGAACTCTTCTGCAATCAGAACACTGACCCATACTCTAGCAAATTTCACAAGGAGATTTCAAATAATGTTTTCACCATGGCAGTCCTTAGAGCTCCTAAAGTAGTTTAACATCCCGAACAAAGCTTAAGGAATCTTTCAGAACATATTTTCACGAAGAATAAGGATAAAACAGAATAAGATTGCAGTGCATTGTATTTTATTATTTACTGGGAAACAGCTTTATAGCTTATGCTGTGAAATTGTAAACAATCCTTCGAATAAAGTGCTAATGGCATGAAACCTGAATGGAACTCACAATTTAAAGTAAAATCCATCAGAAGGTTGTCCAGAAAAAAAAAAATTGGACACACAAAAAAACCTGCTGTGTGAAAAAGAGCAGTGAATACTTAGAAAAAAAAGTTTATTTCAAATATCTTTAAACATTTACCTCTCTCATTCAGTCATAATTAGGCTGCACGAATGAATTATGAACTGGTAAATGACAAACTGATCACAGAACATGTTTGTAAAGCTTTAAATGTTAACTGTTAAAAAGCAATGTTATCAGCTTTTACGACTAAACATTTGCAAACAACATTGTACTGGAGAATCTGCACGAATAAAAGTCTTAGGGGCCGTTCACATATCGCGCCTAAAAACGCATGGAAAACGCTAGGCGCACCGCTTTCTCCTCCTTTCCAAAGCGCTCGGGCAGAAGCGCCCCTGAGGCGTCTGCCTTTGCTAAGCGACCATGACGTGCTCTCTCCATGAAGACAAGGAAATTTCAGCAAAGGATAAATGGATTTGCAGCTCAAAAAATCGCTTGCAGTAGCTCTGCTACTAACTTTATTTCAAAATGCAAATCCATATACAGCTATGATCAGCTGTTCCTTCATCTTGACTGAGCTTTTAACGTTGTTACGGGAAAGTATGAAGCTGATTATTTAGTTCTTTTCACATGACCCGCAGTGCGCTTGCGGCATTCTGAAAAGTTTAAATGTTTTTAACTCGATGCGGTGCGGACGCGCCCAATAGTATCGGAAAAACGGGCGCGTCGCGACCGCGTCGCTTCCATTATGAGCCTACATTGGAAATAACGAACATGAGCGCACAAAAGACGCGATATGTGAACGGCCCCTTAAACAGTTCAGTAGTGCAGAGTTTACAGGTTACTCTTCTTTTTTGAAGGCTCAAAGTAAAGTACTCCCACATCACGCTGAATGCTGCAGAGACGCTGTTCGGGAAGCACGTGACATAAAACAAGGCCAGCTATTGGCTATTCGCTACTTCTCCTGTTGTACTGGCTGAGTAAAACCTCCGGTGGCTCATTACTGCCACACTTTGGTCACCGCAGATTTGAAATATGCACGAAATGAGCCGCTTACGGCAAATAAGTTATTTAGCAACGAATCGATGACTAAATTAGTTGACAACTATTTTAATAATCGATTTTAATCGATTAAATCGATTCGTTGTTTCAGCTCTAATAACAACCTGGTCAAAGGCAGGAGCGCAAACGCTCAAGCCTGTTTTTTCACTTTATAAACAAGTTTTAAAAGTATTAGACAAAAAACCTAAGGATTATCATCATTGTAATATTCTGAAAAAATATAATCTTCTCAATTTTGATAATTTCTTATTTTATTCGGATGTATGTCTAATGTTTAAAGTTATTCATGATCTTGCACCCCCTCGTCTTAGAGGATGCATAGTATTATCTGGCAGTGGCAGTGCCAGTAGAACTAGAGCATCGACTAGGGGTGATTTGGTACCGCATTTAAGAAAGACAACCTTTGGTCAATCCGTCTTCTCTGTTAAAGTAGTGGAGAAGTGGAATTCAATACCCACAAACATTAGAAACTCAGGAAGTTTTGCAGTATTTAAAGCCAGCCTCAAAATTTGGCTAAAATCAGCACAAGAGTGTCACCACTAATGATTGCATTGTATTTTCTGTATTTGGTGTATATATCAAACCGTTTTTATCAATTTTGAATTGATGGATAATATGTATTTTTGTAAATTTATGTAGTGTATTTGTTGTTTAGTGGTTGTTTTGAGTTTTTTTTTGTCTACCTGCCCAGGGACAACAGATGCAAATTAGCTATTGTCTAAATTGTGCGCTGTCCCTGCCAAATAAACAAAATAAATAAAATAAATGCTTATAACAGTAGTTTGGTGGAGTAGACTCATTTAGACCAATATAATCATTTGGTTTTAGCCAGGTTTCAGTCAAGCAGAGTATATCTAATCTATTATCTGTGATCATTTCATTTATAATAAACTGCTTTGGGTGTGAGTGATCTAATATTTATGAGCCCAAACTTTAAAAATTGTTTTTGTTAATTTACTTTACATTTATCTGGTTTAATCAGGGTAAGATTTTCTCTAGATCCTACATTACATTTATATTTTGATCTCACTATTCTGGGAACAGACACAGTCTTAATAGATTGGACAGTGCAAATAATTCTATCATTTGGGCATGTAGAACAAAAATCATCACAATAATTATTTGAGAATTGGCTTACTAGTCACATGGAGCCAAGTGTCCTGGATATGTTGTCAGAGAGCAGCTCCACTCCAACTCTGCTGGGATGCAGTCCATCAGCGCGAAAAAACCTAGGACGCAAATTTTTTACATAAAAATCTGTAGTGAAAAGTACTTGAAAAGCGTCTGGATTGTAATAAAGCATTTGCTGATAGGATAATAAATACCTCACATATCAGACAGAATTGCGTTGCAACAAGTACTTAACATTTTCAGGTATTCAGAACAGAGCAACATAACAATAAGAATATATATATATATATATATATATATATATATATATATATATATACATGTATATATATATATTATTTTTTAATGTAATTTTCTATACAATTATAGGACAAAGATTTACATATATGCCATATGCATGTTTTTTTTATTGTACAGAATTATAAAATAAATTGCAAATTATAATCGGGCCTGTTTTAGGCTGTTCTTTATTGAATTTAGGAAACAATATGTTTATTTATTTATTATGTCTTTTAATGTTGAATATATGTCATATAAATATTTGAAGTGTAGAACATATAAAAATAAAGTGTTCGTCTGCAAGTGGGTGCACCCAGCCCCCCCCCCCCCATCTCCCCAAGCATAAAATTACAACTCTGCCTATGCTTTTGCCTCCTTTAGGTGTAGCCCACGGTACCAAGGGGGGGCTTGTAGGGACAAAAGTAATTTTGTCTGTTTTCCTGCCCCAAACTTATCTACTTATCTGTAACAAAAGTAACAAAGAGGCCATTAGGAATTCCTAAAGGCACAGAAGTGCTGATATCAATCAAGGTGTGTAGGCCCACATGTGTATGCATCAGTGGTCTGCTAACAATCACACCTTCTGCCCAGTGGGTGAAGCTGTGATCTGCTGATTGGTCAGTTTAATTGTCTCACATTTAGTTTTTAGTTACATGGTCAAGGAAGGGATAAAAGAAGACGGTAACTCTTGCTCTGTCTCTTTCTATTTGCTCCCTCTTTTCTTTGCTGGAGCTCTCTTCTTATGGCTCTGCCCTCTCTCCCTCTTTTTTCTCCCTCTCTCCATCTCCCCCTTTCTCTTTCTCTCTCAGGTATTTTACATACATGCTGGGTACTATCCTTCATCTATTTTGTAATCAATCCAAGTGTAACTATAACAAATTTCTGTTATTAAACCATTTTAATTATTAATGATGTGCTAACTAGTCTTGATTCAATATTAACTTTGAAAGGCTACCTATTGCGATACAATATAGTCACTTAATAGAAGCGCTCTCCCACACATTTAGCTATTCTAACTGTGCTCATTTCAGTCATTGGTATAAGAGGCAGTGGGTGGTGATAGACCATGATGATAGACATATAGAAATGTAGAGTTCCTTTTTAGGAACTCGAGCTGCTTCAAGCGCTTTGGGGAACGTCCCTGATGAGACCGACTCTGAATATCGTGTGCAATCTTTCCAATGGAAGGGCGTGACGTCACGGGTGGGGTGACGTAGCGACCAGGAAGCTATAAAGGCACCTGCCACGCAGCTGGCTTCAGCTTCTTGTCCTTCAGCAAGCGCTCTGTGAGTGCATGTCTATCTGTCTTGTCAGTCTTATTTATTGTCGTTTGTCACTATTAGCTCCTTTAAGTAGCTATAATATGTCAGAGAGCAAAGCTAAGACTGGCATCTGAAGGGTGAATCCAGACCGCGTTCAGATTGTGTGTTCCTCGCTACTCAACAAAGCTAAACGTTAGAAGCAGGGATACACACGATCTGTGCGTGGTCTGCCCGGGATCAAAGCGCGCTGCGTATGATTTCATGTGCGCTTCGATCCCGGAGGGCTCTCTTCGAGAGGTGAGCCTTCGCAAGCGTTCCTCGCGATGCTGGTCCCGCTTTCGTCGAGGCAGAGCTGCGCCGGCATTCGTTGGGTTCGCAGATCGATCTGCTGGAAGGAATGGAGACGGGCACGTCCTTATCTCCTAGCTTACCCACCAGATCTGCCCGATTCCGGGGTTTGGAAGTCCGAGCTTCGGTTCTTCCCCCCCGAGCATCGGACTTGACGCTCTGTCTTTCTTTCTCTGAGGAGATTGACACGGAGGGCGTCGGCGAGCTTGTAGTTGCACAAACATAAAGTCGCATAAGCACCAGTATACAACAAACAGTGTTATGCCTAACATTATACGGGCAGCGTTAATGAGCAGCTATTCAATCTCCGAGGGGATTAATATTGTTTGTGTGACTAAGCTATTCGAGCGCTGTCGAGGCAACGCGTGTATTACATCATTTTCAGTTTTGATGTGAATTTTCCATACCCGACCGCGTGTCTGGTTATTTAAACTCCATTTAATAAGGAAGAGTCAGTTCTATCACTTCAATGTGTACTTTATCACAGTCTAGACCGTGTTTACTTGTCTGATTGTTTGATTACATTAAATTCTGAGAAATGTAATGACATTAAGAAGTTAATATATCACTTCAATGTGTATTGTATCACAATCTAGACCGTGTATACTTGTCTGATTGTTTGTTTATTTTAAATTCTGAGGAATATGATGACTTTGAGATGTCAATATATCACTACAATGTGTACTTTATCACAATCCAGACCGTATTTACTTGTCTGATTGTTTGATTGCATTAAATTCTGAGGAATATAATGACAGTTATTTGACTCATAAAGTTAGATGTACTGGAGGGACTGCTGGGTGGGAGCAGCCCCCTCCGCGTACAAACAGAGCGTTGCCGCTTCGGAACCAGAGGCTGAAGCAATGCTCTGGGCAAGTTCTCAGCCTAATCCGAATCCGATGGAGCGTACTTCAGGCTGGGAGGTCCACGGCCAAGAAGTCATGACGCATTTCGGTCACGACTACAGAGGGCGGCCCCTACTGGGGTAGAGCGGTGTCCACCTCATTACACGGTGCCCGTCTCACCTCAGTGCCCTCGGGAGGTGGGTCTGCCAACCCTGCCAGAGTTTCAGGGTGCAGCGGCTTCCAGCGAGCACTACTCTCAGTTATTTCCGCCCGTGAGTGTAGCGGAGCTGAGACACTCGCCGCCCCTTGGGGGGCCTCTTACACCAGAGGTCAGTCTCGAGAGACTGATTCCCTTAGTACATTAGTTAGCAGTGTGGAAACTACTGCCAAATGTATCTCAATGGGTCCTGCACACAGTAGAAATTCGGCCATCGCATTCAGTTCGGCCATCCACCGCCGACATTTAACGGGGTTACACCGACAATAGTCGGCCCCCGGCAGGCTCTGGTTATGGAACAAGAAGTGAATATCCTATTAAGGAAGGAGGCCATCGAGGTGGTCCCTCCTCTAGATAGGGAGTCCGGGTTTATAGCCGGTATTTAATAGATCCAAAGAAGGATGGGGGGTTGCGTCCGATCTTAGACTTACGTCATCTAAACCTCTCAGTAATGTCACTGAAGTTCAAAATGCTCACTGTCAAACAGGTTGTAGCTCAAATCAGATCCGAGGACTGGTTTGTCACAATAGATCTCAAAGACGAATACTTCCATATCCATCCTTCCACAACACAGGAAGTTTCTGAGGTTTGCTTTCGGGGGCAAAGCCTAACAATATCGAGTACTTCCCTTCGGCCTTGCACTCTCACCCCGCACGTTCACGAGATGTGTAGATGCGGCTTTGGTACCCCTCCATATGCAGGGTATCCGCATTCTGAACTATATCAAGGATTGGTTCATTTTAGCTCAATAAGAGCAAATTGCGGTTCGACATCGAGATGTCGTTCTCGCACATATGGGGGAGCTGGGTTTGAGACTAAACGCCAAGAAGAGTGTACTTTCTCCAGTTCAGAGAACCACCTATCTAGGCGTAATGTGGGATTCGACCACGATGCAGGCACGTCTGTCTCCTGCTCGGATCGAGTCGATCCTCACATCAGTCGAGAGAGTCAAAGAAGGCCAGTCACTCACTGTCAAACAGTTTCAGAGACTGTTAGGGCTTATGGCAGCTGTGTCCAATGTGATACCTTTTGGCCTCCTGTACATGTGACCCCTACAGTGGTGGCTCAAGACCAAGGGATTTTCCCCGAGGGGGAATCCATTACGAACTATCAAGGTCACGCGGCGATGCCTTCATGTGGAAGAAACCTTGGTTCTTTAATCAGGGCCCGGAGCTGGGAGCTCTTGGTCGCCGTGTAACGCTAGCGACAGACCTGTCCCTCACCGGTTGGGGTGCGGCCATGAGTGGCCACCCTGCCCACCGTCTGTGGAGCGGTCGCCATCTGACATGGCATACCAGTTGTCTAGAGATGCTAGCTGTGCATCGAGCATTGAAATATTTCCTCCCAGACCTGAGAGGTCACCATGTGTTGGTGCGCACCGACAACACATTGGCGATTTCTTATATCAGTCACCAGAGAGATCTGCATTCGCGCCCCCTTGTACAAGCTGGCACACCAGATCCTTCTGTGGTCCCAGGACAAACTCCTCTCATTCGGAGCAGTGTATATTCCTGGGAGATGGACTGTGGGAGCAGACATACTGTCGAGACAGGGGCCAAGGCCCGGGGGGCTTCACCCCGAGGTGGTGAAGTAGATATGGAGAGTTTTTGGACCTCTTTGCGACTCAGGAGATATTGCAATGTCCCCTCTGTTTCTCGCTAGTTCATCCAGCTCCTCTGGGAATGGACGCTATGGTACATACCAGGCTGAGGCTTTATCTGTACGCCTTTCCCCCTATCGCTCTGCTCCCGGGAGTTCTGGCGAGATTACGCCGTGATGGGGTCCGGCTTCTATTACTAGCCCCGTTCTGGTCGGGCCCGTTATGGCTCGCAGATCTGATCTCTCTCCTCGACGGCTCTCCATGGGAGATTCCGATCAGGACAGATCTACTCTCTCAGGCGCAGGGCAAAATAATTAGATAGACACCCCCTAGTTACACGTTTCCTCCGCGGTGCACTGAGGCTGAGACCTCCAGTACGGTCTCGTATTCCCCCGTGGGACTTGGTTGTGGTGTTAGAGGCTCTCTGTAAAGTTCCATTCGAACCAATTTAAGATATATCAGATAGACATCTGACTCTTAAGACTGCCCTGTTACTGGCTATTACTTCTCTAAAGAGAGTTGGAGATCTTCAGGCCCCCTCGGTGGCCCCTACCTACTTGGACTTTGCCCCTGGTATGGGCAAAGCATTCTTATACCCTCGAGTGGGTTATGCTCCTAAAGTTCCCTCTGTTACTCCACAACCCATAGTACTGCAGGCCTTCTGCCCTCCTCCCTTTCGGGAGCCAGACCAGGAGAAGCTTAACTGTATGTGTCCAGTTCGAGCGCTGGATGCATACGTCCACAGCCTGTGGAGAAAATCTGACCAATTGCTTTTTGCTACGGTCTTCCTAAAAAAGTTTTCCTGCCTCTAAGCAGACCCTTAGTCATTGGATAGTCGAGGCTATCAACGTATCCTATGAGTCCTCTGGTCTTCCCCTTCCTTTGGGAGCCAAGGCTCACTCCACTCAGGGTATGGCTGCCTCTAAGGCCTCTCTAGCAGGTGTGTCCCTCTTGGACATCTGCAACGCTGCGGGATGATCCATGCCCTCACATTTGCCAGATTTTATGACCTTGATATGCGAGCCACTCTGGGCTCTTCTGTTCTCTCGTCTTAGCTGTGCTCTTTGGATACACACTAGGCAGGGATTTGGAAGTCTGGCAGCATGGGCACATCGTTCCCCAAAGCGCTTGGTGCAGCTCGAGTTCCTGAAAAGGAACGTCTCAAGGTTACGAATGTAACCCGGGTTCCTTGAAGGAACGAGATGCTGCGTCGCAGAGCCATACTCCCGGCATCCCTGCTGGCGCTTGCTTCCTTACTCGAAGCTGAAGCCAGCTGCGTGGCAGGTGCCTTTATAGCTTCCTGGTCGCTATGTCACCCCGCCCGTGACGTCACGCCCTTCCATTGGAAAGATTGCACACCATATTCAGAGTTTGTCTCATCAGGGACAGTCCCCAAAGTGCTTGACGCAGCGTCTCGTTCCTTCAAGGAACCAGGGTTACATTCGTAACCTTGAGACGTTTTATATCATCGTGCTGACAACGTTTCTTTAGTAATTCGGCAATCCTACAATCTGAACCATTGTAGGGAAACCACCCTTACACCAGCTTACATTTTGAACCATAAAGCCACTTCATAATTCTGTAGTAGATTCAATTCCTGAATGACCCTGAGACTAAACCCTGTGGTGTACATTCCAGTGGGGCAGATGCCAATATAGCCCCACGACCCCCAGTTCATAACATTCAGCACAGTCAGCTCTGATCTGGAAAAACATAATGGAAATTAAATGATCCATTGCTACAACACTGGCCTGATCAATTAAAATACTGATGCTAATTGATACTAATTGATCGACCAGACACAGAGAGCCAATGTACCACCATATATCACATTCTCAACTTCATTAAGGAGGATGGGTCATATTTGATGCCCTCGGCATTCAATCAAAGTAGTCAGAGGTCAAACATGACCCTATATGGATATTAAGAAATATAACTAAAGTTAAGATATGTGTACGAGCATATGTGTCTGTGTTGGATGCCGTTTTTCATACATGTGTACCAGTGTGTCCGAGTTCTCATTTTGTCTAGGTATGACCATGATATCCACACAAGAAAGGAAGTTACACAAGTGACAGGAAGTCAAAAGTGAAGCTTAAGAAAAAAGAAAATTATAAAAGAAGAAAATTAGATTAAGAAATAAGAAACTTAATAGTCATATGATGTTTTCCGTGAAGAAATAAGTATCTACAGAACAAACTCAGACCAGTGTTTATTAATGACCTGCATGTAAACACTTTACACAAACACTGACACTAAATTGAAACAGCTTTGTTTGATATATTTTTTACATTTCTGTAATCATTGTTTTAAGAAAAATTGATTCTGTAAAGCAGAAATTGGACCTTTATGCAAAATGAAAACATAATAGTTTGAAGAACCTATCTGCATTATTATTATTATTATTATTATTATTATTATTATTATACTTTACAATATGGGTTCAGTAATAAGCATTAATTCATTCTTAACTAATGCAAAGATAATCCATGGCTAAAAGTTAATGCATGGCTGATTAATAATTAATCATTATTAATGATTACTAAATCAACAACTAATAAAAAGTATATCTAATTAATAGATATAGTAATATATGAATTGCTATCAATAAAATGTGTCATTATTTATTAATTCCTTAATAACATATTGTCACGGTTCATGGGTCAGTGCGCTCATTTTGCGACTCTGTCTGATTGTGTGCGTCTGTTAACTAGCAGCAGATTGCGTTAATGAGCACCAGCTGCAACTCATTTGCGCTGCCTTTAAGTTGGCTGGTTTCCTGTACGTATTGTTGTTTCGTTGATTGTCGTCTGTGTCTCTTGTCTTGTTGTGCTCTGTTCCTCCAGTTTGATTATTCTCTGGACCTTACTCCTCGCCCGCCTGAGATTCCTGTGCTGGGTTTGAGTTACTGCAGCTTGAGCAATCTGGACCCTGTTCCTCGCCCGCATAGGATTCCAGCACTGGGTTTGAGTTACTGCAGCTTGAGCGATTTGGACCCTATTCCTCACCCGCAGAGGATTCCTGCGCTGGGTTTGAGATTACTGCTGCTTGAGTGGTCTGGACGTGATTCATCAGGGGTTATGCCATCGTCTTCCTACGTTCTCATTGCTGACTATCTGAGCTACAAATAAACCATTTTTACCTCGCACTTAGATCTCATGACTAGATCATTGTGACAGAACGAACCAACCAGAATGGATCCAGCAAACTCGGCAGAACTATGAGACTTTTTAACCAGTAGTAACTCTTGCATGGAACGCCAAGAGGACCAGATGATGGCTACGGGTCGTGCTGTCCAAGCCCTGGTCGCTCAGGTTTCGGAACTTACCACTCAGTTTCAGCGCTTCAAGTTAGAAACCTTTCTTCTCAGCAACCACCTGCGTCCAATCCACCAGCTTCCGTGGATCAAAGCACCCGTTCTCCTGAGCCTCGTCTACCACCATCAGCCTTTTATTCTGGGGAGCCCCAGTTGTGTCGCTCATTTTTGGCTAAATGCTCCCTCTATATCTCTCTTCAAACGTCGTCTTAGAGGAGTCTAAGATAGAGTTCATTATAACTCTGCTCAAAGGACGAGCGGCTCACTGGGGAACCACCATGTGGGAACAGAGACTTCCGTGCAGCGCCTCCTTTCAAGCGTTTTCGGAGGAGCTGAGCAAGGTATTTGATTGCGCTGCTTATGGCAGAGAGGCAGCTAGACTTCTTGTGGACCTGCGACAAGGGTATCGCACCGTAGCCGATTATTTTATCGAATTTCGTACTTTAGCCGCAAAGTGCGGCTGGAATTCTGAGGCACAGTTGGACATGTTTCTACACGGACCTTCGGACACGATCAAGGACAAGATTTATTACTCGGATTTACCCACGGGTCTGGATAAACTCATTAAGCTGGCAATTCGTGTGGATGCCAGAGTAAGGAGGATGTCCAACAGAAGACACTACGGAGAATCCCTGACGTCACTCATCAGAGCAGCCTATCATCAGCCACTGGCGAGAGTGAGTTCTCTTTTCCAGATCCCGAACCCATGCAGATGGGCAGGTCTCACCTTTCACGGCAGGAGAAGCAGAGATGCAGAGAGAAAGGTTTGTGCTTGTACTGTGGTGCCACCGGTCACGTCGTTCTGCAATGTCCAGTAAAAGCCGGTGCCCGCCAATAGGTAAGAGGTTTCTGACGGGTGGAGCAACTCTCAATAAATCCTCTCTTTCTGTCACGTCACTACCGGTAAGTCTGACTCTTCATTCAGTAACTTTTGATTGTGAGGCTTTGGTGGATTCGGGGGCAGAGGGTAATTTTTAAGACATTAATGTGGCTAAAAGACTTAAGATACCCATGGTGGAACTTTCTTAGCCCATCTCTGCGGTGGCCCTAAATGGTCAGCTGTTACCCTCCGTCACACATTCCACAGTCTCCGTTAAACTCATCATCTCTGGACAACACACTGAGAACATTGACTTTCTGCTCACTGACACTCCTGCTGCTCCTGTGGTCTTGGGGCATCCCTGGCTGGTGCTCCATAATCCCCACATAAACTGGGGGAAAAATTCTGTGTTGTCCTGGGGTGAATATTGTCATGCGTCATGTCTGTTGTCTGCATGTTCTCCTGTGTCTTGTTCTGTGTTTCAAGATGATCACACTGACCAGTCTAACGTGCCACGTGAGTACCTCGACCTGAAGAGTGTTCAGTAAGTCTCGGGCTGCTTCTCTACCACCGCATCGTCCCTATGACTGTGCAATAGAGTTATTGTCAGGTAAATCTCCGTCTAAAGGCAAACTATATTCACTTTCCAATCCGGAGAGGGAGGTCATGGAGAAATATATTTCTGATTCTCTTGCAGCCAAGATCATCCACCCCTCTTCCTCTCCAGCAGGTGCAGGATTTTTTTTCATGAAAAAGAAAGACGGCTCTCTTCGCCCCTGTATTGACTATCGAGGGTTGAATGACATCACGGTGAAAAATTCTTATCCTTTGCCATTGATGTCGTCAGCTTTCGAGCGTCTGCGGAAGGTGTCATTTTTCACGAAATAAGATCTCCGCAACGCTTATCATTTGGTTCGCATAAGAGAGGGGGGTGAATGGAAGACCGCGTTTAATAACCCCAGGGGGCACTTTGGATATCTTGTTCTTCTAGCTAGCCGCCCCCTTTGACTTCCTTAACCTCCATCAAGACTGCCTTCAGGTGGTCTAGTGCAGCGGAAGCTGCATTTGCCGAACTAAAAAGCTGCTTCGTATCAGCTCCCATCCTCATTGCCCCTGATCCTTCCCGGCAGTTCGTGGTGGAGGTTGATGCGTCAGGGATGGGGTTTGGCACGGTTCTATCCCAGCGTTCCCTCACGGACTGTAAGGTGCATCCTTGCGCGTATTTTTCTCCCCGTTGGTCCCCCGCCGAGCGTAATTATGACATTGGTAACAGAGAGCTGTTGGCAGTCAAGCTCGCTTTGGAAGAGTGGCGTCATTGGTTGGAAGGTTAGGGTTTCCTTTTATATTGTTTGGACCGATCACAAAAATCTTGAATACATCAAGTCCGCCAAAAGATGAAACTCTAGGCAGGCTCAGTGGGCTCTTTTTTTCAGTCATTTTGATTTCTATTTGTTATCATCCAGATTCTAAGAAGATCAAAACGGACGCGTTATCCCATATTTTTGATGTTTCGGATCGCCCATCTTTTTCCGAACCCATTGTACCACAAGTCTTTATTTCTGCAGTGACGTGGGACATCGTGTCGAAGGTTCGCATAGCCTTGCAAGGGGTAACGCTCCCCCCGGATGCCCACCGGGTCGGTTGTTTGTGCCAGAGGCTTTAAGGTCCGAAGTCATCCGATGGGGTCATTATTCCAAGGTAGCTTGCCATCCTGGGGTTAATCATAGCATGTTTCTCGTTAAACAGTGGTTTTGGTGGCCAGCCATGGTTCGTGACATTCGTCTTTTTGTTTTGGCTTGCTCTGTCTGTGCTCTTTCAAAGTCTTCCAGTCGACCCCCTGCTGAACTCCTTCAGCCGCTGTAAGTTCCTTCGAGACCCTGGTCCCACATTTCCTAAATTTCGTGTCAGGTCTCCCTCCTTCACAGGGAAACACAGTGGTTTTGACCGTGGTGGACCGGTTCTCGAAGGCAACTCATTTCATTCCTCTGCCTAAATTACCTTCTGCCAGAGAAACAGCGGTTGCTGTCATAGATCACGTTTATCACTTACATGGCCTTCCGATGGACGTGGTCTCTGACAGGGGCCCTCAGTTTGTTTCCAAATTTTGGAGAGAATTGTAAATTACTGGGGGTGACTGTTAGTCTTTCTTCTGGATTACATCCTCAGAGTAATGGTCAGACAGAGAGGGCCAACCAAGATCTAGAACGAGTGTTGCGATGTTTGGTTTCTCAGAACCCCTCCTCTTGGAGCCAGCAGCTCTCATGGGTTGAATACGCACATAACTCATTACCAGTTTCAGCTACGGCCCTATCGCCTTTTCAGTGTAGTTTAGGGTACAAGCCAACACTTTTTCCAGAATTGGAATCCGAAGTCGCCGTCCCCTCTGCCCACTCATTTATCCAGAGGTGCCTACGCACCTGGACCAGGGCCAGATTGACCCTGCTCCGGGTGGGGGCGTGCACCAAGGTTCAGGCCGATCGCCACCAGTCAAAACCTCCCGTCTACGTCGCAGCTCAAAAAGTGTGGCTTTCATCAAAGAATATTCCTCTACGATCCGTCAGTAATAAGCTTGCGCCCAAATTTATTGGCCCATTTACTGTCACCAAAATTATTAGTCCTGTGGCAGTCCTCAAACTCCCTTTGGCGTACAGGAGAATTTATCCGGTGTTTCATGTTTCTAAATTAAAGCCAGTTTTTCATTCACCCATTAAGCCGACGATCCCGCCACCCCCCCCCCCCTCCCCCTCCCCTATTTCCTGTTCGTGTTGTTGGTTCGTTGATTCTTGTCTGTCTCTCTTGTCTTGTTGTGCTCTGTTCTTCTAGTTGGATTATTTTCTGGAACTCCTCGCCCGCATAGGATTCCTGCGCTGGGTTTGAGTTACTTCAGCTTGAGCGATCTGGACCCTATTCCTCGCTCGCATAGGTTTCCTGCGCTGGGTTTGTTTTTAATGCTGCTTGAGTGGTCTGGACGTGATTCATCTGGGGTTATGCCATCGTCTTCCTACGTTCTCATTGCTGACTATCTGAGCTACAAATAAACCATTTTTACCTCGCACTTAGATCTCGTGACTCGATCATTGTGACACATATAGTATTACTAATAGTGTAACTTAGTTACCACAGTGCGTCAAAGCTGTGATTCCAGCTTCATCAAATAAAATAATAACATAATGATATCTTTGCAAATCATTAGCTAATGATTAATTAAAGCAGACAACTGGAAATCAAAATGCATTGCTTTGACGCATTGTGGTATTTAACACATTAATTTACATAATTAGTTAAAACTATGTTATTAAGGAATTAATAATTGATGACACTTTTTATTAATAGCAATTCATATAATGCTTAATCTATTATTCAGATAGACTCTTTATTAGTTGCTGATGTAGTAATCATTAATGAATGATTTAGTTCTTAGTAAGTCATGCATTAACTCATGATTATCTGTGCATTAGTTAAAGTGTTAGTTCACCCAATAATCAAAATTATGTAATTAATAACTCACCCTCATGTCGTTCCAAACCAGTGAGACCTCTGTTTATCTTAGGAGCACAGTTTAAGATATTTTAGGCAAGGCAAGGCAAGTTTATTTATATAGCACATTTCGTACACAATGGTAATTCAAAGTGCTTTACATAAAAGAACGTAAAATAATAATGAAGAAAAATAATAACAAGAATAAAACAAGCAATTTTAAAACTTTAAAAATTATTACTCCGAGAGCTCTCAGTCCCTCCATTGACACTGTGTGTACGGTCTACAGTCCATGTCCAGAAAGGTAAGAAAACCATCATCAAAGTAGTCCATGTGACATCAGAGGGTCAGTTAGAATTTTTTGAAGCATCGAAAATACATTTTGGTCCAAAAATAGCAAAACCTATGACTTTATTTAGCATTGTCTTCTCTTTCGTGTCTGTTGTGAGAGAGTTCAAAACAAAGCCGTTTTTTATATCCGGTTCGCGAACGAATCATTCGATGTAACCGGATCTTTTTGAACCAGTTCACCAAATCGAACTGAATCGTTTTAAACTGTTCGCATCTCCAATTCGCATTAATCGACAAATGACTTAAGATGTTAACTTTTTTAATGTGGCTGACACTTCCTCTAAGTTAAAACAAACCAATATAATAATATATAATATAATATAATAAAACCAGTAATTCATTTACTCAAACAGTACACTGACTGAACTGCTGTGAAGAGAGAACTGAAGATGAACACCGAGAGGTGCGACAAGTGCAGCAAATCAAAGGTCCGGTGATTGTGATCGGGGATAATGAGTAGTGTGTGTGGAAGGACCTGTCGCATACGTGACACTTAATACTCTAACTGAAAAAATGCAATTTTTTTATATGGTTACTGTGACGAGTGGGGCGGGGCCGAGGGACGTGGGAGCGAGGCCGGTGGAGTGATTGGAGATGAACTACACCTGTTCAACCCGCCGGTCTCGAGGCCCACGGAGGAGATGGAAGGATATAAAACTGGAGCGACGACAGTGAAGGACGAGAGAGGACCAGGCCTGGGCTTTTAGTTGTGTTTTGGTTTTTATTTGAGCGCACCAGTCGTCCGTAAGGGGCTGGTGCGCTGTTTTGTGTTTATTTTGTATTATTAAAATGTTATTGGATTGTCCGCCGGTTCCCGCCTCCTTCTTCTGGATGAATACGAAGTTTTTATCATTACAGTTACATTTTATTTTGACGGTACACTTAATCAATCGAATATAAGCGATTTTGCAACTACATGCCAAATAACTTTCATTAGAGTCTAGTATGCGTACTTGCAAAGACACTTATAGTCTAATACTAATAGTTCAATGACTGCTAGTTGACATGTAGTTGCAGAGTTACTTATCAACAGCTGTCGAAAGGATGCCATCAAAATAATCAAACTGATATTACAATAAAAATAGTTCAAAGCAAATGTGTCATATTACACATTCATCTGATCTGATATCTGATTTTATGGCTGTTGGAGAGAATTTTCATTTATTATTAATATTATTATTACTACTTATAAGTGGTCTTTTACCAATTTAAGTAAAGTAACATGAGAAAAATGGCAAGCTATGAGACTTATAATTCATCATACCTATGGGAAATATCATCCATTGTAAAAGTGGATGCAACGTGTTCATTGTGTTATAAATCATCATACTCTTAAAAGCTATAACCACAAATAAGAAAATATTATAATATATTAAAACTGTTCTTATGAATATTCATGAGATGAAACAACATACTATAAGGTTTTTTATAATGCATTATGCATTCATTGTCATTGCTTAAGGATACCCTCATAATGTATTATAAATTCGGGCTTAATAAAAAAGTGTTACCAAAAGCTGCTTTCAAATGGCATTGCTTGGACCCTTCAGGAAATTTTTTTGTGATGCATTTAGATATATATATATATATATATATATATATATATATATATATAAATATATATATATATATATAAATTCACAGAAATCATTTAATTAAATCATTTGAATTAAAGTTATTGGAAATGTGCCTATTCTTCACAAAGCATTTGATTAGTCAATCATAAGAAATAAAATAAAAAATAATAATAAAAATGAGATGCAAAGAAATATCCAATTGTTAATGATTTCAGTCATCAAGTTCAACAAAGAAGCACATCAATCAACAGACAAACAGGGATGTAATTTCAAGCTAAATATATATTTTAATAGATGTTAGGATACAATTATGCCCTCAGAAAAATGCCATGTAACCGGTTTGACAGTTTTACAGTTAATGTAGAGAATGGAGATTGTGGATCTGAAATGCTTGAACTGATAAAACACACTTTACATTGCCATGTAATAAGGGAGATGATGTTCAGTCGACCTCTGCTTTGTGTTAAGGTCCTGAACTCTGTTGTAAGACATGGTTTATGGGAGCTCATAACAGTATGCTGATCAATTATTATGATCCATCTGTTCCTCTTGCTGTACTTGTTGTCATTCTCTAACACCTGAAAGAAAAGCCAAACTCAGATAAGCCAGCACAAATACACTGAGATCCTCCAGACAGCTCTAAGATCCGAGTGCTTGATTGCGATCGCTTCAGCTTAATTGCAGCAGTACATGCGCACGTCATTGAGAGCGGTGTCGTCTCCTCTTCCTTGCGGTATTTCAACCCGCGTCTTGATACCACAAATTCCTTTTCCCTGACATGTTTGGCTCCAGCCACCCCAATCGCCCCATTTTGTGCCTTCACCCAGCAGGGAAGACCCTGAACTGCATTTGAACCTGGAAGAAATTTGCATGTGACAACATTATGATAAAATATGTTTTTTCAATCAATACTAACAAAACAAGGCAAAATAAACTCTTGGAATTTGTGATATAATATTGGTGATATAATAAAGCATATAATGAGCAGTGGTGGGCAGTAACTAGTTACTAGTAACTAGCTACTGTAATAATATAACTTTTTACAGTAACTAGTAGTGTGACTAATTAATAATAAGATTTCAGTAATAATATTACAGTTACCATTCATAAAACAGCTCGTTACTCAGTTACTTTTGATTCCTCGACCCCTACTGATTTGAAATCTTTAGAAGAATTTTGTGGGGAAGATACACAGTTACAACTTCTGTGGGTTGTGAAGGAAAGGTAATGTAACTAATAGTGTATAACATTACTTTTGCTAGAAAGTAATGAATTAATATTAGTTTTAAAAGGAGTAATACATTAGATTTTGAGGTAACAAGCCCAACACTGATAATATGTTGTGACGAGTGGGGCGGGGCCGAGGTATGTGGGAACGAGCGAGGCCGGTGGAGTGATTGGGAAATGATTGACACCTGCGACCCACCACCGGTCTCAAGGGGCTGATGCGCTGTTTTGTGTTTATTTTGTTATTAAAGTCTTTGTTTGATTGTCCGCTGGTTCCCGCCTCCTTCTCCCGGGTTTCGGCACCACTGTACTAATAAAAACTCCATAATCATCAGGAAGAAGGAGGCGGGAACCGGCGGACAATCAAACAAAGACTTTAATAACAAAATAAACACAAAACAGCGCATCAGCCCCTCACGGACGACTGATGCGCACAAATAAAAACCAAAACATAAAATAAAGCCCAGGCCTGGTCCTCTCTCGTCCTTCACTGTCGTCGCTCCAGTTTTATATCCTTCCATCTCCTCTGTGGGACTCGAGACCGGTGGTGTGTCACTCATTTCCCAATCACTCCACCGGCCTCGCTCGTTCCCACATCCCTCGGCCACGCCCCACTCGTCACATACGTGTTTTACAAGCAATATTTACAATTAAAAGCATTTTTGACCAAATCAGGATAAAGGATTTTCAGCATAGCACAAAAGCTGATGCTCACTGGATGTTGTTCGCGGCCGTGTCATCACCGCTTCCTTGAGGCTTTTCAACTTTCAGCTGAAAAGCAGTCAAGAATCCAGAAGGACACCATTTGATATCTCTCCAAACACCCCAGCTGAAGAAAAAACAAAAATAAAAAATTATTATTTTTAAGAACATTCATTTATCTAGCTTCTGAAGAAACTGACTCTTCTTAACATAACAATTCTTAATAACCACAGACCTGCTACATCATTACTCTTTAGACTGAGCCCATTACCTGCCTACATCTGACCCAACTGTGGCGTAGTTGGTATATGAACTTGCTACGCCATTAGCCGTATAAACACAGTGAAGCCGAATCCCGTTGAGCGCAGTATCATCCCCATCACCAATAGGATCTTCCACCTTAAAAACAAAACAAAAATAAACAACACTAAGATCAATTTGAAAGAGGAAAGGGGTCATCTTCACTCTGACATCCAGTATTCCTGATACAGCATCATTACACATTTTGGATGTCTCCTTTATTTGGCCCTTATCTCTATCTGTTTCAGGTCTTGAGAGTCTCTGCTAAAGAGCTGACGAGGTGAATCGTGTGTGTTCAAAAACATTTACTGTTGGTGTGCCTTCAGGAATGTGTCTGGGAATGTGCATGGTCTAACCCAATCCATAGTCATTTTTAACTTCATG
Source organism: Carassius carassius (assembly GCF_963082965.1). Taxonomy (NCBI): domain Eukaryota; kingdom Metazoa; phylum Chordata; class Actinopteri; order Cypriniformes; family Cyprinidae; genus Carassius; species Carassius carassius. The sequence continues at coordinate 29,533,089 of NC_081785.1, forward strand.
TTTCTTTAGAATTAAGCAGTCACAAAACTTGATTAGGTGCAGTTTCCTTAAAAATACCTGGAATTTAATTACTAACAGCAACTACAGACTTCGTTTATTCTAAGGGTTTGAACCTTCTTTTAACCTTTAAGCTGTAATGAAGTCAATCCTTAGCTTACCTTTAAACTAAAGCCTGCGGCATACATTCCCACTGGACACATTTCCTTGTGACCCCATGACCCCCATACCCTTCCATTGAACACAGTCAGCTCCGATCTGTAATGTCTGTTGGCGCTCCGCTCAGGACGTCCTCCTCCAGACTGAGCGCTCACCTGCAGCCCAGTAATGACTAGCAGTGAAAACACCATGGAGATAAAGTGACGCATTGCTGCAGCACTGGCCTTATCGATTCAAATACTGATGAAATGAATTAATTGATCAAGAAGACACAGAAAGCTTAAGGAAAATGGGTCATATTTATACAACAGATTATACAACAACATACAGGAAGTGCTGGACATCCAATCAAAGTAGTCAGAGGTCAAACATGACCCTATATGGATATTAAGAAATATAACTACAGTTAAGATGTGTGCACGAGCATATGTGTGTACCAGTGTGTCCGAGATCTAGTTCTCATTTTGTCTAGGTGTGACCATGATGTGCACACAATGAAAGGAAGTTACACAAGTGACAGTAAGTCAAAAGTGAATCTTAAGATATAAGAAAAATTATATATAATATACATTTAATTAGAATAAGAAATAAGAAAGTTAACAGTCTTCTCAACTCATATGATGCTTTGCTTGAAGAAATAAATATTTGCAGAGCAAACTCAAGATCAGTGTTACTTATATCTAAATGACTGAATTAAGTCACATATTAATGTCAATGATCTGAGTGTAAACACACTTTAGACAAACACTGACTGATCAGATCAAACCCTGTTCTTTGAAACAGCTTTGCTTGATAGTGTATATGCATTTTTTTAATCTTATGCAAGGTTTTAAAAGAAAAATAGATTGCGTAAAGCAAAAATCTGACCTTTAAGCAACAAAATGTTTATGCAATGGAAAGATTTCATGGATGTTAAAGTTTCGTTATGGAACCATAAATGCAAACATATAATCTTTATTTTTAAGTGTGTGTGGTATAAATATGCACCCAGAAAGGTAATCAAGTTTATAGTTAACAGGGTTGACAGTATTACACTTAAATTTAATGTAGTGTTTCTGTAGAGTTCACTGTTCATTCCGAGGAAATGCATGAACTGATAAGACAGTTACTTTGAATGCAGTGTCAGTCGCTGTAATCAAACATCTGATCATGTCAAGTCAAGTCCAGTATTGTGATATGGCATGGTTCATGTTAGCTAAAAAAAAATAAAAAAAATTAACTGCTTAAGTACTGTAATGAAGTATTATTACTTTGTTATATTATACCACTGTAAACAAGAAAATGTGAAAAAAAGTGATTCATTGATGCAAACTGAAAGCAATTCTTTTGTAAAGCTTCTCTAAAAAGACATGCAGTCATTCAACTGAAATAAGTTCATTGTTCATTTAGTTAGGTTCAGTAATTGCGTAAAGTCCATAAATTATGAAATGAGTTTAATTAATCTATAAAGAAGCTCTGGAGAAAACAGTGATGTCATCATACAACTCAAGTTCAGTTCAGTTCAGTTCTCGTTCAATAGAGTCTATGCAGTCAACCTAATAATAATGGATTATATCAAGTGTCCCCATCTAAGCCAGCCAATGGCGACAGCCATAACTCCATCGGTGACAGAAAAGGAGGAAAAACCTTGGGAGAAACCAGGCTCAGTTGGGGGCCCACTTCTCCTCTGACTAGACGGCACCAGCATGATGTGGTTTAGTTCCAGGCTGCATCACAAATCAAAGTTTTGTGGACTGATATCTTTCTGAATATTTCATCCAGCTCCTTCTGATCTTGAAGATCGGGTCCATCATGCACAGTGTTCTGCCCTCACTGTTAGACTCAAATACAGCTATGCAGATAGATAAACGCCTCGACAATTGACAGGTGTGATGTCCTTTTATTGACGTATCCTTCAATTACCGACAGAGTGAAACTAAAAAAGAAATAAATAAACAGCATGTAGACTGTATTCTAATGTATTTTCACATGTATCTAAGCAAAGTATGGCTAACATTCATCAAAACTAAAACTACCAAATATAATCTTTTTTAACATAAATGTTCACGAATATTGTCTTCAAGACTCATATTAAACATAAAATAGTCACAAGCAATGCTTTCTGTAAGACAACAAAGAAGGATGAATGTAGATCACATCAGAAGTGGATTCTGCTGACAGCATACTTCAACATGTGCTGCATTTCTCACTCTCGTGCTAGTAAAGGTTAAACATAACACTCTTAACAAATACAATGCCTCCAAAAGGAGGGAGAGGAAAGTACTCCAGTAAACTACTCCATTACACTCCCCGCCTGACGTCCATAGGATGTCACCCTTAATTTTTAGGACCATTGGCTACATTCATTAGAGTTGTGCAGCAGAAGTACAGTATCTGTAACTGGTCTCAAGAAAGTTTTGCACATACCCCCAGAAGCAACTTTAATATCTACCTTCCTGACTTTTCCATCTCGACTGGGGAAGGTATTGACCACAACTCCCATGGGCCATTGACATCTTTTGGCTGGGTTGTCTTTTGGAAGTACAAGATCTCCTACTTGTAGATTTGGCCTTGTCATCTGCCATTTTCTTCGATCTTGCAATGTTGGCAAGTATTGAGTTCTCCAGCGGTGCCAAAATACATTAGAAAGATGCTGCACCCATCTCCACTGGCGTCGGTACAAGTCTGACTCACCAAAGCTTCCAGGGGGGATAGGTGGAAATCCAGTCTTCTGGGTAAGAAGTGTAGCAGGTGTAAGAATGAAGGGACAGTCGGGATCAGATGAGACAGGAATAAGAGGTCGAGAGTTTACGATAACTGTTACTTCTGCAAGAAGGGTAATGAGAACTTCATGGGTCAGCAAATTAACTGAGTTGGTAGTCAACATTGAGTTGAGAATGCGCTTCACAATCCCAATCATACGCTCCCAACTTCCTCCCATGTAAGGAACATGAGGTGGGTTAAAGACCCATGTGCATTCATCTTGTCCAAGAAATCTTGTATCTCCGGGTTATCACACTGGTTTGAGGTTATACCAAGCTCCTTGCATGCACCCAGGAAGTTGGTTCCACAATCAGACCTGAGTTGCTTTACTGGTCCACGAATGGAAATGAACCGTCGTAAGGCGTTGATGAAACTGGATGACTCCATTGACTCGATTACCTCGATAAGGATGGCTCTGGTACCCAAATTATGGCCTAGCGCTTACTATTGGCAAGACCTCCATGTGTTCGACGAGAACTGATAGTCCAGGGTCCGAATACATCAACGCCAACGTAAGTAAATGGTGGGAAGACAGGTACACAATCAATTGGTAGGTCAGACATCTTTTGGGTTTCTGTGTTCCATCTCAGTTTGCGACATTTGACGCAGTGGTGGATGATGGAGCTGATGCGATGTTTTCCACAAACAATCTATAATCCGGCCGTTCTTACAGGGCCCTCTGTGAAATGGCGTCCCTGATGCTGTACTTGTTGGTGATATTGCTGTACCAGTAATGTGCTCAAGTTGTGCTTTCCTGGGATGATGAAAGGATGTGTTTCATCATTTTGCATGTCGGCTTGTGAAAGACGACCTCCAACTCTAAGGCAGTCAGCGTCATCTTTATATGGCGAAAGGTTTCTGAAAGAATTTTGCTTTGGTATCTCTTTCTGGGCTTCGATGCATGCAAAGACTTCAGGATAAGTCTTGTGTTGAAGACAGCTCAGAATAACGCTTTTTGCTTTCCCATAGTCCTCTGGGGTGATACTTTTGCAAATATGCCAACCTCGACACTTGCTTCCATAAGCATTTCCCTTGTAGCATCTGGTGATATGATCAAGTCTCGCTATTGCTCTAAGCAGTGATGTCCAAGTTGAGATGGACTCAAAGCGACTTGGATCTAGGAAAGAGTCTGTGAGATGAGTAGCAAAGGCCGTCATGGTAGGGCGAATCCCGGGGTCAGAGTCTGGATTGAGTCAAAACAGCACTTGGTTTCTTTTGCGTGCACTTGTAGCAGGAAATCTGGTCCTTTGAGCCACATGCTTGACATCAAAGTGTTTGCTTGAATGGACCTGGAAGCTATATCAGCTGGGTTTAAATCTGTCTGCACGTAATTCCATTGTTCTGGGCTGCATGATTCTCTAATCCTTTGAACTCGGTTACACACGTAGACATAGAACCTCCTGGATTCATTTTGTATGTATCCAAGTACTACCTTGCTGTCTGTGAAGAACCTTGTACAATGGAATAGAACATCGATCTCCTCTGAAATCAAGTCTGCAATCTCGATGGCAAGAACAGCAGCACATAGTTCCAGCCTCGGTATAGTTATCTCTTGTTGTGGGGCAAGTTTAGCTTTGCCAAACACAAATCCAAGTTCGCTCTTGCCTTCTGTATCTGTGACCTTCACATAAGCTATGGCAGCAATAGCTTTGGTGGACGCATCACTGAATATACAGAGCTCCCTTTTGGCTGCACCACAGAAGGATATGGATGTGTACATTCTTGGTATTTGCACTTGTTCAAGATACTTCAGGGATTCCTTCCATGTACTCATTCTTCTTGCATTTGTTCTGGAAGTGGGTCGTCCCATTCACCTGCATCCATTGAAAGCTCTCTCAAAAGGGCCCTGACTTTGATGCTGACTGGAGCTACGAAACCTAGAGGGTCAAACAAACTGTTAATGATGGAAAGTACCCCTCTGCGAGTGCAGGGCTTCTCAGCGGTAGACACTTGGAAGGTGAACTCATCTGCTGCAATGTCCCAGCTTATACCAAGACTCCTTTGCATTTGTAGACTGTCTGCTCCCAGGTTGAGATCTTTCAGACCCTTTGCAAGATCCTCCATGGAGAATGCTTTAATTACTGTGATGTCATTAGAGGCGATCTTATGCAACCTCAAGTTAGATGAAGCTAATGTTTCTTGAGCCTTTTGAATGACAGAGACTGCCTCTGCACTTGATGGCAGGGAGACAAGCCCATCATCAACATAAAAATGACGTTCCACAAGATGTTTTGTTGTATTGTCTCTTTTTTCTTGATCTTCTGATGCCCTCCTAAGTCCATATGTTACCACTGCAGGCGATGGGCTGTTGCTGAAGACGTGTACTCTCATTCGATACTCCACAATTGGTTGTTCCATGTTGTTGTTCTGGTTCCAGAGAAATGCAAAAAGTTCCGATGGTCCTTCCTGACCTCAAAGCAATGGAACATTTGTTTAATATCAGCTGTTACAGTTCCCAGCAGGCTGTTGTTGAGATTCGGACCGATAAGAAGGATGTCATTGAGGGAAACTCCTTCAAATCGCGCGCTAGAGTCGAAGACAACCCTTATTTGGTCTGGCTTGTGGGGGTGATACACTCCGAAAAAGGGAAGGTACCAACACTCTTCTTTTCCAGTAAGGGGTGGCGTTATTTCCGCATGACCATTATCAAAAAGGGTTTGCATGAAATCCTGGAAGTGACTTTTCATGTGAGGACGTTTGTTCAGCATATGATGAACTGAAGCTAGGCGCTGGATGACTTGCTGCTTGTTATTGGAAAGGCGTGGCCTAGGTGAACGAAAGGGCAGTGGAGCAACCCAACTATTTGTATTGTCCTGATAGACTTCCTTATTCATTATCTGCACTTCTTCTTGAGAGTAGCCAGGTCTCTCATCCAAACTTGTTTGTTGGAACACGGTTTCTCCGATGGACGTGTACTTGGTATGGTTTGGGAGACTGACCCTGTTGTGGCTTTGTGGGATAATGCATTCCTTTACTTGGATGAAGCTCTTCCATGGAAGGAAGTGACTCGGGCGGCCATTGTCCAAAATGTTCGTCTTGAAACGCTTGCCTGTACAGGTTTGTGAGCTCCACCCAAGCAAATGTTTCCAATAATCACCCATCCCAGAGCTAGCTTCTGAGCAAAGGGTGCATTTGGAGGTCCATTGCGTTGGTCAAGAACTTTGTGTGCTTGAATAACATCCCTACCAATGAGAAGCAGAATCTTGGCTTCAGGATCAACATCTGGAATGTCGGATGCAATATCTTGGAGGTGAGAATGATTACGAGCAGCTTCAGGTCTAGGAATCTCATCGCGATTGTCCGGCAGCATGTTACATTCGATAAGTGTTTGGAGCTTTAGGCGTGACTTGCTATCCACAGATTCGACGATGAAGTTGTATGTTCTCCTCCCCATAGCTTCCTCAAGGCTTGCACAGGTTCTCGGCTTCTACGGGAAGCAGTCTTTGGTAATGCCAAACATATTGAAGATTGAAGATCTGGCAAGTGAACTGTTGCTTTGGTCATCCAAAATAGCGTAGGTTTTGAGTTTCTTCTCAGGGGATTCCTGTGGATAAATGAATACAGGACTGATCTTGCTACATGAGTGACTTTCAACTTGCGTACATTCCACAGACTTGCGTACATGTAGACATGGCCGTAGGTAAAACTATATTGCACTCTCCGCCGTTGTCGGAAGCAGGCTCTGTGGTGTTTGCCCAAGGCGCAGGACCAGAGTGAAGAGCAGTAATGTGTGAGTTGGAGTTACATTCTGTACAAAGGGTCTTGGCATATTTTTACATATTTTTGCCTGATGATTAGTGGATGCGCAACATCGGAAACATATCAGATTCCACTTCAAATAGGCCTTACACTACTCCAAAGGCATTTCTCTGAAAGCTCTGCATTTTTTAAGTGCGTGAGGTTTCTTGTGGATTGGGCATTCTTTATTTGGGTTGTGAATGTTTGTTCCTGCAGTTGGATTTTGCTCGGTGCTGACCACTTCGGTCCGGATGACTGAGATTGCTTCTCTCTTACTCTGCTTTTCCTGAAACCTCATCTTAGTGGGTACAAGACCGGGTTGCACTGAACCCTTAAAGCTTGGGTCGTTGCGCATTTTTGATTCCCTGCTAATGAAGGCGACAAATGCTGAGAATGGTGGAAACAATACAGAATGCTACTCGTTGTATTTAGACCCATACGTCATCCACCTTTCTTGCAAACCAAAGGGTAACTTCTTCACAACAGGATGAATGCCCCTTGCAGTGTCGAGGTACAGTAAGCCTGGGATATAGCCTTCATACTTTGAAGCCTCTATCTCTAGGAGAAGATCCTGAAGTTCTCTCAAGAGGTATGGGTCTCTGTTCGAGATACTCGGAAAACGCTCAAGTCTGTCGAGTAGCCTTTTCCAGGGCTTCAGGGGAGCCGTAGCACTCGTCCAGTCTTTCCCATATGTTGCCCAATCCTTCAGAGGGCCTGTTAATATACACTGCTCTCAGACATTTTGCATATTGAATGGACTCTGTTCCTAGCCATTTGATCAACAAGTCAAACTCTTCGCTAGCAGACATGTTCAAATCATCAATAGCATTGCTAAATGAAGATTTCCCCCAATAGTCGCCTGGCTTGTCACTGAACTTTTTGAGGCCGCTGGTGAGCAAATCACCTTGTGCTAGGAACCTGGCTATATCAGTCATATTGCCAACTTGTGGAGTGTATCCCGTACTTTGATGTGTCGGTAATGCTCCAAATGAAAGTTTCCGCACAGGAATGCTTTTGGAAAGTTGGGAAACATCTTTACGTTTGTCTGCACTTGGAGGTAGATGGACGTACTCCGTGTCTGTACACTGGCCTGGTTCTTGCTTTGGTGGCTCGTACGGGACAGTTGTTGCTAGAGTATCATTGTGCTCTATGTTGCTAAGTGACCTTGAATCTGCTTTTAGGATTATTTGGTGTTTTACATAGTTGTGAGTACGTTCTGTGGAATCTACCTTCATGGAGCCCGATGCAGATTCTTCTTCTAGATCAGTGGCCGCTTTCTCAAAGACATACGCCTCAGCTTGTGCGGCTTCTGCATCACAACGCTGTTTTAGTGCTTGTATTGTGGCATCCAGGCGCACCTCTTCTACTTTAAGCTCTGTTTTCTTAACTTTCATTTCAATTTCCATTTTTGCAAATTCTGCTCTTGTACGAGCTGCTTCAGCTCGAGCATTGAGAGCGTCTATACTGGCAGATGATTTAACTGAACCTTGCGATTTCTTAGAGCAGACGGACTTCTTGGAGCAGACTGACGCTGCACTTTTTCTCCCTTCTTCAGACATTGTTGAATAATCTGAAGCTGATGTAACATCCACTTGTTGTCGTGTAGATAGGTGCTTTTTCACTGTTCTGCCCTCACTGTTAGACTCAAATACAGCTATACAGATAGATAAACTCCTCGACAATTGACAGGTGTGATGTCCTTTTATTGACATATCCTTCAATTACAGACAGAGTGAAACTACAAAAGAAATGAATAAACAGCATGTAGACTGTATTCTAATGTATGTTCACATGTATCTATGCAACGTCTGGCTAACATTCATCAAAACTAAAACTACCAAATATAATCTTGTCTAACATAAATGTTCACGAATATTGTCTTCAAGACTCATATTAAACATAAAAAAGTCACAAGCAATGCTTTCTGTAAGACAACAAAGAAGGATGAATGTAGATCACATCAGAAGTGGATTCTGCTGACAGCATACTTCAACATGTGCTGCATTTCTCACTCTCATGCTCGTAAAGGTTAAACATAACACTCTTAACCTCTTAGCCAGCACCCCGACGCCCTCGTAATGAAAGCCACTCAATTTGCATGTGTCAGTGTTTATGAATAGATTAAATGAAACGGGACAAATTTAATCTTGACAATCTATGTATCATTATAAAGATCTAAGCCTCAAGCATCGACGAAAGATCACTGTTTTTCAATGGAAAGTTTATAAAGACTGTATTTGCTACATTTGTGTGAGCAGTACACATAAAAACATGAGCAATTAAAACGCTGTACATACCAGATCCTACGTAATAATGAGTCAAAAACACATCCACAGCTGTAAATCCCGCTTTAGTTAGAAAGGTAAGGATCCACTGAATGACATCTCATGAAGCACGTTTAGTCCAACGAAGCAATAACGTTGTAATATGGATCATAATTCCTTTGTTTACATTTCAGTTTTTCAGTGACAGAACTGTTTGTGTCCGTTATGGAATAACTTACGGTCGGAAACTGCGTCTTGGTAGTAAAAAAGGGCATGGTTTTGCAGCGTACAGTGTCACAAACAGAATGAGACGATCCACTGGAAAAAAGAATGAACGAAAGATAGGCGAAATATAATATATTTGAATTTTGGTGCTCCCTCGTGACGCGCTCCGACGCACCTGTCAGCTGATGGAGACGGAACTTATAGCGATCGCCTTTTTGTTTGTTTGTTTTATTTTTCAACAGTTTTTATATATGTGAGAGTGTGTTTTATGTTGAATGTGAATGTATCTGCATGATTACCATCTGTTTGAGTGCAAATCAGCCCAAATCAGCTCTTACTATTACTGCATGATCACGGCTATCAAAGTGAATGTGTCTATATAAATAGAGAGAGTGGATTTTTTACTTTATGACACATTTATGTTATTACCATTTGTAGAAGTGGCCATCAGCACATCAGCATTTATTTGCATCGTAATTCATTGTAAATGCTGCATTTCTAGCAATCTCAGGATTTTCTGTAATTGGCAAACAAAGTTAAATCTTTTTTTATTTTTCTTATTATTCTTATTTTTCTTACTCAGATTATTCTTAATGTATTTTTCTAGTGCTCAAATAAATCACTCATAAGATGTCTAAGTTTCTGTCTAGTGTTTTATAGTTGAAAAAAAAACTATGCAGTGGTATGTTTACTGACTAAATAGTTTGTAGAAGCCTTCAATACTATTGGGAAATATATTTTCTTATATTTGGGGGGTGGGGGGTGTAGACATAGTCTCATAAAAATATTTTCAGGAGTCCATTTTTCATGATTTCTTATTCAGATTTGAAATAGAAACTCATAAGACATGTGGCTTTCAACCCATTACTTTTCTAGATTGCTCCAGGACTCATTTCATGTATTTTTATATCAAATAAAAAAATATTTAAGTGTGGTAAAAAAAAATTCAAGGCACTTCAGTGTCTATAACTTTTAATATTTTTGAGCATTATCAAATCTGGTTGATAGAACCTTCTTTCCAAAGACACCAAAATTATGTTTGTAACACACTGAAGTAGGAAACTGTAACAATTATAAGTTAGGTAGAGCACTTTCAGCTGTGAGTCCCATAATGGGGGGGGCTGGCTAACAGGTTAACAAATACAATGCCTCCAACAGGAGGGAGAGGAAACTACTCCAGTAAACTACTCCAGCACACACAGTCTGTGCTGAGGCTTGTCTGGTCTCATGGCAATGTGGTCTTCAGAGTGGATCGGTCTCTATGGCTCATCTAGTTTTCGTGGTCTCCACTGATATTCAGGGATGTTTCCTCTAGCCTTACTTCTGTTGTATCGATCAGAACACTGGAGTGGATCAGGAGGTCAACTTCAATCAAAGGGGTTTAATGAACACGGACAGTGCATTTGTTTGAGTATGTGTGGTTCTACAATAAAACAGAAATAATCAGCATAACAAGACAACTTCTGTATCAAAACAAATCTTATCTTCCAAAGAAGAGCGCCAAACGAAAAATCCAAAAAGGAGGTTTTTAATGAAGATAATGGTGAAAAAAAATAAGAATAATAATCCAAAAAAAAAAATCAGATTTGCTTTAACTCAGATAATTCACACTATGCTACTTCAACGACGACAACTCCGAAACAAACAGAAAGGGTTTATAAAACACGAAGAAAGTAATTAGAACAGAAACAGGTGTGGCATAATCAATAACAAGAAAAGGAAAATGACCAAAAAACTCCCGGAAGGCTCATCCCAAGCCGTAACATCGGGGAGGCAGGGTGAGCGCCCTGGAGGTTGGTGCAGGACAGGAACAGGGTGGAGTTGAGGAGGACCTCCAGGGTGGATCTGGCTCCGAGGCCATGACTCCAACCCCCACCTCGGACTCTATGGCTGTATCTCTACTGCCCCGCCCAAAAAAATAAAGATACTTGGAAAAACTTACCGGACTGGACTCGGGCCCGGAACAGATACTGGAGCGATCTCTGGGACTGGAGCAGACATTGGAGCGTACTGGGGTTCAGGTGCCCTCCCTGGCCTCGTCAGAGAATCAGGAGCCCTCCCTGGGCTCGGAGAATCAGGAGCCTCTCCTGGGCTCAACTCATTTGGGTCAGGGTGAGTGCGGTAGCAACAGCTAGTGGGCCTTTTCTGGGCATAACAGGGGATTCTATCCTGGGCGGAACCAGCCGAGACACAGGAGATTATATGCTGGGCAGAAGCAGCGGAGACTTAGGGGGTGAAGGAGGTTCAGGGAAGTGTTCTAGAGGGAAATCTGGGGAGAGGATGGGTGCAGGGAAATCCTGAGGTAAAGCCATATCCAAGATACTTGAGCTGGGGGATTGGTGATGGAGGGTGATCAGGAGGAAAGGGCGGTTTAATATAAATATGGCTTGCATTGGCGGGCCGAGGGAGATGGCTGTGTTCGGAAGGTAACTGGGGTGGTTGGGTTTGGTCAGGCGGGACGAGCTGTTGGAGCAGTATGCAGAGGGTCCCAGCGCGGGGTGAGCAGGCATAAAAAGAAAATGTCCAAATAAGGGAAAATATCAAAGGAGATGACTGCAGTCCATGACTGTGACAAGTGTACACAATATACATTATCACTTTTCCATGGCAGTATACAATGCGATATAGTGCCGTCCTCATTTATGTAAACATAATCACCACATTAAAACAAAAAGTACCCAATTACTGGCAATGACACAGTGTACAATACAGTAGGGTGACCATATGAGCCCTTTTCCCAGGACGTGTCCTTGCCAGGATTTCTATATTGCCTAAAACAACCAAAGTAGTTTGAACAATAACATGCAGGTATGGTCCATAATCAACCAATCCTGGCGTGTGAGAAGGTGAGATCTACAAAGAACGATAAAAGTAATGCAAATACACGTACATGTTCGGTGTTTGTCCGTTCATTCAACTTGAAACGTCGCTGCGCACTGATCATTGTATGACACCAAAGTACCAAGAGAGTGATTTTAATGCATAAGGAGCCATCTGCTCTGCTCTCTATAGCTCTTATGAATGCTCAATGATTGATCTGCACAGCACAAACAGCCAAAATCTGGATATATTAGGCAATATAAAAATCCTGGCAAGGACGCGTCCTGGGAAAATGTCTCATATTGTCACCCTACAATACAGTACTCTCATATAAACTTAACAGAAATAATTCCCGTTATAGTAGCAAAATGATATAAATAAACATATACGGAACAGGATGATGATACAGTTAAGTCAAGTAACCTTTATTTGTATAGCGCTTTATACAATACTGGTTGTGTCAAAGCAGCTTTACAGTGTTAAACAAGAAAACAGCTTGTAAATGATGCAGGGGTACAATAACAAAGAGTAATTTTTCCAGTTAAAGTAAGTTTTTTGATGATTAAGTGATGTCATCATCCAGTTCAGCTCTCTTCCAATAGTGTCTGTGCAATCAGTCAAGCGTCCCCAAATAAGCAAGTCAATGGTGACAGTGGCAAGGAACCAAACAGAGATGTTATATTTGTAAAGACTAGCTTAGCCTTAACACTTATTTCTGAAATTCAATTAAAAACAGCAGAAAAATACCAACGTGTCTTGGAACTGAATATTTACATTTACATTTACATTTATTCATATAGCAGACGCTTTTATCCAAAGCGACTTACAAATGAGGACAGTGGAAGCAATCAAAAATAACAAATAGAGCAATAATGTATAAGTGCTATAACAAGTCTCAATTAGCTTAACACAGTACACGTAGCAAGGGCTTTTATATAATATAATAAATAAAAGGAAAACAGAATAGGAAAAGAAAAAAGCAAGCTAGTGTTAGATATATATATATATATATATATATATATATATATATATATATATATATATATATATATATATATATATATATATATATATAATTGCATAATAAATTAAAAGAAAATAGAATACAAAAAGATTAGGAAGGTAGTTCGTTTTTTTTTAAAGAATAGAATTAGAATAATGAGTGCTTAAGTTAGAGGGTCAAATAAAGATGGAAGAGATGGGTTTTAAGTCGATTATTGAAGATGGTTAAGGACTGAGCTGCTCAGATTGAATTGGGAAGGTCATTCCACCAGGAGGGAACCTTTAATTTAAAAGTCCGTATAAGTGTTTTTGCGCTTCTTTGGGATGGCACAATCATGCGACATTCACTTGCAGAACGCAAGTTTCTAGAGGACACATAAGTCTGAAGTAATAAATTTAGGTAAATGGGTGCAGAGCCAGTGGTAGTTATGTAGGCAAACATAATGCCTTGAATTGTATGCGAGCAGCTATTGGTAGACAGTGCAAATTGATAAACAGAGGTGTGACTTATATTCTTTTCAGCACATCATTAAAAATCAATCTTGCTGCCGCGTTCTGGATTAATTGTAAAGGTTTGATAGAACTGGCTGGAAGACCTGCCAAGAGAGCATTGCAATAGTCCAGCCTGGACAGAACAAGAGCTTGAACAAGGAGTTGTGCAGCATGTTCTGAAAGAAAGGTCCTGATCTTCTTGATGTTGAATAAAGAAAATCTGCAGGTTTGGACAGTTTAAGCAAGGTGGTGTGAGAAAGTCGGCTGATCATCAATCATAACTCCGAGGCTTCTGGCTGTTTATGAAGGAGTTATGGTTGATGTGCCTAACTTGATGGTGAAATTGTGATGAAACGATGGGTTTGCTGGGATCACAAGCAGTTCTGTCTTGGCAAGGTTGAGTTGAAGGTGATGGTCCATCATCCCGCAAGAAATGTCTGTTAGACAAGCTGAGATGTGAATAGCTACCGTCGGATCATCAGGATGGAATGAGAGGTAGAGTTGAGTGTCATCAGCATAGCAGTGGTATGAAAAGCCATGTTTCTGAATGACAGAACCTAATGATGTCATGTAGACAGAGAAGAAAAGTGGTCCAAGAACTGAGCCCTGAGGCACCCCAGTAGTTAGATGTTGTGACTTGGACACTTCACCTCTCCAAGATACTTTGAAAGACCTATCTGACAGGTAAGACTCAAACCACTGAAGTGCGGTTCCTGAGATGCCCTTTGCCAGTAGGGTTGACAGGAGGATCTGGTGGTTAACTGTGTCAAAAGCAACGGACAGATTAAGCAGGATAAGTACTGAAGATTTGGATTCCGCTCTTGCCAGTCTTAGGGCTTCAACAACTTAGAGCAAGGCAGTCTCACTTTAATGTCCACTACTGAAACCAGATTGGTTGTTGTAAAGGAGGTTGTTCTGTGTGAGAATGCAGAGGGAAACTGGTCTGTAGTTCTCTAAAAGAGATGGGTTGAGGGTGGGTTTCTTAAGTAGTGGAGTTATTCGAGCCTGTCTAAATGATGAGGGAAAAACAGCAGGTTGGAGGGATGTGTTAATGATGTGAGTGAGTGCAGGTACAACTGCAGGAGAAATGGCTTGAAGGAGATGAGATGGAATAGGATCAAGCGGGCAAGTAGTAGGATGATTAGAAAGGATGAGTTAAGAGACTTCTGCCTCAGAGAGTGAAGAGAAGGATGTAAATGAGTGTATGTTTGCTGGTGATATGAGCTTGACTGAATATGGTGTGGAAAATTGTGCACTGACATTTTTAATTTTATTAATGAAAAACGTGGCAAAGTTATCAGCTATTAGAGATTTGAAGCAGGAGGGGGAGAAGGAGGACAAAAAAAGTGAGGAAATTTTTTTAAAAAGCATGCAAGAGTTAGATGAATTGTTCATTTTGTTATGATAGTATGTCATTTTAGCAGTGGAGACATTAGCAGAGAAGGAAGATAGGAGTGACTGATACATATTAAGGTCAGTGGTATTTTTGGATTTGCGCCACTCCCTTTCAGCAGTCTAAGCTTAGAACGGTGTTCGCGTAGAACATCAGATAACCAAGGGGCAGAAGGGGTGGTACGGGCTGGTCTGGAAGACAAGGAGCAAACAGTGTCTAAACAAGATGTAAGAGTGGAGCAGAAAGTATCAGTAGCACTGTTAGCATCAAAAGATGCTAACAGTTTAGGGGAGGGAAGTGAAGATGAAACCATTGCAGATAGCCGGGAGGGTGAGAGTGAGCATAGGTTACGTCGAAAGATGGAATGTGGAGGGGTAAGTGATGTGTCAGGGACCATATTGAGGTAAAGAGTGAGGAGGAAGTGATCTGAGGATTGCATTGGAGTAACCAGTACATGATCAGTAGAGCAGTATCGTGTATAATTAAGGTCCAGTTGGTTGCCTGATTTGTGAGTAGCAGTAGTTGACACTTGGTTGAGATCAAAAGAGGCAAGCAGAGTGTGGAAATCAGCATACAGAGGTTTATCTAGGTGGATGTTGGAATCTCCAAGCATAACTAGGGGAGTACCATCCTCAGGAAAGGTTGACAGCAACACATCTAATTCATCCCAAAAGTTACCTAGTGGTACTGGGGGTCGATAAACAACTACAAAATGCATTTTAAGAGGGTAGGTGTGACGAGAGCCATGGGAATGAAGCGATGCCGGTGGAGTGATTGGAAATGAGCGACACCTGCTTGACTCACCGGTCTCAAGTCAGATGGAGGAGATCGGAAGGATACAAAAGAGGAGCGATGACAGTGAAGGAAGAGAGAGGACCAGGCTTGGACTGTATTTTGTGTTTGGTTTTTATTTGTGCGCGGCTGTTTTGTGTTTATTTTATAATTAAAGTTTTGTTTTGAATTTCCGCCGGTTTCCACCTCCTTCTTCCCGTGATTATGGAGTTTTTGTCTTTGTTACAGTAAGTAACAGTACCGGAATGAAATTCAAAGGAACTGTTGATACCCAAAGATGGAAAATTATTACATTTCCAATCATTAGAGATGAGCAGACCAGTACCTCCACCTCTTCCAGTCAAATGGGGGGAGTGGGAAAAGGACAAATTATTGGAGAGTGCTGCAGGTGTAGCAGTGTCCTCTGGTTTGATTCAGGTCTCTGTTAGGGCCATGAGATTAAGCTTTGAATGACTAATAATAGAAGTAATGGAATTGGCTTTGTTTACAGCAGACTGGCAATTCCAGAGAACAAATAGAAAAAGAAAGTAGTGTATTAGCAGACATAGGCAAAGTGTGCAGGTTGTTAAGATTGCACTACATTTTGTGATGCGTGGTTTGCGAGTGGTAGTGATAGTAGGGATCTGGAAACACATACTAAGAATTGGTTATAAGAAATAAAAATAAAAATAACTGAAACAGAATCAGAAATGTAAGAAGTAGAAGTAAAAAGAGATTAATCAAAATAATACTAATATTCCCTGCCGGTGTCCCTGTCCCTGTCGCACGGTAGAGTCGATGGTCTTTACACTCTTCTGTCTTCACACGAGGAGGGCTTAACTGGAGGGTATGCGATAGAGTACATAGTGAATATTAGATAGGATAGAGGATAGGATAGACTATGGAGCAAAACGGGTACTCAAAATTAGTCACAGATGCACACAATAACACACACAAAAAAGTTATTTCTCTGGCAATGATCAACAAGTGCGCTTAGCCCTGTCTTTCCAATTTTATTAAAGTTACAAAAGTGATTTTGTCAAGAGCAGTGAGAGATTTTTCTTTTTGCTGCTGTTGTTGTTGTTGTTGTTTGATTAACATTTATGACTTTGTCTCAGAATGACTAATGTCTTCATGTTAGAGAGCACATCGATGCAATAAATGTTTTTTTTATTAACACAAGGGGGACCTACACAATATTAGGCAAGTTATTAATGGTGTGGTTACATCAGCCAGGCTTCCAGCTGTTCAGAGCGGATCGCGAAGCAGAATAAGCAGGGAAGTCACTTGGTTAGCGGGGCATGCTTCTACATCAATGAAAGGTATTAATCTGGACAATCGTTCGTAGCAGTAAATGACGAGATATCATATCATTCACAAGAATAAAACTATTCTCTCAATGTCAAATGCAGAAACGTTAGTTCATGTGTTCATGACCTCAAGGTTAGATTAATGTAATGCTTTATTGGGTGGTTGCTCTGCACGCTTGATAAACAAACTCCAGTTAGTCCAAAGACGACTGTAAGCCTTTCTACTCGTTGTAAAAGTTTTTCTCATTCATTGTCATTAGTGTTTAGATTCCTCTGTAAGCGTGTCTGAACTCAGCGCTACAACAGCTGTTTGATCAAATCATAGAAACAGAACAACCACACCCAGACTCTGTTATAAACATTATTGGGGACCTCCATCCCCAGAGCAGCTTTGGGCCTCTCAGACCACTGCCTGGTTCATCTTCTTCCAGCATACAGGCAAAAACTTAAATCAGCTAAGCCGAGTGGGATTTACAAGCCTATTTCGACTGCACTGATTGGAGTGTTTTTGGAGCTGCTGTCACTGATCTGGATGTGCTCATAGAGACTCTAACATCATACATGAGTTTCTGTGAGGATATGTGCATTCCTACCAGGACTTGTTTAATATATAACAATGGCAAACCTTGGTTCACAGCAAAACTCAGATAGCTATAGGATTGGGGACAGAATCTTGTACAATTAGGCTAAAAATACATTGAATAAGGATATTATAGTGGCTAAGATGAGCTACTCTCAGGGTGTTTCACACCTGTAGATCGATTAGGGATTAAAATTATTACAATGTTGCTTTTTATTCTTGGAGAAGTTCCCTGTTATAATAAGGCTCATTAGTTAATAGTAGTTAACTACATTTGTTAACATGAACGAATAATGAATACCACTTCTGCAGCATTTATTATTCTTAGTTAATGTTAACCCTCTGGGGACGGATTGGGCGGTACCGCCCAAAATGGCATACTTTTACAAATGTGTAGTTATCTCAAAAACTATTAATGCTAGAGAGATGAGGTTTTTTTTGCCGTCTTCCTCAGATTCCACTGAAAACAGCGGTATCCAGTTTGTATATTAAACATGCTTCCCTTATTGCGCAATACCACTGCGTAAACAGGCCAATGAAAACTATTATGTTAGGCAGATTCAACACGCAACAACCAATGTAAAAACCGCTGGGAGGAATATTTTTCTAACCCAATCAGAGGAAGGTTACCATGATTTATTCTAGCCATTCAGAGGACTCTGTAGCTCTGCTGTAGCCTTGTAAAAGCTGGGCTGGACTATAGTAAAACGACCTCCAGCCAGGTGTAATCAATAACCGATCGGAGAATCAGCATGAGGTGGAGAAAGCAGAAAGCGATCGGAGTGTTACAGAGAACGATCGGAGTATTAGCGAGCACAAAGAGATAAATTCGAGAGAGATATAGCATTATTACAGAATTGTTTTATCAAAATTGCAAGCAGTAAAAGATTTAGGGCAGAACAAGCTCTGGAACAATTACTGGAAAGTGACGAGGGGAAATCTGGAGCAGACAGCTTTTACACAGATGACGAAGTATTTTACCAGGATGGGGAAGATCCATTTGAGGACTGGTATGTAACTTCAAATAACCTCTTTATCATTATAATTTATTATATCATACATCTTGAGTATGTATATGTTTTGGATTTTTAGTCAGATAGCGATTGAGGCATGAAATATTTGTTTTAGTGTACCATACTACTCTTTCCCTGTAAACTCAGTTCAAGAGTGGTGTGCAATTTGTTTCAATAGACTGACTTACTCAACTAAGTAAACTGCTCAGGTCAAGAGAGGTGAAATGTGTTTTTAGTGTACAGTGGAGTTTCATAGGGTTACATGAGTTTATAGGAGTTATTTTTTCTACATTGAATTTTGACACAAAAAAAGCTTCCAGTTTGATTGTGTATTTGCTCTGATGCAGGATGCAGACAGGACAACTCGCCGCACACCCCTACCCATTGTCCCTTGGACCCAGCAAACCCTGCACACAAGCCTGCAGATGTCAGAAAGTACTGTGAGCACTGCAAGGCAAGCAAAATGTACAACAAGACCTCCTGGCCTTGCTTTGCTCACTGGCATGCCTAGGACTGTTTGTAAAAAAAGTTAATTATTTAATTGTTCTTTACACATTTGATTAAACAATAACACATTTCTGTCAAGCAAAGAGTTTGAAAAAAAAAATTTTTTTCAAAAACTGTTCTATATTGTGTGTTTTTCAGTAATAAATGACAAAAAAAAATCTAATTTTCGTTTTTGAAATTCTCTAGTTTATTGTACAATTTTTCACTCATACTTCCTTTATAAACACATTGCATGCATGCTTATGGTAGCTTAGGGTCTTCTGAATCCATCGATACCAAATACATGGTGGTCCATCATCATTACATATGGTTTATAAGCCGAAATGTAAAAATAGAGAAAACAGACCAAAAAGGGCTTAGTCCCAAAAATAAAAAAAAACGCCTAGGACTGTTTGTAAATAAAGTTAATTATTGAATTGTTCTTTACACATTTGATTGAACATTAACCCATTTCTGTCAAGCAAAGGGTTTGAAAAATATACTTTTGGGTCAAAAACTTTTCACTTTTGTTGTGTGAGGTAGGATTTTCAGTAATAAATGACAAAAATCTCATTTTTGTTTTGAAATTCTCTAGTTTATTGTACAATTTTTCACTCATGCTTCCTTCATAAACATATTGCATGCATGCTTATGGTAGCTTAGGGTCTTCTGAATCCATCGATACCAAATACATGGTGGTCCATCATCATTACATATGGTTTATAAGCCGAAATGTAAAAATAGAGAAAACGGACCAAAAAGGGCTTAGTACCCTAAGGGTTAATATCAGCATTTACTAATGCATTGTCAGCTAACTTGAATGAACAATGAACAACTGTATTTTCTTTCATTAACATTAATAAAGATAGGGTATTAAATGTATTGGTCATTGTTCGTTCATGTTAGTTAATACATTAATTCATGTTAACAAATGACACCTTGTTGTAAAGTGTCATCCAGTTCACGTACACAAGGCAAAGTTTCTAGCTGGACCAAATTTGTTAATACACGTCATGTGCGAGTAAACTGTTCTCTCATTGGTCAAAGTTCCACAGTTTATTGTCCGGGATTCCACTAGCTGTCACAGCTGTCATCCATCAGGATGCAACGACAACAGCTTTGAAGGATTATTGTTGTGGGGTTTTTTTTTTTTTTTACATTTAATCATTTAGCAGACGGTTTTATCCAAAGCAACTTACAAATGAGAACAATAGAACCAATCAGATCAACAAGAGAACAACAACAGTATACAATGGCCATGAAAAGTCTCAGTTAGTGTAGTACAGAATGCATAGCCAGTTTCAGTTATTTTAATATATGATAAGACAAGAAAAGTCATAGTATTAGTAGGTTAAGTACTGCCGAAAAAGATGAGTCTTTAGATGTTTCTTGAAAATGAGTAAAGACTCATTGTCAAAGGCTGTACGAATTGAGATTGGGAGGTCATTCCACAAACTGGGCACTGTCCAGGAAAAGGTCAGTGAGAGTGATTTTGAACTTCTTTGGGATGGCACCACAAGGTGTCGTTCACTTGCAGAGCGCAAACTTCTGGAGGGCACGTAAGATTGAACAAGTGAGTTTAGGTATGTTGGTGCCATGCCAGTAGTCGTCTTGTAGGCAAGCATCAGTACCTTGAATTTGATGCAAGCGGCTACTGGTAGCCAGTGTAACCTGATGAGGAGAGGAGTAACGTGATCTTTTTTTGGCTCACTGAAGACAACCCTCACTGCTGCATTCTGGTTCAGTTGCAGAGGCTTGAAAGTACATGCAGGAAAGCCCGCCAGGAGAGCATTACAATAGTCCAGTCTGGAGAGAACAAGAGCTTGGACAAGAAGTTGGGTGGCTTGCTCGGACAGGAAGGGTCAAACCTCCCTAATGTTGTATAAGGCAAATCTGCAGGACCAGGTCATTGTAGCAATATGGTCTGTGAAGCTTAACTGATGATCCATGGTTGACGGACCCAGCTGTATAGAGAAGTTGTGATGAAACGATGGGTTAGCTGGAACCACAAGGAGTTCTGACTTAGTAAGGTTGAGGTGAAGGTGATGGTCATTCATCCAGCTAGAAATGTCACTCAGACAGGCTGAAATGCGAGCAGCTACCGTCGGGTCATCTGGTTGGAATGAGAAGTAGAGTTGGGTGTCATCAGCATAGCAGTGATAAGAAAAGCCAAGCTTCTGAATGACAGATCCTAATAACGTCATGTAGAGAAGAGAAGTGGTCCAAGTACTGACCCTTGAGGAACCCCACTAGCATGTTGTTGTGACTTAGAAATTTCCTCCAAGACACCTTGAAGGATCTATCGGAGAGGTAGGACTTCAACTACAGGAGTGCGGTTCCAGAGATTCCCATCTTTCTGAGGGTGGACAGGAGAATCTGGTGATTAATGGTGTCAAAAGCAGCAGACAGAGTTGATAATGTGAGTAAGTGAAGGTATGACTGAAGAAGAGATCGCTTGAAGAAGGTGAGTGGGGATCGGATCAAGTGGACATGTAGAAGGATGATTGGACAGGATAAGTTTGGAAACGTCCATCTCTGAGAGTGGGGAGAAGGAGGAGAGAGAGTGTGCATTGGTCATTGTGAAGTTATCCTCAGTCTGCTGTGTGGAGAATTGGTCACTTATTGTTCTTGTCTTATTTGTGAAGAAAACTGCAAAGTCGTCAGCTGTAAGAGTTGATGGAAGAGGAGGTGGGGGCGGATTGAGAAGAGAAGAGAAAGTTTTGAAGAGTGTCTGAGCATCACAACAGTTGTCAATTTTTTTGTTGTGGTAGGATGTTTTAGCAGTGAAGACATTTGCAGAGAAGGAAGAGAGGAGAGACTGATACACAATGAGGTCGGTAGAGCTTCTTGAATTATGCCATTTCCTCTATGCAGCCCTGAGTTTAGAGCGATGTCCACAGAGAACCTCGGACAGCCAGGGGGCAGATGGGGTGGTGCGTGCTGGTCTAAACGATAGTGGGCAAAAGCTGTCCAAGCAAGAGGTTAGAGTGGAGCAAAGAGTGTCTGTAGCACTGTTCGTGTCCGGTGCTGAAAACTGAGAGAGTAAAGGAAGTGAGGATGAAACCACAGAAGAAAGGCGAGATGGAGAGAGTGAGCATAGGTTCCGTCGAAAGGTGACCTGCATTGGAGTGTGTGCCACTTCAGGAGTAAGTGCTAGGTTAGCAGTAATGAGGAAGTGGTCTGAGGTGTGCAGTGGATCAACTGAAGAGTTGTCCCGTCACAGAGGTCAGTTAATTCTCAGCACATAGAGACTCTTTCACCTAGATATCACGCTATAGAGACTGTTCCCCGAACTAGAAAATACAAAAAATGTCCAAACCAAGTTAAGATTATACATTTAATTGAGGTTCAACAAATAAAAAACAGATGCAATATGGATAAACAAATGATAAAGCTTGGCTTATTGAATATCAGATCCCTTTCTATGAAAACACTTTTTGTAAATAATATGATCACTGATCATAATATAGATGTACTCTGTTTGACAGAAACCTGGCTAAAACCTGATGATTACATTATTTTAAATGAGTCCACCCCCCAAGATTACTGTTATAAACATGAGCCGCGTCTAAAAGGCAAAGGCGGAGGTGTTGGTTCAATTTATAACAACGTTTTCAGGATTTCTCAGAGGGCAGGCTTTAAGTATAACTCGTTTGAAGTAATGGTGCTTCATATAACATTATCCAGAGAAACAAATGTTAATGATAAATCCCCTGTCATGTTTGTACTGGCTACTGTATACAGGCCTCCAGGGCACCATACAGACTTTATTAAAGAGTTTGGTGATTTTACATCCGAGTTAGTTCTTCCTGATGAATCCAAATTCCTTAGCATATCCAAAACCTCAGAACAACTTGATGATGTAACAGAAACTATGGACTCTCTCTTTTCTAGCACTTTAAATACAGTTGCTCCTTTACGCTTAAGGAAGGTTAAGGAAAACAGTTTGACACCATGGTATAATGAGCATACTCGCACCCTAAAGAGAGCAGCCTGAAAAATGGAGCGCAGCTGGAGGAAAACAAAACTAGAGGTATTTCGTATTGCTTGGCGGGAAAGTAACCTATCCTACAGAAAAGCATTAAAAACTGCTAGATCCGATTACTTTTCTTCTCTTTTAGAAGAAAACAAACATAACCCCAGGTATTTATTCAATACAGTGGCTAAATTAATGAAAAATAAAGCCTCAACAAGTGTTGACATTTCCCAACACCACAGCAGTAATGACTTTATGAACTACTTTAATTCTAAAATCGATACTATTAGAGATAAAATTGCAACCATTCAGCCGTCAGCTACAGTATCACATCAGACAGTGCACTATAGACCCCCTGAGGAAGAGTTCCACTCATTCTCTACTATAGGAGAGGAAGAATTGTATAAACTTGTTAAATCATCTAAACCAACAACATGTATGTTAGACCCTATACCATCTAAGCTCCTGAAAGAGGTGCTTCCAGAAGTCATAGATCCTCTTCTGACTATTATTAATTCCTCATTGTCATTAGGATATGTCCCCAAAACCTTCAAACTGGCTGTTATTAAGCCTCTCATCAAAAAACCACAACTTGACCCCAAAGAACTAGTTAATTATAGACCAGTCTCGAATCTCCCTTTTCTGTCCAAGATACTAGAAAGGGTGGTATCCTCACAATTATATTCCTTCTTAGAGAAAAATGGTATATGTGAGGATTTCCAGTCAGGATTTAGACCGTATCATAGTACTGAGACTGCTCTCCTTAGAGTTACAAATGATCTGCTCTTATCATCTGATCGTGGGTGTATCGCTCTATTAGTTTTATTGGATCTTAGTGCTGCATTTGACACAATTGACCACAACATTCTTTTGCATAGACTTGAACACTTTGTTGTCATCAATGGAAGTGCATTAGCATGGTTTAAATTGTACTTATATGACCGCCATCAGTTCGTAGCAGTAAATGAAGATGTATCATATCGATCACAAGTGCAGTATGGAGTACCTCAAGGCTCAGTACTAGGGCCGCTACTCTTCACGCTTTATATGTTACCCTTGGGAGATATCATCAGGAAACATGGTGTTAGCTTTCACTGTTATGCTGATGATACTCAGCTCTATATTTCTTCCCGCCCCGGTGAAACACACCAATTTGAAAAACTAATGGAATGCATAGTCTATATAAAACACTGGATGACAAGTAATTTCTTACTGCTAAATTCTAGAAGAGACTGTTGATGGTTCGCACTCTGAAAAACTAGACAAAGTCTTTAACAAAAAGAATCAATCATTTTATTAGAGCAAGAGCAGATGTTTCAGCCATCCAGCTATTATCAATGCTCATAATTACAATTACTGCTAAATTCTGAAAAAAAAACAGAGGTGTTAATTATAGGACCTAAAAACTCTGCTTGTAATAACCTAGAACACTGTCTAAGACTTGATGGTTGCTCTGTCAATTCTTCGTCATCAGTTAGGAACCTAGGTGTGCTATTTGATCGCAATCTTTCCTTAGAAAGCCACGTTTCTAGCATTTGTAAAATTGCATTTTTTCATCTCAAAAATATATCTAAATTCCAGCTAGTCCAAAATGCAGCAGCAAGAGTTCTTACTAGAACCAGGAAGTATGACCATATTATCCCGGTCCTGTCAACACTGCACTGGCTCCCTATTAAACATCATATAGATTTTAAAATATTGCTTATTACTTATAAAGCCTCAGTATTTGAATGAGCTCCTTTTACATTATAATCCTCTACGTCCGCTACGTTCTCAAAACTCAGGCAATTTGATAATACCTAGAATATCAAAATCAACTGCGGGCGTCAGATCCTTTTCCTATTTGGCGCCTAAACTCTGGAATAACCTACCTTACATTGTTCGGGAGGCAGACACACTCTTGCAGTTTAAATCTAGATTAAAGACCCATCTCTTTAACCTGGCTTACACATAACATACTAATATGCTTTTAATATCCAAATCCATTAAAGGATTTTTAGGCTGCATTAATTAGGTTAACCAGAACCGGGAACGCTTCCCATAACACCCTATGTACTTGCAACATCATTAGAAGAATGGCATCTACGCTGATATTTGTCTGTTTCTCTCTTATTCCGAGGTCACCGTAGCCACCAGATCCAGTCTGTATCCAGATCAGAGGGTCACTGCAGTCACCCAGATCCAGTACGTATCCAGACCAGATGGTGGATCAGCACCTAGAAAGGACCTCTACTGCCCTGAAAGACAGCCGAGACCAGGACAACTAGAGCCCCAGATACAGATCCCCTGTAAAGACCTTGGGCCCTATCTTGCACCCAGCGCAATTGACTTTGTACACTGATGCAAGTATCATTCCTATTTTGCACCGGTGCAAAGCGGTCTTTTCCCTCCACAGACGCACGTTGTCAAACTACAGATTGAACTTGCGCTCCCTGGGCGGGTCGGCGCAAAAAAGAAGGCGTGATCCGGCACAAATAGTCCCTGATGCTATCTTGCAGTTCAATAAAACGTTTGCGCAACTAACCAAAAAAAACCTGGTCTAAAGTCATTGGCGCAATGCGCATGTTATCAGATGCTATTTTAAGCGCGCAATGGCCATAGTGTAGCGTGTGTGCATGCATTCCTCTCCAGACTTCACAAGGCAATGTGATTAAGTTAGTAAAATAATATAATTATCTTGGCATCATTATCGATGATAAATTATCTTTTGAGTCTCACATAACTCATTTAAAGAAAAAAAATGAAATAAAGCTTGGGTTTTATTTTAGAAACATGAAATGTAAGAAAGAGAAGTTTCTACTATGTCTTGCCTTTACTTATATACAGTTATGTGGTGTATGAATTAGATTCCTATCTACTTCTTTCTTCTCTGGATGCTTTAAGATTTAAATCAGATTGTAAGCCTTTAACTCTTAATTATAAAATGTATAATAATTTATCCTGGTCATTTTTGTATTTTAGAAGGAAAATTTATTTTTTATCGAAATATTTATAAAAACTATTCCGGGATTGTTGCCTTTTTATTTAGGTTGTCTTAAAAATGGTTTTGTGAATATTCCCTCTGGTCTGATAATTGTTTTACTCTCGTTTCACTTGCAAGAACCGAATTGGGAAAAATGGCATTTATGTACGCAGTTCCATTTGAATGGAATAATATATTGGCATTTTAAATATATTATTCTGTCATGTGAAGAAGAATCATTGATTTGCTGTTTTTTCAATCTGTAAATGCTGTCAATTCTCGGCCAGGACTCTTTGAAAAATAGGCATTTTAATCTAGATTACACATTTACAAAATTATTATATGCCTGTTAAACCAAAGCTAATTAGGTTGTGTTTCTCCTATCCCCATACAATGTCACCTGTGTTTTATGGCCAGACGAGAACATCTGTCTCCTCAGCTCTGCATCGCACCTGGCGCGCGCCTTGGAAGATCCGCCGTTAAAATATCGATCCGCTATGAAATATGCGCGTCTCGTCTTAAAGGGAAGGATATATGAAGCTCTGATTGGTTTATTTCATGTTACGCCCAAACCACACCTCTGAAAAATGAAGCTACTTCAGACATGCCTCTTTGAAACTTGCGTCGGGTCATTTATTCCTCTGGCATAATAGCAACAGCGCCAAAGACCCGCCCACAAAGTTACTTGCGCTTTGCGCTTGATACTTGCGTTTCAGATCGTTAAAATAGGGCCCCTTGTCTCAGAGGACCACCAGGACAAGACCACAGGAAACAGATGATTCTTCTGCACAATCTGACTTAGCTGCAGCCTGGAATTGAACTACTGGTTTCGTCTGGTCAGAGAAGAACTGGCCCCCCAACTGAGCCTGGTTTCTCCCAAGGTTTTTTCTCCATTCTGTCACAGATGGAGTTTTGGTTCCTTGCCGCTGTCGCCTTTGGCTTGCTTAGTTGTGGACACTTGACTGATAGTACAGACACTATTGGAAGAGAACTGAACTGGATGATGACATCACTGAATCATCAATGAACTGATTAAGCTGGAAAAAATTACTCTGTTATTGTCTTTTGGCATTTTTGACAATATGTTTTCCTGTTTTATACTGTATGGTTCCTTGGACACAACCAGTATTGTATAAACTATTATAAATGAAGATGACTTGACAAATCAGGCATTCTGTTCGTAGAATTCAGTTCAGCCTTGAACATCATCATCCCAGCACTCCTCCAGACCAAACTAACCCAGATCTCTGTTCCTAGCTCTATCTGTCAATGTATCACCAGCTTTCTAAGAGATAGACAACAGCTAGTGAGAATTTGTAAATTCACATCCAACACCCACACCTCCTGTTGTAACTTTTGTTGTTGAATAATTATTTACAATTTTCTGAATAGAAGCATATGTGATGGTAAGTGTAAATAATTAGAAACACTTTATTATTTTTATTACTTTTGTTTTTATTTTGAAAGATCACAATGATGTGTATCTCACCCTGATATACTTCAAGTACACACTAAGTATGCTGATAACGTTATAAATCTTCTTGTGAGTTGTGTGGTTTTTTCTTCTTGTGGTCTGAAGTAAAAGAACGAGAAATATGACATCCGTGTAAGCGTCTCAATTTTCAAGAACTTTCACTAACATTTTGGTGCCGAAGCCCGGGATAGCGTCACAGAATGGTCGCGGAATAAGAATCTCGGAGTTGGAAAGTGAAAGTGAGTTAAATGAAGATGGCTGAACAGTTAGAATGGATGAAGAAGAAGAGGAAAACAATCCGCAGCTCAACGAAGAAATTACTGACTCATTTGCAAGAAGAGATTGGTAAAGAAGAACCAGACTGTGAAAAGCTGCGCGAGTTGCTTTCAATGTTATCGACGAAAGAGGAAAGCTTAGTGGATCTTGACAGAGGCATCAAAAACGAAACTCCCATGGATGATCTGGAGAGAGAGATAGAAAGTGCGCTGGATTATCAGGACCGCATTATCATGTGGAAATCCTATGCAGTGAGAATGATAGAAAGGGAGCGTGAACAAGAGAGTGAACGGGTAAGAAACGCCTATGCAAATCAAGAAAGAAGGCCAGAAAAAAAAGTCTGTCAAGCTCCCCAAATTGGTTGATTATGCCCTGTGTTATTGCAATTGATGCCAGAGGACATTGCTTTAGCTTATACTCGTCAGTTGGACTTTGATGGTGAATGCAAGCTGCCTGAGCTTATTCAATTTCTACAAAAGGAAGTGCAAAGGCGAGAAAGAGCACTGCAACTAACAAGACCAGAAAGTTCAAAAAGGGACAAACAGATGAGTAATAGATCTTTCGCTAAACCTGAGATGACTCATGAACCAAGGCATAAAAAATGGACAATGTCTTCTGCAGCTGCCCTGCACACTGTTAGTCATGTTCCCAAGGCTTGTATATATTGTGAGAACCTGAACCATAAGCCTGAAAATTGCTCTGAGTATTTAGTGTCTGATAGAAAAGACAAGCTAAGAAAAATGGGAAAATGTTTTGCTTGTTTGGGTCCTAAATACATAGCAAAGTTCTGTAGGGTTAAAGGAGTTAACTGTGCTAAGTGTGGACGTAAGCACCATAGGTCAATCTGTGGGCAAAATGATAAGCAGCCTGAGGACAACAACGACAGTGTGGAAGATAGCAACAGTAGCTCTGAAGCTGTAGTGTCATCTGTGTCGAACACTGTAAAACCAAAGGCTGAAGGGCAACCAACAGTGCTGCTTCAGACAATTAAGTCATGGATAGAAGGTCCAGCAGGTAAAAAATTAGTACGTTTTTTATTGGACGGAGGCAGCCAAAGAAGCTTTGTTCGAGAGAGTCTAGTGAAAACACTAGAATTACCAGTGCTGAAAAAAGAGACTTTGAATCTTCACACTTTCGGAGCTGAGTGTCCTGTGAGTACAGAACGTAACATCGTGAAATTGACACTTGAAAGTGTATGGAATGAAAATCAAAGAATAGAAATCACAGCAATAGGGACGCCTCAAATCTGTACTGCTGTTATGAAAGTTCCTGGAGAACATGTGCAAAATAAGCTTAAACCTAAGGGTCTGCAACTTGCAGATTTTGTCTCTGAGGACACCAATGATTCTGAGCTTTCAGTATTAATAGGAGCAGACTTATACTGGCAAGTAGTATCAGGTAGAGTTGAGGGATTAACTGAATCTCTTGTAGCCCTGGAAAGTATTTTTGTATGGACTGTTCAAGGACCAATTCCCATGTTGAGTGTAACTGACACAACCTGCATGCAAATTTGTTTAGAAGAAGATATGCAGATTTCAAAACAGTTGCGTGCCTTTTGGGAAATAGAGTCTTTGGGCATACTAAACAAGACGACTGAGAGTCCAGAAGAAATAGAAGCCGTACAACACTTTAACCAGACAGTAAGGTCTAAGGATAGTCGTTATCAGGTTGAGTTACCTTGGAAACCAAATAAACAAGAACTACAAAAAAATTTCAAGGTGGCTAAGACAAGGTTTGAAAGGCTGCATATAACCTTTTACACAAAATACAAAGACATACTACAAGACTATTTACAACAAGGCATTTGTGAAACCAATTCCAGCCAATGATTCACAAGTAAAGGAAACAGATGCTGTTGAATATTATATACCACACCATGCTGTACTCAGAGAAGACAAACCAACAACTAAACTAAGGGTAGTGTTTGATGCATCCTCACATGCAGAGGGTTGTCCATCACTAAACGACTGCTTGCTTGCAGGACCAAACTTGAATCCTGACTTGCTAGATGTGCTTGTCAAGTTCAGATTGCACAAAATTGCATTCACTGCTGACATCACAAAGGCATTCTTGCAGATCGCTTTGGCAGAAAAGGCGAAGGATGCTGTCAGATTTCTGGTTCTCCAACTGATGATAAGAAAAATGAGATACGCATTATGCAAATGTGTAGAGTGGTTTTTGGAGTGTCCCCAAGTCCAGTTCTGTTAGCTGCAACTTTTAGGCATCACATTCAACAAAAGGAGTCAGAACAGCCTAAGGCAGTGGAAGCCTTGAGAGAATCGCTCTACATGGATGATTTCATTGTGAGTTCTCGTGACGTGGATGAGGCACACACTATTTCTACAGTTGCCAGAGACATCTTACTGGATGTAGGCATGAAATTGTGTAAATGGGTGACGAATTCACCAGAACTGAGAGCAAAATGGACAGGAAATACAATGGAGCAAAACTTAGTATCGGACAGTAGTGAAAATTTAATGAAGGTATTAGGTTTAGTATGGAGACCAGAAAGCGATGATTTTGTGTTTGATTTCAAGCAACTGTTAAGTGTTTTGGAGAGGAAAAAAACACAAAGAGAAATGTGTTGCAAACATCATCCCGTATTTTTGACCCCAAAGGATTCCTAACTCCCTTTACTGTTAGAGTGAAATGTCTTCTTCAGGAAATGTGGGAAAGAGGACTTAGTTGGGATGAACATTTGCCTTCTGAATTGACAAGGAAGTGGAATCAGTGGTGTAGTGAAGTGCCACAGCTTCGTTTGATTGCTATACCAAGATGGTACAAAATTGAGATTCAACCTAATGTTCAATCGCACACATTGCACGTGTTTTTTGATGCTAGTGAAAGGGTGTACAGCGCAGTTGCATACCTGCAAGGAAAAAATGGAATGGAGAAACTGTTAACAGTTTTGTAGCATCAAAGGCACGAGTTGCTCCTTTGAAGAAGCTTACTTTACCACGTTTAGAGTTAAAGGGAGCTCTAATCGGAGCTAGAATAGGACATAATCTGCTTCGTCCCTTGAAGATGGAGAAAAATCTAATTCACATGTGGACAGATTCAGTAATTGTCACACCGGATACAGAGTTCTGCACAGAAATGGAAACCATTTGTAGCTAATCGAGTAGCTGAAATACAGAATCTCACAAACCCTGAATCGTGGTCCCATTGTAATGGGAAAGACAATCCCGCTGATTTAGCCACTCGAGGAAAGAGCGTAGATGATCTCATACAGAGTGAACTCTGGTGGTATGGGCCAGCATCTTTAGTTCCAGCTCACTTGGAAGAGCCTGAGCAAAATTGTGTTGCTGAAATTAACATTGAACTGAGGTCTAAGTTTCAGGTCACCGTGCAATTTAGTGGTGTTTCAACAACAGAATTTCTTTTGGATTTATCAAAATTTAGCGAATGAAGACAGTGTTGCGAATAACTGCATGGATAAAGAGGTTCATAACTAATGCCCGATCCAGCTGTAAAATCCAAGGCGAACTCACAGCAAAAGAACTTCTTGCAGCTGAAATGTACTGGGTAAAGATGACTCAGGAACAGAGTTTCAGCAAGGAAATACATTTGCTCAAACTAGGACAAATGGTTGACAAAGACTCAAAGATCAAGGATTTGAAACCCTTCTTAGATGAAAATGCACTCATTAGTGTAGGTGGACGATTACAACAGTCTGAGTTCAGCTTCAGAGAATGGCACCCATGGGTGCTCCCCACAAAGCAAAGATATTCGGAATTACTAGTTCAGAGTTATCATGAAAGAGTGATGCATTCAGGTGTAAGAGATACTCTGGTTCCTCTTCAGGAACTCGAGCTGCGTCGAGAACGTTTGGGGAACGCGTCCAGCGTGACGTCTCTGAATAATGTGTATAATCAGTCCAAAGGAAGGGCGAGACGTCATAGGCGGGTGACGTCAGAGACCAGGAAGCATAAAGCATGAGCGGCAAAGCCGGAAATCAGCCTTTGTGTCTTCAGCAAGCGCTCTGTTTGTGTGTGTGTGTGTGTGTGTGTCAGTCACTATCTGTTTGTGAGTCTTATTTAGTGTTGTCTGTCCACTGATAAACTCCATTGTCAAAGCTTCAATCAAGAGAAGTTTTGGGGCGAGAGCAGGCAGCGTTCAGGCTGTGTGTTTTCCCTGCCAAAAAAAAAAAAAGGTACGGACACACGCAGCTCGTGTGTTGTCTGCTTGAGAGTGAAGCGCGCAGTGTCAGCTCTCGAGGGAGTTGACGGCTGCGATGCGAGCCTTTGCTTCACTCTCAGAAGGCTCTCTTTGAGGAGAGAGTTTTCACTGGCATTTCTCGCGGTGCCAGCCCCGCTTTTGTCAAGGAAAAAACGGAGCGGTGGTTGTGCTCGCGGGATTCGCTTTGGGATCTGCTGGAAGGAATTTAAGACGGGTCTTTTCAAGTCCCTATCTTCTTTCTTAGCCACCAGATCCGGCGCCCGCTCTCGGGGGTTCAGACGCCCGCGTTTGCGGTACTTTCTCCCCGATGAGAGGGCGCGACGCACTGCCTGTCTTTCTCAGAGGAGATTGATATGGAAAGGCGTCGATGAGCTCGCCAGTTGTTCAAGCACCAGTCACACAAGCACCAGTTACACACGCATATTATGCCTAATATTATAATAAGCAGCATTAATGAGAAGTGGAGCTCGCGCAGTCGGCTCTCGGGGGGCTGATTGTGCTTTTCTCACTGTTAAGCGCTCCGCTCTCGCGGGGCACGCTCCGAGGAGTGTATCCGTGCATGCGATCTTGCGGTTGCGGTTGCGCTGGGGCTGATGCACGGCGGCGACCGCGATAGCGGGAATCGCACATGATCTGGCGAACGTGTTGGAGACGGCTCGTCCTACTTCCACCCGTGTTCACTAGATCTAGAGCTCAGTCTTGAGGTTTGAAAACCCGTGCTGTGGTTTCTTCGTCCTCGGAGGCAGAGCTCGCTGCAGCATTCGTCTTTCTCTGAGGAGATCGATGCTGTCTGTGTGACTGAGTAGCATATATATGTAAAAAAAAAAAAAATAGAACATGCACACTGCCGAGGCAACGCGTGTATTACATTGTTTCATCTTTATGTGAGTTTTTTTTTTTTCTACACCAGACCGTGTTGACTCGTCTGGTTGTTGACTACTATATATTAATATTTATCTGACTATGTGAAGTTAGATGTGCAGGGGCTCTAGGGATGTAATTTCTTAGGTGAGAACATGTGTGTACCGCTCTTCCTCTGAGGAGGTTGAGGCGGTCAGGGGCTGCTGGGCGGAGCAGTCCCAACCATGTTCCAGCCCCTCGTGCCGGGGGTGTCACTTTTGTACTCCGCAGACGCTAGAGTCAGAGTGGCGCTCCCAGGCCGAAGGTTTCTAGTGGAAAGCAGTTCTACGGACCGTTGTTTTCGCTGGATAGCCTTCATCATAACGTCCTGACGCGTAAGGCCTAGGACGTTTTGAGGGCCAGCTCCCTCTGGGGAAGAGCGGTGTACACCGCATTACACGGTGCCCGTCTCTCCTCAGTGCCCTCAGGAGATCGATCTGCCAACCCTGCCGGTGTTCCAGGGCGCAGCGGTCTCCAGCGAGCGCTTCTCTCAGTTACCGCCCGGAAACATAGCGGTGCTGAGAGGCTCGCTACCTCTACGGAGGTCTCTAGAGCAGCTAGTATGGTCGTCCCCTGCTGGTCCGCCGCTTCAGGACACCGAGCTAGTAACTCTACGCACACCAGAGGCCAATCTCGCGAGACTGGTTCCCTTAGGGGGTCACATGGCAGTGTGGGAGCCCCTGCCAAGTGTACTTCACGGGGTCCTGCCCCGAGCAGGCTTGGTCTAGTCTTCCTAGCAGACGACGTGGGTCTGAGGCACGTCGTTTTTAGGAGACTTCAGCTACGAGAGTCCTGATGCTGCAGCTCAGGACCTCGGAGGGCAGGCCCCTCTGGGGAAGAGCGGTATACACCGCATTACACGGTGCCCGTCTCTCCTCAGTGCCCAAAGGAGATTGATCTGCCAACCCTGCCGGTGTTCCAGGGCGCAGCGGTCTCCAGCGAGCGCTTCTCTCAGTTACCGCCCGGAAACGTAGCGGTGCTAAGAGGCTCGTGACCTCCTGGGAGGTTTCCAGAGCAGCTAGTTTGGCTGTCTCAGTGGGTCCTGCACACTGTAGTGAGAGGCCACAGAATCCAGTTCTGGTGGGCCCCAAGCAGGCTCTGGTAATGGAACAGAAGTAGACTCTCTCTGAGGACGGAGACCATTGATGTGGTCCCTCCTTGGGTTGCAGAGTCCGGTCCTACAGCCGGTACTTCACTGTTCCAAGGAAGGATGAGGTGTTGTGTCCTTTTCTAGATCTGTGCTTTTTGAACCTCTCAGTCAGGGGACCGAAGTTTAGCATGCCTGCACAGGCCAAGTCCAAGGACTGGTGTGTCACGATCTATCAAAAGATGCACTTATCTCCATCCTTCTTCATCGGAAGTTCCTGAGGTTTGCTTTTGGAGACAAAAGCCTACCAATACGGATATTCCTCTGGCCTTGCACTCTCACCCCACACTTTAACGACTCAACCACATTTGGTTGATATCAGCTCAATCTGAGCAGATGACGGTTCTGCACCGAGATGTCGTTCTCGCTAACATGAAAGAGCTGGGGTTAAGACTTAACGCCAAAAAAAGTGTGCTTTCTCCAGTTCAGAGAACCACTTATCTGGGCATGGTGTGGGATTCGACCACGATGCAAGCACGTATGTCACCTGCTCGGATCGAGTCGATCCTCACTGCAGTCGCGAGAGTGAGAGAAGACCGGTCACTCACTGTCAAGCAGTCACGGAGATTGCTGGGTCTGATGGCAGCTGCGTCCAACGTGAATACTATTGGCCTGCTGTCCATGAGACCCCTACAGTGGTGGCTCGAGACCAAGGGGTTCTCCCTGAAGGGAAACCCACTTCGCATGCTAAAGGTCACGCGGCGCTGCCTACGTGCCTTGGATATGTGGTGGAAGCCTTGGTTCTTGTCTCAGGGCCCGGTGCTGGGAGCTCCTTGTCGCGGCGGGATGTTAGCGACAGGCGCGTCCCTCACCGGCTGGGGTGCGGCCATGAGTGGCCACCCTGCCCGCAGTTTGTGGAGTGGTCGCCATCTGACATGGCACATCAACTGCCTGGAGATGCTGGCCGTGCTTCGTGCACTTCGTTATTTTCTCCCAGACCTAAGAGGTCGCCATGTGTTGGTGCGCACTGACAACACAGCGGTGGTCTCTTACATCAACCACCAAGGAGGTCTGCACTCACGCCGTTTACACAAATAGCGTACCAGATCCTTGTGTGGGCCCAGGACGAATTCCTCTCGCTCAGAGGAGTTCACATTCCTCGGCATCTTAATATGGGAGCAGACATCCTGTTGAAGCAGGGGCCAAGGCCCGGGGAATGGCGGCTTCACACCAAGGTGATGAAGCAGAGTTGGAGAGTTGGGCCAGACTCGGGTGGATCTGTTTGTGACTCGAGACACATCGCACTGTCCCCTCTGGCTTCCTCTGACTCATCCAGCTCCACTGGGGCTGGACGCCATGGTACAGACGTGGCCGAGGCTTCATCTGTAAATTTTTTTCCCCCGATTGCTCTGCTCTCGGGAGTTCTGGAGAGAGTGCGCCGGGACGGAGCCGGCTGCTGTTATTAGCCCCATTCTGGCCGGGCCGGGAATGGTTCCTGGGCCTGATTTCTCTTTTTGACGGCACTCCATGGGAGGTTCCCGTCAGGAGAGATCTCCTCTCGCAGGCGGAGGGTGCGCCCCCGCATGGAGCTTAGAGACTGTAGGTGTGGTCTCTGAAGAGGCACAACTCTTAGCTTCCCGTCTCTCAACCGAGGTTGTAAGACCGTTCTCCAATCCAGAGCTCCCTCAATGAGGAAACTGTATGCCTTGAAGTAGAAGCTATTCACTTCTTGGTGTGGAGGCCGCCAGCTCGACCCAGTTAACTGCCCGTATGGTACAGTGCTGGAGTTCCTGCAGGCTCTCCGCAGGGTTGACCCACTCCACCATGAAGGTCCATGTGGCAGCCATGGTGGCCTACCGCGGCCCTCTCAGTGGCCAGTCAGTGGGCAGAAACCCTCTGGTTACATGTTTCCTCCATGGTGCGCTAAGGCTGAGGCCTCCGGCCAGAAGAAGCTTATGCTAAGCGGTGATCAGGATGTTATCCTAAGCCTCGAGTCCTCTGATCTGCCCTCTCCTGGGGGTCAAGACTCACTCCTTCTGAAGTTTGGCCTTTGGACGGGTTGTCCCCGAATTCTGTCAGGCTCCTTCTCTTGCTTTAGCTGTGCTCTTCCACACTAGGCAGAGATTTGAAAGTCTGGCGGCGTGGGCATTCTCGTTCCCCAAACGTTCTCGACGCAGCTCGAGTTCCTGAAGAGGAACGTCTAAGGTTACGTATGTAACCCTGGTTCCTCGAAGGAACGAGATGCTGCGTTGCAGTGCCACACTTCCGGCATCTCTGGCTGGCGCTTGCTTCATCCTTTGAGGCTGATTTCCGGCTTTGCCGCTCATGCTTTATGCTTCATGGTCTCTGACGTCACCCGCCTATGACGTCTCGCCCTTCCTTTGGTCTGATTATACACATTATTCAGAGACATCACGCTGGACGCGTTCCCCAAACGTTCTCGACGCAGCGTCTCATTCCTTTCGAGGAACCAGGGTTACATACGTAACCTTAGACGTTCAGGTTAGAGAGAAATATTGGATTTTGCGTGGCCGACAGCTTGTGAAGCAAATAGTAGGACACTGTCATGTTTGTAATAGATTGAAAGCCAAGGCAGCTCAGCAAACTACTGCACCTCTGCCAAAGGACAGAGTTACTGAAGCACCACCCTTTGAAGTCACGGGGGTCAATTTTGCTGGCCCATTATATGTCAAATCTAATGGTGTACCAAAATAGGCATATATTGCACTTTTTACATGTGCTGTTACTCGGGCGGTACATTTAATAATAATAATAATTCATTACATTTATATAGCGCTTTTCTAGGCACTCAAAGCGCTTTACATAGTCTGGGGGTATCTCCTCATCCACCACCAGTGTGCAGCATCCACCTGGATGATGCGACGGCAGCCATAGTGCGCCAGAACGCCCACCACACACCAGCTTACTGGTGGAGAGGAGACAGAGTGATGAAGCCAATCAGCGGATATGGGGATTGTTAGGAGGCCATGATGGTCAGAGGCCAATGGGCGAATTTAGCCAGGATGCCGAGGTCATACCTCTACTCTTTTCGAAAGACATCCTGGGATTTTTAATGACCACAGAGAGTCAGGACCTCGGTTTAACGTCTCATCCGAAGGACGGTGCTTGTTGACAGTATAGTGTCCCCATCACTACACTGGGGCGCTAGGACCCACACAGGGTGAGCACCCCCTGCTGGTCTCACTAGCACCTCTTCCAGCAGCAACCTAGTTTTCTCAGGAGGTCTCCCATCCAGGTACTGACCAGGCTCAGCCCTGCTTAGCTTCAGTGGGAAACCGGTCTTGGGCTCCAGGGTGATATGGCTGCCGGTAAAGATTAAAATTTAGAGTTAAGGAACTGTGGAGATCAATTAAAACCTCTGAGCTTACGGATTTCTTTTCTTAAAATGTTATTACTTGGAAGTTTATTGTGGAACGCGCTGCATGGTGGGGAGGCTTTTGGGAGAGAATTGTTAGATCGGTAAAGAATTGTCTGAAAAAAGTCCTTGGAAAGGCCTCACTAAGCTTTGAAGAGATGACTACTATTTTGACAGAAGTAGAAGCAGTTCTAAATTCTAGACCACTTTCGTACATACACAATGATGCCGATGAGCCTCAACCTCTAACGCCTTCACATTTCCTGGTAGGGAAAAGACTAACCTCTCTGCCACCAGAGACTGTGGTCTCTGAGTCTAATTCCTCTATTCTGACTAAAGAGCATGCTGTTCGCCGATGGAAGTACCGACAGAGACTTCTAACTACATTTTGGAACCGCTGGCGAAAAGACTATTTGATGGACTTAAAGTCAGCTCATAAGAGTGATTCAATAAAAGCAACTATGTTGAAGGAAGGTGATGTTGTCCTAGTAGGAGATGACAAAGTACCCCGACAAACTTGGAAAATGGGAACAATAGAAAAATTGAATTCCGGAAGAGATGGCCTGGTACGTTCATGCATTGTCCGTGTTGGCAGTGTGTTAAGAAGACTTGTGCAACTGCTATATCCCTTGGAGTTAATTTAATTCAACGTCCTTAAAATGAGTATAGATGAACCTAGTTCATCGTGTGGGAGGATGTTGTAACTTTTGTTGTTGAATAATTATTAAACATTTTCTGGATAGAAGCATATGTGATGCTGAGTGTAAATAATTAGAAACACTTTATTATTTTTATTATGTTTGTGTTTATTCTGAAAGATCACAATGATGTGTATCTCACCCTGATATACTTGAAGTACACACTAAGTATGCTGATTGCTGATAACGTTATTAATCTTTTAGCCTTGTCAAGTATGTGAGTTGTGTGGTTTTTTTTCTTCTTGTGTTCTGAAGTAAAAGAATGAGAAATATGACATCCGTGTAAGCGTCTCAATTCTCAAGAACTTTCACTAACACCTCCTCAGGGATGTGTGCTTTCTTCCCCTCCTCTTCTTAATGTACACCAATGTCTATACCTCTACTGACCCCTCTGTAAAGCTCCTGAAATTTGCAGATGACACTACAGTCATTGGCCTCATCCATGACGCAGATGAGTCTGCTTACAGAAGTGAGGTTGAGCAGCTAGCTGGCTGGTGCAGTTATAGCAACCTGGATCTGAACATGCTCAAAACAGTGGAGATAATAGAACCCCCTTGTTCTCCCCCCACTCAACATAATGAACAGCACTGTGGCTCCAATAGTCATTCAGGTTCATTGGCACTACCATATCTCAGGACCTGGAGCTGCTCACAGTTCGGACATCAGAAAACTACAGCGGATAGTCCGGACTGCTGAGCGAATCACTGGTACAACCCTCTCAAGGAACTGCACTAATCTAAAGTGAGTAAAAAAGCTGGTAAAATCATTCTGGACCCCTCACACCCAGCTCACTTCCTCTTTGAACTGTTACTGTCTGGCAGCACTACAGAGCACTGAACACCAAAGCAGCCAGACATACTGTAGGAAAAAATTCTTCCCTTGGGCCATCTACCTCATGAACAGCTAAGTGGTCTCCCCACTGTGCAATAAAATGTGCAATACCCAACTATCTATATTTATCATACATGTTATTTATTTAACCTCTTAGCCAGCACCCCGACGCCCTCGTCCTGAAAACCCCTAAACTCGCACGTGTCAGTGTTTATGAATAGATTAAATGAAACGGGACAAATTTAATCTTGACAAACTATGTATCATTATGGAATAATGGAATAACTGACGGTCAGAAACTGCATCTTGGTATTAAAAAAACGGCATGGTTTTGCAGTGTAACAGTGTCACAAACAGAATGAGACGTTCCACCGGAAAAAAAGAATGAATGAAAGATAGGCTAAAGATAATATATTTGAATTCTGCCGCACCCTCGTGACGCACTCTGACGCACCTGTCAGCTAATGGTGATCGCCTTTTTCTTTGTTTGTTTTATTTTTCAACAGTTTTTATGTGAGAGTGTGTTTTATGTTGAATGTGAATGATTACCATCTGTTTGAGTGCAAATCAGCCCAAATCAGTTTGCTATTACTTTATGATCATGGCTATCAAAGTGAACGCGTCTATATGAATAGAGAGAGTGGATTATTTACTTTTATTGCACATTTGTGTTATTACCATCTGTTATAAGTGGCCATCAGCACTTATTTGCATCGTAATTCATTGTAAATGCTGCATTTCTAGCAATCTCAGGATTTTCTGTAATTGGCAAACTTATTATTTTTATTTTTCTTACTCAAATTATTCTTATTGTATTTTTCTAGTGCTCAAATAAATCACTTATATGACGTCTAAGTTTCTGTCTAGTGTTTTATAATTGATAAAAACTATGCAGTGGTATGTTTACTGACTAAATAGTTTGTAGAAGCCTTCAACACTTTTGGGAAATATATTTTCATAAATTTGGGGGGTGGGGGGTGTAGACATAGTCTCATAAAAATATTTGCAGGAGTCTCATTTTTCATGATATCTTATTCAGATTTCAAATAGAAACTCATGAGACATGTGGCTTTCAACCCATTACTTTTCTATATTGCTCCAGGACTCATTTCATTTATTTTTATATCAAATAAAAAAATATTTAAGTGTGGTAAAAAAAATTCAAGGCACTTCTATAACTTGTAATATTTTTGAGCATTATCAAATCTGGTTGATAAAAAGTAAAGCCCAAAGTGTATTCTTTCCAAAGACACCAAAATTATGTTTGTAACACACTGAAGTAGGAAACTGTTACAATATAAGTTAGGTAGAGCACTTTCAGCTGTGAGTCTGGCTAACAGGTTAATACATCATACATCTATCCATGTTTCCTTTCATAATTTGTAGCACATCTGTACATACAACATACTGTCTATTGTCTTTTGTCTATCTTGTATTGTTTTTACATATTTATTTTGTTGTCTGTGTCTTTTTACTTGTCATCCTGTGCACTGGAAGCTTCTGTCACCAAGACAAATTCCTTGTGTCTGTAAGCACAGTTGGCAATAAAGCTCATTCTGATTCTGAAGATAATACATTCAAAACATGACCTTATGCGAAAATGTATCTATTTTACGAGGTATGGATTTCATATGAATGTGTATGACATGAATCATATCTGATTTCATTCATTTATTTTTTTAAGTAGGGTCCACTAGAGGTCTTCACGTGTCCAAAAATTTGTGCCCGAACCCGAAAGAGACCCGTAATGTACTACACCGAACCGACCCGGACCCGTTTAATATTTCAAAAGCTGGACCCGGACCTGCGTAGATCCGAGAAATGCCTACCCGACCCGGACCCGTATATTATTTGAAATCTGGACCCGAACCTGCCGGGAAGACAAAGACCCGACTTGACCCAACTGTCACATATTCCACCATAAATTGCTATTACAAGTCAATAAACCTGTTGCGAAAAATACCGCTTTTTGTCTTACCTAATTTAAAGAGCCGTAGTCTCTCTTCCTTGTACCTGACTGCCTGTGATGCATTACAATCCTCCGACAAGAAAGTTATTCATGTTATTCCTCTCGTTATTCCAAGTCCAAGCTGAATCCACTCATTATTTCAGCTTCAAAAGTCCATTTGATGTCACGGTGACGGATGACAAATGCTACTGTGCACATGTACATTCTGACTCGAGTTAATTCGCATAATAACTTCAACTGTTTGCCCTTTTGAACTATAATAACGATCGCTCGTGCAATGCCATGGCCGCTGACGTTATTTATTTGCTATCATCTGATCTCTTTGCTCTCTGCTCTGCATCAAATCTGAATCTGACCACTAAAACTTTAAGATTAAATGGTTCATTTATAATATTATAAAAATGGGAGAAAATGTAAAACACGGTTTGGCGGTCGAAGTGTCCCTCACTGGTTGCCATAGTCAAGTCAAGTCACCTTTATTTATATAGCGCTTTAAACAAAATACATTGCGTCAAAGCAATTGAACAACTTTCATTAGGAAAACAGTGTGTCAATAATGCAAAATGATAGTTAAAGGCAGTTCATCATTGAATTCAGTGATGTCATCTCTGTTCAGTTAAATAGTGTCTGTGCATTTATTTGCAATTAAGTCAACGATATCACTGTAGATGAAGTGACCCCAACTAAGCAAGCCAGAGGCGACAGCGGCAAGGAACCGAAACTCCATCGGTGACAGAATGGAGAAAAAAAACCTTGGGAGAAACCAGGCTCAGTTGGGGGGCCAATTCTCCTCTGACCAGACGAAACCAGTAGTTCAATTCCAGGCTGCAGCAAAGTCAGATTGTGCAGAAGAATCATCTGTTTCCTGTGGTCTTGTTCTGGTGGTCCTCTGAGACAAGGTCTTTACAGGGGTTCTGTATCTGGGGCTCTAGTTGTCCTGGTCTCCACTGTCTTTCAGGGCAATAGAGGTCCTTTCTAGGTGCTGATCCACCATCTGGTCTGGATACGTACTGGATCCGGGTGACTGCAGTGACCCTCTGATCTGGATACAGACTGGATCTGGTGGCTACGGTGACCTCGGAATAAGAGAGAAACAGACTAATATTAGCGTAGATGCCATTCTTCTAATGGTGTAGCAAGTACATTATGTTAGGGGAATTGTTTCCGGTTCCGGTTTACCTAATTAATGCAGCCTAAAAATCCTTTAACGAATTTGGATATTAAAAGCATATTAGTATGTTATGTGTAAGCCAGGTTAAAGACATGGGTCTTTAACCTAGATTTAAACTGCAAGAGTGTGTCTGCCTCCCGAACAATATTAGGTAGGTTATTCCAGAGTTTAGGCACCAAATAGGAAAAGGATCTGCTGCCCGCAGTTGATTTTGATATTCTAGGTATTATTAAATTGCCTGAGTTTTGAGAACATAGCGGACGTAGAGGATTATAATGTAAAAGGAGCTCATTCAAATACTGAGGTGCTAAACCATTCAGGGCTTTATAAGTAATAAGCAATATTTTAATCTATACGATGTTTGATAGGGAGCCAGTGCAGTGTTGACAGGACCGGGCTAATATGGTCATACTTCCTGGTTCTAGTAAGAACTCTTGCTGCTGCATTTTGGACTAGCTGTAGTTTGTTTACTAAGCGTGCCACCCAATACCCAAAACCACCCAATAAAGCATTACAATAATCTAACCTTGAGGTCATAAATGCATGGATTAACATTTCTGCATTTGACATTGAGAGCAAGGGCCGTAATTTAGATACATTTTTGAGATGGAAAAATGCAGTTTTACAAATGCTAGAAACGTGTCTTTCTAAGGAAAGATTGCGATCAAATAGCACACATAGGTTCCTAACTGATGACGAAGAATTGACAGAGCAACCATCAAGTCTTAGACAGTGTTCTAGGTTATTACAAGCGGAGTTTTTAGTACCTATAATTAACACCTCTGTTTTTTCAGAATTTAGCAGAAAGAAATTACTCGTCATCCAGTTTTTTATATCGACAATGCATACATCTTCATTCACTGCTACGAACTGATGGCGGTCATATAAGTACGATTTAAACCATGCTAATGCACTTCCACTGATGCCAACAAAGTGTTCAAGTCTATGCAAAAGAATGTTGTGGTCAATTGTGTCAAACGTAGCACTAAGATCCAATAAAACTAATAGAGAGATACACCCACGATCAGATGATAAGAGCAGATCATTTGTAACTCTAAGGAGAGCAGTCTCAGTACTATGATACGGTCTAAATCCTGACTGGAAATCCTCACATATACCATTTTTCTCTAAGAAGGAATATAATTGTGAGGATACCACCTTTTCTAGTATCTCGGACAGAAAAGGGAGATTCGAGATTGGTCTACGTATAATTAACTAGTTCTTTAGGGTCAAGTTGTGTTTTTTTGATGAGAGGCTTAATAACACCCAGTTTGAAGGTTTTCGGGACATATCCTAATTACAATGAGGAATTAATAATAGTCAGAAGAGGATCTATGACTTCTGGAAGCACCTCTTTTAGGAGCTTAGATGGTATAGGGTCTAACATACATGTTGTTGGTTTAGATGATTTAACAAGTTTATACAATTCTTCCTCTCCTATAGTAGAGAATGAGTGGAACTGTTCCTCAGGGGGTCTATAGTGCACTGTCTGATGTGAAACTGTAGCTGACGGCTGAATGGTTGCAATTTTATCTCTAATAGTATCAATTTTAGAAGTAAAGTAGTTCATAAAGTCATTACTGCTGTGGTGTAAAAGTCAACACATGATGAGGCTTTATTTTTCATTAGTTTAGCCACTGTATTGAATAAATACCTGGGGTTATGTTTGTTTTCTTCTAAAAGAGAAGAAAAGTAATCGGATCTAGCAGTTTTTAATGCTTTTCTGTAGGATAGGTTACTTTCCCGCCAAGCAATACGAAATACCTCTAGTTTGGTTTTTCTCCAGCTGCGCTCCATTTTTCGGGCTGCTCTCTTTAGGGTGCGAGTATGCTCATTATACCATGGTGTCAAACTGTTTTCCTTAACCTTCCTTAAGCGTAAAGGAGCAACTTTATTTAAAGTGCTAAAAAAGAGAGAGTCCATAGTTTCTGTTACATCATCAAGTTGTTCTGAGGTTTTGGATATGCAAAGGAATTTGGATACATCAGGAAGATAACTTAAAAAGCAGTCTTTTGTGGTAGAAGTGATGGTTCTTCCATACGTGTAACAAGAAGTAGAATTTACAATTTTGGCTATATGAAGTTTGCACAGAACTAAATAATGATCTGAGATATCATCACTTGGCTGCATAAATTCAACACTATCAACATCAATTCCATGTGACAGTATTAAATCTAGAGTATGATTTCGACAATGAGTAGGTCCTGAAACGTGTTGTCTAACACCAATAGAGTTCAGAATGTCTATAAATGCTGATCCCAATGCATCTTTTTCATTATCAACATGGATATTAAAATCACCAACTATTAAAACTTTATCTGCAGCCAGAACTAACTCGGATGTAAAATCACCAAACTCTTTAATAAAGTCTGTATGGTGCCCTGGTGGCCTGTATACAGTAGCCAGTACAAACATAACAGCACCATTACTTCAAACAAGTTATACTTGAAGCCTGCCCTCTGAGAAATCCTGAAAACGTTGTTATAAATTGAAGCAACACCTCCACCTTTGCCTTTTAGACGCGGCTCATGTTTATAACAGTAATCTTGGGGGGTGGACTCATTTAAAATAATGTAATCATCAGGTTTTAGACAGGTTTCTGTCAAACAGAGTACATCTATATTATGATCAGTGATCATATTATTTACAAAAAGTGTTTTCGTAGAAAGGGATCTGATATTCAATAAGCCAAGCTTTATCATTTGTTTATCCATATTGCTTCTGTTTTTTATTTGTTGAACCTCAGTTAAATTGTTAATCTTAACTTGGTTTGGACGTTTTTTGTATTTTCTAGTTCGGGGAACAGACACAGTCTCTATAGTGTGAT
This sequence comes from Carassius carassius, assembly GCF_963082965.1. Lineage (NCBI taxonomy): Eukaryota > Metazoa > Chordata > Actinopteri > Cypriniformes > Cyprinidae > Carassius > Carassius carassius. The sequence continues at coordinate 29,577,807 of NC_081785.1, forward strand.
ATCTAGGTGAAAAAGTCTCTATGTGCTGAGAATTAACTGACCTCTGTGATGGGAGGCAGCTAGCAGACGGTCGGTTTAGCCAGTCTGTCTGCTTCCTGACCTGGGCCCCAGTTAGTCAAGTATAAACACTAAGACTATTTGCCATATTTCTAGAGAGAAGAAGAAACATGAAATCGAGACTGCACATGCGTGCTAGCTGTATCAACCTAAAATGCTTTAACGTAATTTGAGCGTCATAGAAATTTTTTTCTTGTTTTAGTTAATTGATTGATCCTCACCTGTCTCCAGTTCCCTCATCACCTGTGTGTTTAAATACCTGGTCTGTTTAGTTCTCCCTTGTCCGTGATTATCGTTATGTAAATGTGTCTAAGCTGAATGTATACTGAATGTCAAAGTTGTATCGTATTGTGTATGTGAATGTGTATCCTAACCTTTATGTTAATTCTGTTATTTGTTAATATAGTCTGTACCTCCTTCATTTTCTAGTAAACTCCTCATTTGTTCCTTATCCTCCTCGAGCACTTTAGACTTTCGTTTAGCATTACACCAATTTGTAACAGAATCACGGACCAAAACAGTATAGTTTATTTTAGCGGCGTTTTTCTTTCCTTTTGGTATTTTTTTTTTGTTTTCCTCCCTCTCCCGGAATGGCCATTCCAGCAGTCCGTCTCCTGTGCCTGGAGCAACTGGACCGTTCGCTGGAGGACTATACCAGGGACTTTTTAGATCTGGCGTGCCTCACCCACTTCCCCGACCACTCACTCTCTAACTTCTTCCTCACCGGCCTGAGCGAGCGGTGTAAGGCACGCCTACAAGCAAACGGTCCCGGAGAGGATTTCGCCGCTTTCGTGGAGTGGGTGCTGGAGAAAAATGGACCTTCATGGACCATCTGCACCGCCGAAGAGGATATCTCCAGCCCCACTCGCGACCCAGAGACCAGCTAGCCACCATCAAGCCACACAGAGCCAGAGCCCACCACAGCCGCAGAGCCCGAGCCAATTCAGGACGTTAAGAGCACGACTGACCAGGTGTGTGAGCCGGCAACACAGTGCGTCGTGGGAGTTTTAGTGAAGATCGAGGGCGCAGAGGAAAGCCCTGCCCACACTTCTGCGACTGAGGGTGAGCTGTATTCAGTTTCTGGAAAGGATATGGAGCAACTTATGGATCTTATGGACTGGTCTATGGAGGTAATTCCTGTATCCCCTGTTTTTCCGCTGGTTCCATCCAGCCCTGATCCCCTTGTATACCCTCTCAGTCTCCCACTCCTACCTCCTCCAGTCAGCTCCTCTGCTCCATTTCCGCTGGTTCCGTCCAGCCCTGAATTTTCTGTTTCTCCGCTGGTTCCGCCCAGCCCTGAATTTTCTGTTTCTCTGCTGGTTCTGCCCAGTCCTGAATTTTCTGTTTCTCCGCTGGTTCTTTCCAGCCCTAAATTTTCTGTGTCTCCGCTGGTTCCACCCAGCTCTGAATTTCCTGTGTCTCCTGTGTCTCCTCGTCACTCCATCCCTACGGCTCTGTCAGGCTCCTCCTACCCTCTGGTTCCACCATCATCCTCAGTCACTCCAGCTCCACAGCGGTCTTCCAGGCCCCCGTCTCCGCCTTGGTCGCCTGAGCCTTCTGCTCCACCTAGGCCCTCCGGGTCCTCGACGTCACCCTGGCTCTGCGGCTGCGCTGCTCCATCTTGGGCTCCTCACCCACCGGTGCAGTCTCCTCCTGTCGGCCCCCTGGTGTCGTCGGCCGCTTCTCCACCATGGCTCCTCCCGCCGTCGACTCCACCATGGATCTCCGTCCTGGCTGGTCTCTGGAGGACCATCTGGCTCCTCCTGCTCCGGGCTCCTCCCTCCATCCACCCCGCCCTGGTCCCTACCTCCATGCTCCCTCTTCACCTGTTCCTTGCCTGCTCCTCGCCCGCCTCCAGAACCCCCACCCTCCCTCCGCTGGTATTCCTCTTGCGGTGCGAGGACGCACCGTTCCGGGAGGGGGCGAACTGTCACGTTTATGAACTTTTGTTTCCTTATTTGGTCATCTTCCTTTTCTTGTTTTAGTTAATTGATTTATCCTCACCTGTCTCCAGTTCCCTCATCACCTGTGTGTTTAAATACCTGGTCTCTTTAGTTCTCCCTTGTCCGTGATTATCGTTATGTAAATGTGTCTAAGCTGAATGTATACTGAATGTCAAAGTTGTATCTATTGTGTATGTGAATGTGTATCCTAACCTTTTTGTTAGTTCTGTTATTTGTTAATATAGTCTGTACCTCCTTCGTTTTCTAGTAAACTCCTCATTTGTTCCTTATCCTCCTCGAGCACTTTAGTCTTTCGTTTAGCATTACACCAATTTGTAACAACAGTTCACCTCAGATTGTTTTGCTGATTTGAAATATATTAAATATGAGTGTGTCAAGTCTGCAAGCATTAATACCGTGCGTGCACTTGTATTAACTCTTGAGTCTGTGCGCTCTGCTTCTAAAAGCAGAGAAAGAGAGAGAGAGAGAGAGAGATCACTTTTATTTGGCTCACTCTTTTCTTTTCCTAATTTTACAATTTGCAAGTTACAAAAAACACAAGCAGTCTTTGATCACGGCCGGGTGTTCTCCGAGTCCGATGACTCCGATCGCACAGGTATTACACAAAATGATAAACAGACCCGGGACCCGAAGTAATAGATTCGGACCCGACCTGGACCCGGCTGATCATTTAAAATATAGACCCGAACACATACGGGTCCAGGGTCGGGTCCTGGGTCGGGTCCTGGGTCGACAGGTCTCGGGTGCTCTGTGAAGACCTCTAGAGTCCACGCCTAAACATTACTATAAGCTGATCGTAGAAAAACATACAAATTAGATAAAATAGTTGTGAATTTCCATGAGATTGTGTTGTTTCTGTTTCAAAGATTGTTGTCAGGTACAGTTTGTCACAAAGACTATGAGAGACAGATGTACATTTTTGTTGTACTCTCTTAAAGGGATAGCCCAATGATAAACCTTTAACTTTTATCAGAAAAAAAAGAAAACTCCATTCCAAGTCATAGTGCTCATAAGACTATTACACAAACAGAAATCCAGCACATTCATTGCTGTTCTATGTTTGACAGCTGCATAAAATATTAATAATTCTCAGGTTACTCATCAATCAAGAGCTTATCTCTAGAGCCCTCATAGTTGAACCAAACATGATAACTGGTGTAATAACCATTGTTGAACATGTAGAGCTTCTGATCGGTGGGGTTGTAGTCCAAGTAAACATAGGAGTCCCTTCTCAAAGGGAATACTAACATAGCTCTCCTGTTCGGTGCGAGTGTCAAAGGTGTAAAAGATCTCCTCAGTTTTAGTGTCTACAGAACTTGTGGCATACAGAACCCCACATATCATGAAAGTGTTTCCTACAGATGGTTTGAATATACTGGTCTGCCAAACCTCCTCTACTTCAAATGAAACTTCATTGATCTTCCCTAAAACCAGTTTACCCTTCGATCCCTCAGTGGCATAGGTTACCCACTGGCTGGACTCATTGGCTGCAAAGTCCAGCTTCTGGTTGGCTGACTAATGATATGACAATTGGGCACTGGCCATAGGAATCACCTTCTACTCAAGTTTTACACTGGTCCTGTTGAGCATTCCCATAGCAAAAGTGCTTCTGAACTGATAGTACAGGGTGTTTTCCCGCATGATGTAGTTGTTTCCAGTGCCTCGCCAATCATAATTATATTGGACATAAAGCTGATGTGTCTTATAGCCCTGTCTCGTGATCAGTTTGTAGTAGTCAGAGTAATGTGTGATTCTGCTGACCAGAGTGTCAGTAGAGCCAGAGTACCAGTACATGTTTTCAGAACCAGGCAGGGGCTTTGAGTCTTTGCCCCATCCTCCATACTTATAACCTGCACTCAGATCTGCATTCAGCTGGCTGATGATGGGTTTGCTAATTCTTCTAATTCCACCATGATTGCAGATTCCTTGTAAAACAAGTAAATAATTTTTTAATTATAGATGATTTAAAACAGAGTTGGACAGTGTCTTGATGGAGAAAGACTTACCAGTGTCGGGATTAAAGATTTCATTATGGCGTCTCTCGCACCCTTCTAGTTTCTGCTGAAGAATGATATATTCTCGACGTGTCACAAGAACTTTTCATTCATTTCATTTATTTATTATACAGGAAAGGTTAAAAAGTAACATTGAAATACAGTTTAAACAGGCCTGACTCAGTTTAAAAACTGGTTTCCAGCAGGTTCCTGTTCTGTAGAACATAAAACATAAAACACAGTTTACAACATAAAAAGAAAAGAAAAACAACACTTTTAAACATAAGCTAAACAAATACAAAGAACTAAAAACAGCAATACAAATCAATACAAACAAAACTAGGACAATTTATAAACAATTAATGAACACAAGTGTAACTGTTCAGTAAAAACAGTTTGTATGCCTTTTTAAAACCTGTAACAGATGGTATTTTTCTTATGTGATATGGGATATCATTCCAGATTTTTGTGTATGTATAAAAAAAAGATTTCTGACCATAGTTATTTTTGTATGAAGGGACTGGTATGAGTGCCTGTGATACTGACCTAGTAAGGCGTACTGGGCCCCTATTGTCTGATTGATGAATTGCATCAAATGTTGATGTAGTAGCATTTTGAATTTGAAAATAAAATGTAATAGCATGACTATTTATACAATGCTGAAAAGTCAGTGCATTTGAGCGTTTCAATGCAATGCAATGATGAGACCATTATGGAAGATTACTGTGGATTTTAAAATTGTATAATCGTGCTATTGGTTCAGTAATTTCTTTAGTGGTAAGAGACCAAATTGGAAGACAGTAAGACATTGGTGATAACACAATTGCATGTAAATAAGTTTCAGAAACAGAAGAGGAAAGATATGGTCTAATCTTGTTATACACAAAAAGTTTCTGGTTCAGTTTTTTTGTTAAAACAGAAATATGATCCCGATATGAAAGGTTTGTGTCAAGTAACACACCAAGATATTTATAAGTCTTTGTCGCGACAAGATCTTGATTTGCAAAAGTAATAGAGTCAGTATAAGAAAGACATTTCCTGGGTGAATGGAAGTACATACATTCAGTTTTTTTTTTACATTGATGGTCAGATGGTTTTTATTTAACCAATCATGTAAACACTGAAGATCCAATGTTAATTTTGAGTTTAGAGCATCAGCATTTGAGTCAGAAAAAAAATCACAGTATCATCAGCATATAGTAAGCATTCTGAATATTTACACATTTGAGGGAGATCATTAATATATAAAAGAAAAGGCAGAGGTCCAAGAATACTGCCTTGAGGGACACCCGTATCACAAATTAAAGATTGAGATATTACATTGGTCCTTATCATAGGTGATCTCCAGCTTATTGTGGCACCACTACGAAAACATGCAAACTCAAGACAGTGATTTGGTAAGGCATGTTCCTGGATCAACAAAGTAAATTTTTTAAGCATAATTTGACATTGTAAACTTAGCCCTCAAATACGATTGGTTTATTGGAATGTTGTTACAGGTTCACCAAAGATGTTGATCCAGGAAAATGCTGTACTTGCTGTGCTGAAATCATATATTCCCAACAAGGAAAGGCTGAACTGTGAACCCACTTTGATTGTTGGCTGTACAAAGCCTCACTTCTATGTTTGCAAGAGTTTCAATGTTGGAACCCTTCCAGTATTGTTTAGGCTGGCTAGTTTTGCTTTGCTATATTGTAGCACCAACTTAGCTGGGGAAGATTGTCAAGCAACATGTTTTTTTTTCTGGTGAAGCTGGTTGACCTGCGTCTTAAGGCACTTAAGAAACCTTTTGGGGAAACCAGTATATCAGCAACAGAGTAGGCCATACATTTTTATTATACGGCTCTGTGGAATACTTGATTCTGATTGGTCAGTCATTGCATTCTGAGGTGTGTTATCCCTAGATAACAACCAATGAAAGGCTCATCCTGGTAACTAAAGTCAGCTCTCTAGTTTCATACAAACGCAGCTGCAGCTACAGTTGTTTTCTACTCTGTAATGGATTATAAAATAACTAAAATACTGGTAGGATTTGAAAACAGTTTTACCTTAAATCAGTATATGTTTTAAATGTTTGTCTACAACCCGAATTGCGGAAAAGTTGGGACGTTTTTTAAATTTTAATAAAATGAAAACTAAAAGACTTTCAAATCACATGAGCCAATATTTTATTCACAATAGAACATAGATAACATAGCAAATGTTTAAACTGAGAAAGTTTACAATTTTATGCACAAAATTAGCTCATTTCAATTTTGATTTCTGCTACAGGTCTCAAAATAGTTGGGACGGGGCATGTTTACCATGGTGTAGCATCTCCTTTTCTTTTCAAAACAGTTTGAAGACGTCTGGGCATTGAGGCTATGAGTTACTGGAGTTTTGCTGTTGGAATTTGGTCCCATTCTTGCCTTGCAAGCTGCCCATACCGTATGCACTTATGCACCCCCATACCATCAGAGATGCTGGCTTTTGAACTGAACGCTGATAACATGCTGGAAGGTCTCCCTCCTCTTCAGCCCGGAGGACACGGCGTCCGTGATTTCCAACAAGAATGTCAAATTTGGACTCGTCTGACCATAAAACACTATTCCACTTTGAAATAGTCCATTTTAAATGAGCCTTGGCCCACAGGACACGACGGCGCTTCTGGACCATGTTCACATATGGCTTCCTTTTTGCATGATAGAGCTTTAGTTGGCATCTGCTGATGGCACGGCGGATTGTGTTTACCGACAGTGGTTTCTGAAAGTATTCCTGGGCCCATTTAGTAATGTCATTGACACAATCATGCCGATGAGTGATGCAGTGCCGTCTGAGAGCCCGAAGACCACAGGCATCCAATAAAGGTCTCCGGCCTTGTCCCTTACGCACAGAGATTTCTCCAGTTTCTCTGAATCTTTTGATGATGTTATGCACTGTAGATGATGAGATTTGCAAAGCCCTTGCAATTTGACGTTGAGGAACATTGTTTTTAAAGTTTTCCACAATTTTTTAACGCAGTCTTTCACAGATTGGAGAGCCTCTGCCCATCTTTACTTCTGAGAGACTCTGCTTCTCTAAGACAAAGCTTTTATAGCTAATCATGTTACAGACCTGATATCAATTAACTTAATTAATCACTAGATGTTCTCCCAGCTGAATCTTTTCAAAACTGCTTGCTTTTTTAGCCATTTGTTGCCCCCGTGCCAACTTTTTTGAGACCTGTAGCAGGCATTAAATTTTAAATGAGCTAATTAAGTGGATAAAAGTGTAAAATTTCTCAGTTTAAACATTTGCTACGTTATCTATGTTCTATTGTCAATAAAATATTGGCTCATGTGATTTGAAATTCCTTTAGTTTTCATTTTATTAAAATTTAAAAAACGTCCCAACTTTTCCGGAATTCGGTTGTAGTTTGAACTTGCTGCTTACTAGCAACTGCTGTCTTCACGGAAGCTTCACGGTCAAACATTTAAACTTAAATCAATATTCTGTGTCTGATTATTTACTTATATGGCAAGTAGCTATGTAATAAGTGGGGTAATGTACATTCAGATGGTTGTTATCACAGAATAACCCCTGAATGTACTGTGCCTGTTGTCAGGGATTTTGAAAAGAATCCTACCTGGTCTCATGGCATTAATCTACCCTTGGGGCATTTTTTAGTGAGATGCGAAATACATACCAACAAGTATATATCACTGCAGTTTCCATAAGAAATTAACACTAGGGGCAGTAAAACTCTGAGACCTATTAATCGTTTTCACACAAATTTACAGTTTTGATTAATAAAGCAAATTTCTTTGCACAATTAATTGAAGAATATCATGTTATGACTTAAAACGGATGCTTTTGAACATTCACATCACACATTTCCAGCTTCATATATATGGGTTTTCATAGATGGTAGGTTTGTTCGGTAGCCCATGTAGTATGGAGATGTACTTGAGAAAAGAGGAGCTCCTTTGAATCCTGAGTAATCACAGATTGACAAAACAGTTCAAATCTGCATATAAGGATGCCATGGTTCCATCAACAAATGCGTTTTGTAGTGCATATTTCCATCACAATAGAGCATTAACTTTCAGCTACAGTCCCCGGGTTTTTGAATTCTGAATCGCCACAATATGTACCTGAAGCAACATAATAAAAATGTGCCAGGGTTCATGTATTGAACCCATGTTTTAGCGCAACTCAGTGGACATTTCTCTTTGAAATTACATAAAAATGGTGTTGCACAAAAAGTACACATAGGTACATATTTTTATGAGACCAAGTTGAAAGAATCACCTTCATTCCATCAAGATTTTTTTTTGTCAAACTAACACCAAAGCTGCTATTTATGCTGATTGAGCAGAGATTTCACCTGTTTGCGTATGGATATGAGCACAGGAGAGGTGGTTTGTATAGAGGCCTGCAGCTCCACAATTAGAGCCTCCACCTGCTTGATCTTGATTTTCACCTCCTCTATGTGGAGCTCACTGTAGGAGTCGGGGTCATCCTCCATCTGCTTGATCAGCACTGTCAGGTTCATTATTTTTGCTACATAGACCTTTAGTTTAACCTCATAAATCTCCACCTGCACAAGATCAGTTAAAGAACAATTAGCTTCTGCATGTTTCCCTTCAGTTTAGTCTCATGAGTTCTAAAGGTTGTACCACACCTTGCTAATCTCCATCTCTAGTTTGTAGTTGATCTTAACTGCTGTGCTCACCATCGAGATGAGCTCTCTGATTGGAAATGTGCTGTTGGGACGGAAAGCCTCACAGATACATTCTCCACCGGAAACACTGCCCTCAGCCCAGGGACTCAGTGCCTACAGAAGACAAGTGAAAGCCATCAAGTCTTTCTCCTCTTCTGCATCAGCAAGATGAATTTACATTTATACATTTGGCAGACAGTTTAACCTGAATACATTTACACTGCATTCAAGGAGTTCACTGTATTAGTTAAGGGAATCATACCCATGACCACCAAACCCTTTCAGGAGCAAGATTGGACACCCCTGCCCTACTGTTTGAGCTAGAGGCACACTACTAATGAAATGATTACTGGGGTTTTGCAAACCTGTAGAATGTTGTATGCCTTTATATCTTCTCGCCTTGTCTACTGTAACTGTCTATACATCTCTCAGTGCCACCTGTCCTGCCTGCAACTCCTTCAGACTAAGTAAAGTTATTACACTAGTTTTGTTTTTCTCCACTGACTTCCAGTACATAATTTAATTTAAGGTGGTACTCTTTGTTTGGTCACACTTTAGTTTGGGGACCAATTCTAACTATTAATAACTATTAACTATTGTGCTATCAGCATTCAGGACGCTGTGCAATTCAGATAAACTGGCACTAAAAAGGAATGATGTCACCCAGTGTCACCCAATCTATCAGTATGATCAAGAATAAAATAAGCAAAATAAACTGATCCTAATTGAGCAAGACACTGCTGAGTATCTTAATTTGGGCTAAAACCAGCAACCCTGTTATTATGTTGAGTAATGAGTAATAAATGATAAATGATAATTCTTTTCTGTTTATATTGATCTCAACTATCATTGGTAAAACCAAATAAATTGTATGTGTATCCTGGTGCCGTTTAGGTTATTTTAAAGTGGTATTTAGTAAATTGCATAGTAAATTTACCAATTTTAACAACCATGAATGAGTTCCTGAAGCAGTAGTTAGGCTGCTAAATGACACAACCATGTTATAGGTGTCACAGTCAGTGATGTGCGGGTTGATCCAAAATGAGCGGGTGCCTGCGGTCGCCCGCGGTTACGAGTCATCCAAAAATATTTTTTTATGATATTCGGGTCCTGGTCGGTCGGGTTGTTTGAAATAAAAAGGCCAATTAATCCTTTGTCATTTATATAGTATACTAGACACATTTTTGAAATACATAGGCCTACACTTTATTGGCTGAATAACTGGCATGAAGATGACGCACAAGCTCAGTCTGCACGTAGAGATGGAGGCGGAAAAGAAGACTGCATGGGGAGCAACGGCGCTGTTTTTGGTAAAACATGATTTTGACGACTTCATTAAGTTTTGTTTTATAGAAATCTCTTTTTAAAATATTTTCGTTTGGTATAAATTGTATCTTAATTTTGATCAATGTTTTATCAATCAGTTGCCCGTATTTAATAAATAAGAAGCAAGACAATGCAATAAGGCACAGACATGATCACTTGCATTGCATGTGAACTGGAGGGCGCCGAAACTCAGCGTGTGCCTCACAGATTTGAGAAATATAGGCTATATATTACAGAAAGCTTGAAATGTCTTCTTTTAAAGTAAAATATTCAAAACAAAATAAATGGGCTACTCTCTGATGATGTAATCCATATGAAATGTACATTTCTCTCTGGCGTTCATGGCGAGTCCACATCGTCAACTTCATCTCTGCAGTGACACAGAAAACACCAGTTTAATTCTAAACAATTAAATGACTCCTTGCATATTTGCGAACCAGTAGGCCATTCTGGGTTGAGCGAGACCCCACGGAATGAGCGAGCGGATCGGGATATTCAGAAATGCACTTTCCGCTAGGTTGACCAGATGAGATTGGCTTAAATTAGGGACGGGGACGGGGGGGGGTGTCTGCGGCCTTGGGTGACGGGATGGGGGGCTTATGATATTAGACTTTGTAGCCTAAACTGGCCTTAACTAAACACATTTTTATTCAAAGATCAACAGTCTGTCATTAGTCTTTAGTCTGCCACAAAAAACAACATTAATATCATGAACTCAAATGTCATTGTAAAAAAAAAAAAATGACTTGTAACAGTGCGTAAATCAGACCTTTCTGTAATGCTAACGCTAATAAGCTTAAACGAAAATAACGAAATAATTGTGTAGCGGAGTATTTTTTTTTTACACAGTGCCGCGAACTGTAAAACACTCCTGTACGCGTACATCACTGTCCTCCTCGCAGCTGCAGCAACTTGCACTCTCTTCATCAAGCTTTAAAACAAAAATTGTCTTTGTGCATATAGATTAATTCAATAAATGAATATCTAAATTCGTGCCTATAGCTGCATATGGTATTTTTTTAAAAACGTATAGAAAAAGATGCTGCAGCCAATGAGCAGCCGGCGGGGGCTGGTTGCAGGACGACTCAACCTCCGCAGACAGTATTTAATGTTTATCAGGCAATAACTACTCAATATTTTGCTTTAGTATAATTTTCGGGACATCAGTTTAGATTTCGGGACTGTCCGTCAATGTCTGCTGACCTTGCAGAAACATACAGATAGACATAAGCAGACTAGACTATTTTAGTACAAATTATGAACTTACTGACGATTTTTTTTATAATTCTTGACAAAATTATAATATAATAAGTTTTTTTTTTTTTTTTTTCTTCTTTTTTTTTTGCCTAGTTAGTTTTGCCTACGTTCCTATGGCCCAATGACGCTACGATGAGCATTTACTGCTTTTTAAAAATGCGGATATATTTTTTTGCAGCCCAAGTTGGGGGCGGGTTAGTTGAAAACGTCGGTCGGGTGCGGGTTATTTATACATTGACCTGCGCATCACTGGTCACAGTGTCTGGTCTGTGTTTCCCTGGGTGTCCACTAGTGGTCTCACTTTCCAATAGGCACCCCACTGCAGGCACCACATTTCCCACAAGCTTTGTCCCTTCATCACGGTTAATTGCACACCTGTTAATTGCACTCAGCAGTCTGCACTTTCATCGTCTTCACCTATCTATATAAACCGGTCTGTTTTCTATAGATTTCATGGAGTCCTTGTTTTCCGTCACCCGGCTTTCTCGTGTTCCCTGCGTTTTTCTTGGTTCTTGTTTCTTGTTTTTGGATTGCTTTCCCTGTTATTGACCTCTAGCCTGTTTTGGATTTTGATATTGTATTACCCCATTAAACACTGCAATTGGATCTTTCGTTTCCTGTGTGCAATCGTTAAAATAGGTTTACTGGAGCTCTGCAAATATTTTACATACCCTTTTATTCACGTAATCAGATTGGGGAATTTTGCTGTCTCAACCTTATGATTTTGAGGCTCATCAAAGTAGAATCACATATCAGTTTCAAATGTAGAACTTTACTAACATGACAAATAATTTCCAAGGTGTTTACATGCAAATAAAACAGCAAAAATAGTGCACAGCAACATACATGAATATAAGAAAGAAAAGTGATACAATATAATTGACAAAGTAAGAAAATTGATCTCAAACTTCGTCCATCTGATATTTAATTAAGAGATCTGAAAGACAGACGGTGCAAGGCCATGCAAGTATTTGTACACCAATAAAAGAAGTTTAAAAAATCAATCCTATAATAAACTGAAAGCCAATTCTGGAAGACCAGGGTACACTCTTAAAAATAAATGTGCTTCACAATGCCTTATAAGAACCTTTCTGTCTAAATGGTTTCACAAAGAACCTTTAACATCTGACGAACCTTACTGTTTCACAAAGGCTTCTTTGTGGTGAAAGAAGGTTCTTCAGATTATAAAAAGGTAAGAAAGAGATGGTTCTTTAAAGAACCTTTGACTGAATGGTTCTTTGTGGAACAAAAAATTGTTCCTCTATGGCACTGCTTGAAAAACCTTTTGAAGGAGCTTTATTTTATTTGTTTTACTGTTTGGCCCAGTGTTTAACGCAGGCCTGGAACTGGTCAGGTTAGCTGTGGGGCTGAGTTTACTACTGGACAAGCTTGGGTTGGACCTCGAGTGTATTCCCTGGGCAGAAGCAGTTTGGTTTAGGGATGCTGGCGAAAAGATTTGGCTGGGAATACGAGCACATGCCTGGTGAGCTCGAGGCATTCAGCTCGAGGCATTCAGCAATACAGCTTCAGATTTTCTCTGGAAAAACCAAGCTCCTGGAGGCATGCTGTGGGCGGAGCTATAATACTGATGTTTCGTGTTGTTTCCATTAACATATATTCACTTATGTGCTGATTTCCGACAAAGACAGAAATCTGATGCAGTTGTACTTACCTGAATAGGGTCTTTTACCATATTTTAACGCAAATGATGTGCAAATCAGACATCAACCTGGTCTTGTTTATAAAACATTCGTCACTGAAATGACCAGAACACAAACACACTTGCTACACTCCATTGCTGCCCCGGAAAAGCAAACTGCATCCACAGTTTGTGTAATGCTAGATTCTTTGAGAAGCTGAACGTGGTAAACTTTCCCTCATATCCAAAACACACTTATTTGGAGACATTCTTGAACGAATCCTATGCAGGGCTGCCAACGATTTCCTGATGAAGTGCGTTTATGGGCGAGGTCTCGCTCTCCTCTGGTCGACATGTGCGCGGGCTTGCTTTCCCGAGAAAAATGCTCATAAGGAGTTCCACCATCATCTACGTCATTATATCCAGGATCGAAAACCTACTGAAACTTGTACCTACCAGAAGTAAGATTTTCGGCACAGAAATTCTCCATTCATCCAAAGTGGCCATGTTTAACATGAAAATCCATCTCTTTAACACTGAACAACTCTGAATCCATGAAACACCATTGTAGCCCCCCTTTAAGCAAATGTGTGATATATACAACACCTTGCTGAGGCAGAGGAGCATGCAATATGCATTAATGCTGTACGTTGCATAATGGAGGGTGGTAGTCCAGCAGGGAAAGCATACACCCTTTGGAAACTTAGGATGACGTCCAGTCTGAATGAAAATGCTCCATATTAACACCTCAGTCGGAATAAAATTACCCAAACCAAAATTGTAATCTGTTGAGAGGGGTGGGATAACCTTCTATAACCGAACTAAATAAAAATTCTGCCATGTAAATGTGTTAAACCGAATACTTGTGTAATTTACAGAATGGGAACGTGATGTCAGCAACGCTGTACATTCAGTGATTAGTAGACACTGACATTACAGTAGAGACTGGGAAATAGTGGACGAAGAAGATAAAATTCCAATTATACAATAACACACATTAGAATGGAATCTGGAATCTCATGACCAGAGTAGAAAGCTGATGTAATAAGTGAAGCACAATTTACTGCTTTTCAGCTTAGAAACAACACTATGATAGTGAATAGCTCAATGAAAACACTTGACCAAAATTCATTGTATGAATTATACAGATTAATAAACCCATTTGTAAATGTTGTGCGATAGCTCATTGCAAGCACTATCTACGTTCATAAACCACCTTCTCATGATTCATTGTTTAATGAAACTTAGTGAGAAATCATGTATTTTTCCATTTAAGTACAGAATTATTATTATCTTTTTTTTTATTATCATCATTTAATTACATTTTTATTTTTTATTTGTATTTTTTCAGAATACAATTAATTTCAGAACTGCATTACAGAAGGTCTCGGCTAGGGCTATTTCCCCTTGCTGAATTGACATGCCTATGTTGGCATTTTCCAGTTTACCTCTTCATGCAGTTAACATTATTGTGGATGTTTTTTTTATCCAGCATCCCTACAGAACCTTTAATGTTCTCATGTGTCACACGACAATATCAATAATTCTGTGTCACATCTGAATGGATGAAGCGATTTATCACTTTACATTATTGAGGAAACGCAGCACTGTGCTGGAGACTCTGCTCTTGTGTGCAGCTGGCGGATGCAGTGCGTAGCGCCACTTTTTTTTTTTTTTTTTTTGCAGTTTTGTGTAATTTAGAAACAGTGCCTAATGTGGGGGAGGTTTCCCCCAATTCGGCGTTCAGCAAAAAGCACGGTCAATCTAGCCGCCACGTTATTTCTAGGGTCGTGTATAAACGGCGTATTATGGTAAAACCGTCAGAGAACTGATCTGTTCGCTCTTCCAGCGAACGCTACTTTTTTCCCCAACACACAGTCCGTTACTGTCTGATGCTGAATACCAAAATAAAAACCCTCTTATACTCATATTACAAAATAAGAACAATGATATATGCTTGCTCCATCTCTACATTCGAAAAGCTATAAAAATAAAAGTTCTAGATTGCACAGACTGGTTTCACACAGAAAGTACAGTGTCAGCTGCATCGTTTCAGGACTGTCTAATGTGGAATTTCAAAATAAAAGCCTCCCAAATCTCATAAATAAGCTGCTGTATCTCTACATTCAAAAATATATATTAAAAAAAGTTATAGATTGAACAGACCACTTTCATCTCAGATTGAGAGTAGACCTTACCACAATGTCAGATGCATTGTTTCAGTACTGTCTGGTGTGGGATTACAAAATAAGAGCCTCCCAAATATCATAAACAAGCTGCTGCATCTCTGCTTTCAAAAATCTATAAAAATAAAACTTATAGATTGCACAGACAACTTTCACCTCAGATTGAGAGTACACCTTGCCACAATGTCAGCTGTCGTTTCAGGACAGTCTGATGTTGAATTAGAAAATAAGAGCCTCCCAAATCTCATAAACAAGCTGCTGCATCTATACTTTCAGTTCTAGCATACAACTCAAGGTGCTACTTGGACACGTCATCAGTGATAAACCCGGGGTCAACAGGTGTTCCAGGTCTTTAATCAACAGACACCCTTGCCCGGGCGACCCTGAGTCTGAGTCAAACGCTTGCAATGAGCAGAGAAAAGGGTCTTGGTTTTTGCTGCTCGGAGTTGAGCTTGCTCTTGGATTTGACCTTGCATCATTAGTCAGTGAATGGGGGTGCGGTGTCCGTGGCTTGACACTGTGATGCATTGGGGTTTACTGACTGGAAGGGCAGAGGCTTACGGATTTGACTCCAGATCTTCAGGTGCTTGAAATCTATTAAAGGTTCAAAGCGATTGAGCAGGTCTTTAACAATAAGGAGTGGATACGTGTTGAGTGGTGAAACGTACACTGGGGGGCTGAGATTCATTGGTCCCATGGTTAGGTGAATTAGGGCCACATGTTTTAGTTGTAGGCCTGTGTGGGAATTTGCATTGAGGTTCAGTTCACACCTTTGAAGTTTGAGGGTGCTATTAGATCTCTTTGTTCTTTCTTGGACTTCTTCAAGGAGTTCTGACGACATTAGAGTGATGTCGGCTCCCGTGTCGAGAAAGGCTTCGACCTTAATGTGGCATTCGATGATGATGGAGAGGTAAAACTTTCTTGTCAAGTCAAGTCAAGTCAAGTCAAATTTTATTTCTAAAGCACATTTAAAAACAACAGAGTTGCGCCAAAGTGCTGTACAGAGCTACAGTGTGCAAATACAAAGCATTAGAATAGACAAGACAAAATACAATTATAGACACGATTACACCCGATATAATCCATTTAATAGATCATATAAAATCAATCAAAAGCGACTTAATTAAAAGCCAGAGAGAATAAATAAGTTTTTAGAGCTGATTTAAAAGTGGATAATGACTGGGCAGACCTCACAGTGAAGGGTAAACTATTCCAGAGTTTAGGTGCCACAGCAGAGAAGGCCTGACCACCCTTGGTTTTACAGCGAAAGTGTGGGACAGTTAAAAGAAGCTGATTGCAAGACCTGAGAGTCCTTTGGGGAGTGTACAAAGTCAGAAGGTCAGATAAGTGTTTTGGTGCAACACTGGATAGCGCCTTGTACACAAAAACTGCAATTTTAAAATCGATTCTGAACTTTACCTGAAGCCAATGTAAAATTTCTAGGATAGGTGAAATGTGATCTCTCTTTTTAGTACCGGTCAGAAGTCTCGCTGCAGCATTTTGAACAACTTGCAGGCGAGAGATTGTAGTTTGAGACACACCACAGTACAGGGAAGTACAGTAGTCCAGCCGTGATGTAATGAAGGCGTGGATTCCAATCTCTTAATCTTTCCGAGACAAGAAATGTTTTACTTTTGCAATCGATCTCAAGTGAAAGAAACTGCCTTTTACCACTGAGCTGACTTGTTTTTCAAAATTAAGTGCCGAATCCAATGTAAATCCGAGATTCCTTACATGAGGTCGAGCAGTGACAGGGAAGGAACCGAAATTAGAAGTAGATGAGAAACTAGATGGGCCTAAGATCAAAATTTCGCTCTTACTTTCATTTAATTGTAAGAAATTATTTGCCATCCAACATTTGATCTCCTCAAAACAGTCACACAGTGCTTCCAGGGGATAGGACATATCAGTTTTTGCCGGTAGATAAAACTTAGTATCGTCAGCGTAACAGTGATAGGATATCCTTTGTTTCTCAAAAATGGCACCCAGTGGCAACATATAGAGTGAAAAGAGGAGCGGGTTTAAAAATGGACCCTTGGGGCACACCACAAAGTAGGGGAACAGATGTAGAAGTAAATTTCCCCATATTTACTGAGAAGGTTCTGTCTTTGAGATACGAGGCTAACCACTGCAAGGCAACGCCCTGAATGCCCACCACTTTTTCCAACCGATGCAGCAAGGTACTATGGTCGATCGTATCAAAAGCAGCGCTTAAATCTAGTAAGACAAGTACTGTGTGCGATCCGGTGTCGAGGATTTGCAAAAGGTCATTGTTGACCTTCAACAAAGCAGTTTCTGTAGTGTGCATAGATCTAAAACCAGACTGAAAAGTATCAGAAATATTGGAGGTACTGAGATAAGTATTCAACTGGCTATGCACAACTCTCTCTAAAAGTTTAGAAATAAAAGGCAACTTAGATATAGGTCTAAAATTATTGAGGAGAGATGGATCCAAATGGGGTTTCTTAAGCAGAGGGTGAACTACAGCATGTTTAAAACTAGCAGGGACAATTCCGGTCGCTAGAGAACTGTTAATAATGTCAGTTACAGCTGGGCACAAAGTTTCGAACACTTCCTTAAAGAGACGAGTAGGAACAACATCAGACTCACTACTGGAACATTTTGCCCTAGAAACAATATCAGCCAGCTGAGAAGAGGAAACAGGGTGAAAACAAGTTAGTGAATCGATTGGTGAACAGGTCAAAGGTGGAGTATATTACTGGCTTAATGGAACCCTTGATCGTCAGAACTTTTTCATTAAAAAACTGTGAAAAGTTCTGAGATGTTTCTCGAGATAGAACAAGAGTAGGGGCTGTTAAAGGTTTTAGCACGGAATCAATTGTCTTAAACAGCATTCTCGGCCGATTTGCATTTTCTGTGATGAGTTTTGAGAGGAATTTGGATGTTTCCTCTTTCACTGATTTTTGTTAAGTGATTAAGCATGCAGTTAAACATTCATATGAAATTTGAAGTTTATCTTTTTTCCACTTTCGCTCTGCCTTGCGACACACTTGTCTAAGAGAGCGAGTAAAATCATTTAGCCAAGGCTGTGTGGGGCCCTTTCCCTTAGCTTTCCTGGGCTTAAGGGGAGCAACAACGTCTAAAGAAATGGAGCAGGCTTTAGTAAAATCCTCCACCATCTCTTCAGTATTTAATTTGTCAAATGGGATGTCGTCCGCAAGGTTGGCCTGATAGTACTCGGAAAATAAACTGGCAGTAGAAGATTGGATAAAACGAGAGTAGTTCAAAGACTTTGAGCGAGCTGAGGTGGGAACAATACAAACAGATTCAAACACAATTGGCATATGGTCTGAAATAGCAGCATCAACTACTCTCAGATTTGTTACAGAAAAACCATGTGACAACACCAGATCTAAAATGTGACCCCGATTATGAGTAGGGCTAAAGACGGATTGTGACAGGTTAAAAGATTCAATAAGACAAGAAAATTCTTTCACCAAAGGTTTAGATGGACAACAAATATGAATGTTAAAGTCTCCTAGAATCAACAGCCTATCACAACGGGATACAATATTAGAAAGAAACTCAGAGAATTGTTGGATGAAATCTTTGTTAAATTTAGGAGGCCTGTAAATCAATGCTCATAATACAGGACTCCCTATGTTAATTCTCATTAACTGTACTTCAAAGCTTGAGTACACATCCGTTTGCAGTTGATTGTTTTTAAATTGATTTTTAAAAACAGTAGCAACACCCCCACCCTGACCGGAAAGCCTTGGGGTGGTAAAAAAGGCACAATCCGGGGGAGAAAGTTCACCAAGAGATGAGAAATCATCAGGTTTCAGCCAGGTTTCAGTCACAAATAGAAAGTCTAGTGAGTTTGTAGTGAAAAAGTCATTTAAAGTGAACGATTTATTAGATAATGACCTCGCGTTTATCAAGGCCATCCTCAGTGTCTGAGATTCTGCTATTTCATGATTAGGAGATGAAATCTTGATAGAACAAAGATTTTGCAGGTTTACTGACTGTAACTTTGCGACTGGCTTGGAGGGAGATCGACAGGATGAAATTACTGGAATGACGTCATTTGCCAGAGAAGTGAACTGTGCGTCTTTATAGAAACTGCGCCGGGATCCTCGGTGGACATATCGAGGACGGCGCACAATTTTCAAGTGAGCACAGTAATTATAAATGTCCACAGGCAGACGATATGTTAAGTTTAGTTTATGCAAATCCAGAGATGAGTAGAAGATAGCCATACTTGTAAGATAACCAAGAGACGGAACAGCAGTGTAGAAAAGTTCATTAAACAGCTGTGACATGCCAGAGCAGTGAGCAGGAAGGACAGCATCCTCTGTAGCGCCACCATCACCTGGTCTATGACCTAACACACAGCTGTCCGATCCTCCAGCCGAAAGGCAGTAGCATCCCAGTCCGCAGCAGGACCGTCCGAGCGCAGAACTGAGTCTATGCAACTCTTCCGTGACAGGCCGATGGTAGATAGATGAAGAGTATGCGGGTGAATCAGGAAATCCCGCGATTTACACCCGATCATCCGGCGGAGACGGCTGATCCAATATTGCACTCACAAGACAAAGTCTTCCGCGGCAAGCCAATGTTGATGGAGATGAAGTGTTGGCAGGAAGTTCGGGCAATCCCCGCGATTAACAGCTGATCGTCCAGCCGAGAGCAGTCGATCACAACTAAATCCTTCCTACACCAGCCAGTAAGTGCCAATCCTCATCAGAGGAAATATAATTTTAGCGGACGAAAGGCCTTCAGGTAGAACAGGAGCTCCCTTGAATCCAAAACGGATCAGCTTAAAATTAACATTAAAATATAGAAAACTGAGCTGGTAGAGCAGCGGCAGTCAGACACGCCAGCGTACGCTCTAACCGGAACCGGAACTAACTGGCTATACCTTTGTCAATGCGGTCGCGCAGGAGTTGAGGTACTGGAGTTTGAGAGTAAACAGGTAGGATGTCAGGACTGATTGGGTGCTCTTCGGAGGAGTGGCAGACGACCAAGACAGCACTTTCAGGGACTTGAGAGGTTTCATCAGCAGGTGTTTGTTGGGCTCTGCTGTGATCTGGAGCATCAGGTGTTGAGTTAGGGACTAGAAACTGTTGCTGGGTTTTCAGGTAGGATTTCTTGTCCATCTGAAATTATGGTAGTTACGGTTCTCTGAGAGTGAGGTGAAGGAGTGCTGATCTCTGTGGCTTGTTGGGTCAGTTGGTCGCTGTCTTCTCGTCCGGCTGCTAGTCAGGCTGCATCTGGTTTCTCTTTCTTTTCCCACTTTCGGTCTTCCTCCTTTCGTTGGAAGAACTCTTTCATCATCATCTTCATCAGCTCTTGTGAGTCAAAGCACGGTGAAGTATCTTGTTCTTGTGTGGATTCAGGTTGAGCTCACAGTGACGTCCAGGTGAGCATTGTCGTCCATGCGGTCCATCCCAGCGGTTGTTCCTTTGTTTAGGTTGTGTACCGGCATGGGAGTCCTGTTCTCTATTGGACAAGGATGAATTCCACTCTCTTGGTGTTGGCTTGGCATGTTCCTGATGTTGGGTGCCCTGACTCTGAGTTTTGAAATCGAGAACTGCCGTGGTTTTGCTGCTCTTTTCTGAAGTCATCTTCTGTTTAGCGTAGGCCTTGTGTGCCAAGTCTCGCAGTTGTTGAGGGATGCCAAGATGGTGGCTTACCCCAGGGTGAAGATTCCTCAGGAAGAGAGTTTTAAAATTTACATCTTCTTCCATATTCTGTTCATTGCGAGTCCTGAAGTAGGCTTGTCTGAGTCGGCTGTAGAACAATTGGGAAGGTGCCTGACGACATTGTTTCATCTCCATGGCGGCCACTAGTCCTTGTTCCGACTCAGGGTCAGCATACTCTTTGATTAGGGCTTCTTTGATCTGGTGGTAATCAGTCTTTATGTGGGCCAGCTGTCAGTCCAGGAAACTGCGAACCTCTGAGCTGGATGTTGCTCAGATCAAATAAAGTCTATCTTTGTCGGTGACACTGGGTCTCATTTCCAGATGAAAGTCGACATCTTGCAGATATCCTTTGATCTCCTGACTGCCTGGCCCATTTGGAGTAAACTTGCCAATGGTCCTGGGGAGTTTGGCGAGGTCCTTGAGGTCCAAGCCACGTGATGATCTGTGGCTGGCTGGAGCCATTTCTTTCAGCTTTGTTGTTACGTAAAGTTCTTCAGAGGGAGCTGGTGAGTGTTTCGACACTGCCCCTCCCCCTTTTTATCACGTGTCAGTCCAGAAACAGGGGAACTAGGCCTGATTGGCAGGGGTGAGACTGGTGCCCGTTGTTTCCTTGGAGGTTGAGGACGCAGCTCGTAGGCATGCCTGAGTTCCTCTCTGAAGTTGTCTGACTCCTTTTGATGTAGTCCAGCTCTTGTGTTAGGCGGCTGATCTCGTTTCTTGACTCATCCAGTTGAGTTTCAAGAGCTTTAATTCTGCCGTTCTTGTCTCTTAAGTGGCCATTGCCTTTTCCAGGAGCTGTTTTGCATACTGTAGCTTGTTGGAGAGATCAGCTTAGTCTTCCTTGACTTGTTCCATTTCTTTTGTAGTAGCTAATAGTCTCTCTTTTAGCCTGGTGATCTCCTCCTCTGTGCCTTGTTCCACTTCATCGGGCTCATCCCATCGTTCCTGAGCCTCCAGTTCTAGCTGCGTGATGCGTCGTTTTGCGCGCATTAGCTCCTGCTGGCGCTGGGTGGCGTGCCTGTCGCTCAGCTTGAGAGTGGCAATGAGTGCGTGGCTTAAGGAGCCGGTGATCTTGGCTAGTTCTTTGTGACTGTAGCTTTGACTGGGGTCTTGTCTCATGAGGCTTGATGCATCAGTGTTTCAGCAGCCTTAGGTAGTAGCCTGTCTGTTGCGACACTTAGCCAAGTCTTGAGGTCCTCTCAGTGGCCAACAGGGTCTGTTGTGTGAGACTTGTTTTTGCCGCTTTGAGGGAGTTCTAGAACCTAGACTGACGCAGACCTTGAAGAGGAAAAAAAAAAAAAAAAAAAAAAACAAGGCCAAACAGAGGTGTAAATGTGCAATGTCAAGTGTGGGTTGATGTTGAGTGTTTAATGGGCAGGTGAGTGTAGTTCTCAGCGACTCTGAATCTCTGGTGGGAGTGCTTCTAATTTGTAGTCTCTGTGGGGAAAATTAACAAGCGCACACAGATAGCACAGCTAAAGAACAGAGTGAGAAAAGAAGAGTAATAAACAGAGCAAAGAACAAAATACTATTTGGCTGCTTCCACTTTTCCTATAAAAGAAAGGGATTTTCTTTTTTTACTTTTTTTTTTAGGAAAGATTAGAGCCAATGGTAAGATGAGAGTGAAGACAACATAAAGTGCCCTTTTCTGGTTACAGAATGAGGACAATTAAAAACATTTTTCTTGCTAAGTGTGATTCAGAAGGATACTTCTAGACAGGGCTTTGGAAATGGAGATTTCTAAATAACTGGACTGTGATTGATTTTAAAATTCCTCCGGGGTGGATGAAAACAATAGCAATGACAGTATTGGTTTCTTCAGCTGGTAGGATAGACAACCAAACATAAATCGGAGCGTTTCTAGCTGCCTGTTCAATATTTGGCGGACGCCTATCGTTTCTCTTGTTGACTTACTTTAGCCTTAGCTGGGTAGGATCCCAGGGTGAGAAGGGAAGGTAGGGTGAGAGTCAGACAATTTTGAAATGACGTGTTCAAGTTTCACCAAATTTGATTAAATGTTTCTAAAGTTCTCTGCTTTTATGATTCTAACAAGTACAAACCCAAAACGGCAACAGTAGTCAAATCAGAAGAAGACAGCTGAGAGAGAAGAAGAGAAGTTTTGCTCCCAATGTAAGGAAAAATGACAGGGTGGTGGTGCTGTTGAACCGATAAACCTAGGGGTTGGTTTTACTGCGTTAGCAGGGATAACACTAACTAACCTAAGTATTGAGGAAAATCCTAATTTTCCTTTTGGGGTTTTGCCACTAACAGTCTTAAGCCAAATGGGAAAACTTATGAAAATTTTATATTAAAAATTAAATAACTGAAAAAGAGAGGAAGGCCAAACAGGTAGACCAAAAACTCAATTGCAAATTAAATTCAAATGTCAAATTAGAAAAAGTATTTCCTGTTTAACAATTAATTAATTAATTTTTTAAATTGCTAAAAGCAAATAAAATTAAATTAAACAGTTAATTAATAATTTTTTTTAAATTGCTAAGAGCAATTCAAATTAAATTAATAAGTATCTTGAAACAGGGTAGCCCAAATCTACTAAATTGCAGAAGAAATTAAAATTTCAGAGCAATAATGACAGTTTAAGGATTAAAATCTCTAATGTTGTTTTCATTAGATTATAAGAGCAATTATAATTGAATTATCAGCAAATATTGTTGCTATGTGAAAGCAGGAACTGAAATTAATTTATGAAATTAAATAAAAATTCCAGATCTGTAATTAAATATGAAATGAAATCAAAATTTCAAAACCATAATTACTTAGCTTAATAATATCTGCTGATGTCATTGAAATCATCAGAGCCGTTATAGCTGAATTAATCACAATGTATCATTAAAGTAATGAGGATGAGAACCATCATTAATAAAACAACAGCGTTTCAATTGATAAGAGTAAACAAACTAATATTTATTAATTTTGTATCTGTCAACGTTCTTTCCAATGGGATGAGAGGGGAAGAGAGAGAATAATAAATGTAAAAGAGAGAAAGGATGAGGTGAGAGTGAGTTAAAGTTCAGATGTAACAGATGTAAATTCAAACACTGCGAAACACACTCCATTTAAACCCACAAAATACTATGCACTACCTGCTAGCCTTCAAGGCAAAGGCGTTAGCTTCAGTTAGCTTAGCTCATGCGATGCTATTTGTTTACAAATAGCTCA
Source organism: Carassius carassius (assembly GCF_963082965.1). Classification (NCBI taxonomy): domain Eukaryota; kingdom Metazoa; phylum Chordata; class Actinopteri; order Cypriniformes; family Cyprinidae; genus Carassius; species Carassius carassius. The sequence goes on from NC_081785.1 coordinate 29,601,757, forward strand.
AATTGCCCCCGGTAAAGGTTTCTTAGAATTTCTGGGTTACGGCTGTTACTATGGCAATGTATACTGAGCGCTGAACCATCTCAGCTCGTTAGAGTGAGGTAAACTCTACTTTTAGTGAATTAACTGGCAAGAGAACATTAATTAGCTAGGTTAATGTCTCAAACCGGGGAGATGCAGCATAGACGAATTTGATGTGGAACACGCACAAACAAATCGAACTATGAAGGCCTTTATCCTAAAAGAAAGGAGAACGAGGAACACGCTCGCTTCTTTCTTATGCGCTTTAGGGCGACTTATTTTGTCTCTGAGGGCAATTAAATGCTTTACTGCAGTTCAGCTTCAAACAACAACTCGAGTCATTCATTCACACACTGGCATGCCATAATAAAGTATACCTATAGCACAATAAACTGTTTCTCTGTCTTTGATCTATTCTTCCGGATAAAATAGAACAAATACAACCCAAAATGTCTTGGTATTATGTATTTTTAGGTCAAATTTGCCCGCTTTCATCCTCCACCATTATGTAGGGAAACATTCAGTTATTTTGAGAAGAATCAAATCTAAAGATTTGAATTGCTTTATTTGAACTGATTCCCAATTTAATTAGTTTATACTTCATCAACGGTTCGTCCAGCGAACGTTAAAATCCGTATATCTTTACCATTCTGTTTATATTACTCAATCGATCATTATAATACAAACAGGATGATAATTTATACGTTACGAGCTAGGTAGCTCAGATCTGGGCAAAGTTTAATCTTAAAATACATCACACAAGACAATACTTCTTTATAAATGAAACAAGAATGTATTGAGCTAATCTATTACATGGATCTAAAACCTAATGGACACACACACCAGGGACGTGCGGTCAGGGTAGGCAGGGTAGGCAGTGCCTCACCAAAGGAAATGTTGACATTACATTTATTAATTCCAAGAGCTTTATTAATTCACTACATTATTAATTGCATTAATTTTATTCCAAATATTATTTTTTGTAACAAAAATTTTCAGGAATACACATAATATACTCATTTTGCCATTGTTTGCTCCTAAAAACCGTTGTTTCATGCAGGAAATTCAAAAGCCATGGCCATTGAGGCAGAGGTGAGCGGTGCCTCTTTGGTCCATAGAACGTAGTTTATGTAGATTTGCGCATGCGCAGTCAGTTCTCATGCTGTCTTGAATTATCAACATTGAGGCAGAGACCGAGCTTGCTTCATGTCACGTGATCTACTCGCTCTCACTCAATCCGCGCGCTTCCCGAATACTAGCATCTAGTATACTTGCGTGTCGGTGTGTGCGCCTAGCAGTTTGTAGGAGCGAATAAGCTGTTTTTGTACTTTAAAGCTGTACTGCTGACGCAATGTTTTCTGACTGTAGCCTGGTGCGCCGTCACCAGACCAAAAGTGTGTGTGTGTGTGTGTGTGTGTGTGTGTGTGCGCCGTGGCTGTCTGTGCGCGTTTGCGCATTTTGATGGAGTGACTAGGCTGCCGCGCCGCCTCCTTCTCTGTGTCCCGCGCAAAACATTTGTTTGTTGTATAAGTCATAAGATAGATGTGTCCATTAATTTGATTATTGTATTTGATTGTGCATTAGCCTCACATGACTGACTATGCTGAATGCAGGCAGTGATCTGATGATGCCTGATATGAACTTGGGTTGCTAAATTAACTGAATTCATTATGAACATGTAACTGAATATATGAACATGTATTTCACACATTGATAGGTCACAGCCTACCCATGACAAGATTTCACCGCACGTTACTGACACACACACACACACACACACACACACACATATACATACACATACATACATACACACACACAGTTACTGAAGAGACTGATAACGGATTTGAATGAAGTCCCATTAGTAGGTTTTTCGTTAGATCACACCAAGAAAATCACAAAAGCAGACATTGCACCTATTTCAGCAAGAAATAAAGTTTGTTTGTTTACTTGCATTTGCGCTGAAAAGCGGAGTTGGAGATTCGTTTCAAGGAATCCCCGCGCCTCGGAAAGGATGCAGATCTGACTTCTGGGTGACGTCTTTTGGGAAAACCCTCCAGGTGATTGGTTGGTTGCCTGGTTACATAGAACTTCGGAGAGTTTCTGATGGTTTTGCTGTCACGAAGTTTCAACGGAGTGGTTTTGAGTTCTGGATGGCAAGAACGCTAGCAGCGTTGGAGTTGGTAGTTCAAGCCATGAAGAGCAGCACAGCGCGCCGCATTTACGCGACACGACACAACCCTCGACAAGAGAAGATGCGCTTCGAGACTAGTTCAATCATTTGGGTTTTATCGAAGCAGATTTGGTCCATCCCACGATGTGATCTTCCAATGGGATGCTGTTGCAGAGCTTAGACACGCCCCGTACTGTTTCTCGGTTAAACATCATGTGGCATTGTCATGTGAGATGGATCTTTGGGTTAATACCTTATAAAGTGTCATAATATGCACACAATACAGAATCTGGAAATTTAATTTGCTTCAAGTTTAGGTAAATAACGTGAGCTTTCATTCAATACTAATCTTTCCATATCTTACACACATTTAATAGCACTATCTGTTAAAGTTATAAAAACCATACATAAAACATTGGTTAAAGTTGCACCGATTACCTTGAGCACATCAAACATATATAAACACATAAAACATTATTTGTGAATATAGTTAAACCATCAGATTTCTTAATGGTTGTCCTTTTGAGATAGTTTGTTGAAAAGTTAAGTTCGTAGAAAGATTTTCAAGCAAGCAGGAAGCAAAGTAATGGGATGGGTCCTGTATTGGTTCTTTGTGTGTCCATTAATTATTAACGATTCCTGTGGCGTTTCCATACATTGTGATAATGTAATGCTTCTGTATACACAGGGTCTTTGTATCTCGTGAAAAGAGTTATCAACTCTTTTAATTGGAAGACAACACGGCTGACAGGAAACCAACCCAGATGTTGATGTCACATGTTTAGCTCAAGATTAGTTTTCTCGAATTTACAACAGACAATTGTTGTATGATCACATTATCACTTCACTTAATGTCGACATAGGTTTTTTTAGCAGTTCTCCTTGACAGGAAATTGGTCCAGACAATCTAAGTATTGTTCTTCTTCAGCTAATCATTAACTTAGTTCAGATCGCAGATGGGAAGAAGTAGGCTTTTATAATTCCTTTGGCAGAAGTAGCCGATTCTGGCGTGACTGTTCACAGAGGTCCTACACCTATTAGTGGCAAAACCCCAAAAAGAAAATTAGGGTTTTCCTCAATACTTTGGTTAGTGTTATCCCTGCTAACGCAGTAAAACCAAGCCCTAGGTTTATCAACTCAAAAGCGCCACCACCCTGTCATTTTTCCTAACACTGGGAGCAAAACTTCTCTTCTTCTCTCTCAGCTGTCTACTTCTAATTTGACTACTGTTGCCGTTTTGGGTTGTACCTGTGAGAATTATAAAAGCAGAGAACTTTAGAAATATTTGACAAAATTTTAAGAAACTCGAACACTTCGTTTCAAAATTGTCTGACTCTCACCCTACCTTCCTTTCTCACCCTGGGATCCTACCCAGCCAAGGCTATTGTAGGTCAACAAGAGAACCGATAGGCGACCGCCAAATATTGAACACGCAGCTAGAAACTCTCCGATTTATGTTTGGTTGTCTATCCTACCAGCTGAAGAAACCAATACTGTCATTGCTTTTTATTATTTTAATAGCAATCACAGTCCTGGTAAATCTCCCTTTCCAAAGCCCTGTCTAGAAGCATCCTTCTAAATCAGACTTAGCAAGAATTTTTTTTTAATTGTCCTCATTCTGTAACCAGAAAAGGGCATTTTGTGTTGTCTTCACTCTCATCTTACCATTGGCTCTAATCTTTCCTAACAAAAAGGAAAATAAAACCCCTGTATTTTACAGGAAAAGAGGAAGCAACCAAATAGTATTTTGTTCCTTGCTCTGTTTATTACTCTTCTTTTCTCCCTCTGTCCTCTAGCTGTGCTATTTGTGTGTGCTTGTTAATTTTCCCCACAGAAACTACAAATTAAAAAGCACACCCACCAGAGATTCACAGTCGCTGAGAACTACACTCACCTGCCCGTTACACACTCAACATCAACCCACAGTTGACATTGCACATTTACACCTCTGCTTGGCCTTGCTTTGTTTTGTTTTCTCCTCTTCAAGGTCTGTGTCAGTCTAGGTTCTAATACCCCCTTAAAGCGGCAAAAACATGTCTCACACAACATACCCTGTTGGCCACTGGGAGGACCTCAAGACTTGGCTAAGTGTCGCAACAGACAGCCTCCTACATAAGGCTGCTGAAACACTGATGTATCAGACACAGGACCAGCTGGATGACAACATAACAAGCCTCATGAGACAAGACCCAAGTCAAAGCTACAGTCACAAAGAACTAGCCAAGATCATCGGCTGCTTAAGCCACACACTCATTGCCACACTCAAGCTGAGCGACAGGCACCTAACACGACAGCTGGACTACATCAAAGAGGAGTCAGTCAGCTTCAGAGAGGAACTCAGACATGCCTACGAGCTGCGTCCCGAACCTCCAAGGAAACAACTGGCACCAGTCTCACCCCTGCCAAGCAGGCCCGAGTCCCCTGTTTCTGAACTGACACGTGATAAAAAGGGGGAGGGGGCAGTGCCGAAACACTCACCAGCTCCCTCTAAAGAACTTTATGTAGCGACAAAGCTAAAAGAAACTGCTCCAGCCAGCCACAAATCATCACATGGCTTGGACCTCAAGGATCTCAACAAGCTCTACTCCAAAAATTTACTCCAAATGTGCCAGGCAGTCAGGAGATCAAAGGATATCTGCAAGATGTCGACTTTCATCTGGAAGTGAGAACCAGTGTCACCGACAAAGATAGGCTCTATTTGATCCGAGCATCATCCACCAACATCCAGTTCGCAGTTTCCTGTACCGACAGCAGGCCCACATAAAGACTGATTATCACCTACTCAGAGAAGCCCTCATCAAAGAGTTCGCTGAACCTGAGTCAGAACAAGGACTAGTGGCTGCCCTGGAGATGAAACAAGGTCGTCAGGAATCTTCCCATTTGTTCTACAGTCGACTCAGACTTTGGGTCTCGCAATGAAAAGAATATGGAGGAAGATGTAAATTTTAAAACTCTCTTCCTGAGGAATCTTCACCCCAGGGTAAGCCACCATCTTGGCGTCCTTGCATGTCCACGCACAATGAGTGCTCAACAACTGTGAGACATGGCATACAAGGCCTATTGCAAACAGAAGATTGCTTCAGATAAGGCAAAACCATGGCAGTTGTCTTCTTCAACACCCTTGTCATGTGATGGCCCTAGAGGGCACCCAGCGTCAAGATCATCCCAAGCCAACACCCAGAGAGTGGAATGCATCCTCATCCAACAGAGAACAGGACTCCCATGCCGGTACACAACCTAAACAAAGGAACAACCGCTGGGATGGACCGCATGGACAACAATGCTCACCTGGACGTCACTGGGAAAACTTATGGGACCAATCAAGACCTCGGGAGAGACATAGGGAAAGATCGTGGAACCAGCCAAGCTCATTTGCAATCTCAAGAGGAAAAAACTCATGGGAATTCAATGGAACCTCTAAGGGAAAACGAAACATACCCTGGAGCAACCAGCCCAAGGAATCGACGAAAAAACTCACAAAGATTCCTAGCAGACCGAGCTCAACCTGAATCCACACAAGAACACACAAGACACAAGAGCTGATGAAGATGATGATGAAAGAGTTCTTCCCACGAAAGGAGGAAGACCAAAAGTAGGAAAAGAAAGAGAAACCAGATGCAGCCTGACTAGCAGCTGGACGAGAAGACAGCGACCAACTGACCCAACAAACCACAACAGAGAACAGCACTCCTTCACCTCACTCTCAGAGAACTGTAACTACCCTAACTTCAGATGGACAAGAAATCCTACCTGAAAACCCAGCAACAGCTTTTAGTCCCTAACTCAACACCTGATGCTCCAGATCACAGCAGAGCCCAACAATCACCTGCTGATGAAACAATCACCTCTCAAGTCCCTGAAAGTGCTGTCTTGGTCATTTTCCACTCCTCCAAAGAGCACCCAATCAGTCCTGACATCCTACATGTTTCCTCCCAAACTCCAGTACCTCAACTCCTGGGAGATCTCATTGAGAAAGGTATAGCAAGAAAGTTTTACCTCTCCATCATCATCGAACACACATCAAGGTCGAAGCCCTTCTCAACAAGGGAGCCGACATCACTCTAATGCCGTCAGAACTCCTTGAAGAAGTCCAAGAAAGAACAAAGAGGTCTAACAGCACTCTCAAACTTTAAAGGTGTGAACTGAACCTCAATGCATATTCCCACACAGGCCTACAACTAAAACATGTGGCCCCAATTCACCTAACCATGGGACCAATGAATCTCAGCCACCCTGTGTACATTTCACCACTCAACACGTATCCACTCCTCATTGTTAAAGACCTGCTCAATCGCTTTGAACCTTTAATAGACTTCCTGAGTAGGGAACGAGACACTGCGTCCTCTAGGGGTCGCCATGGGGAACACCTCGTCGTGATCCGTGTCTGAAGCATACAATGAAAAAACGCCAACGCGTTGGCCGGCGACAGCCTCTGACATCACTACCGGCGCGACTATAAATAAGCGCCCGGAGAGCACATCATTTACTTCTTCATCTGAAGCTTGTGTCCGAAGCATGGCTTAGGAAGCTAGAGGACGCAGTGTCTTGTTCCCTACTCAGGGAACCAAGGTTACATTCGTAACCTGAGACGTTCCCTTTCAAGGGAACTTCGAACTACGTCCTCTAGAGGTCGCTATGGGGAACAGTATACCCACGCCGCCATGCTGAGGGGAGTGCAGGCCAGAACCATGGCTCTACCATTTCCATGGGAGTTGCCCCTGGGACGTTTAGACGGCTGTCCGTGACATCATCCCTTACGTCCAAAGGCCTAGGCTACATACCCAATTTACCTGTTAGGGCCTCGACCCAGGGTAGAGCTCAAGGCTTGGAATAAAGAAGGATTCCTTTAAAGGGATATGGCTAAGAACCCAGTATTTATACAAGGTTTTGCCTGTCACACAGGGTTAACTGCTTGCTCTCGCACAAGCTTGCTGAAAATTCTGTCTCAACAGATCCCTAACTGCAACACCCTGTTTAGATGGGTATCCGAGGATACATGGGTGGAGTGGCACCCAAAATGAACGGGGCTTTTACCAACTCAAGAAAGGGCACGAAGCAACCGAGTCTGGCCAACCCCTACAACTCTGCTTCATCACCTCAGTGTGAAGCTCCCATTCCCCGGGCCTCGGCCCCTACCTCAACAGGATGTCTGTTCCCATATTAAGATGCCCAGGAATGTGACTGCTCTCAGCAAGAGGAGTTCTCCCTGGGACCACCGTTGAGGGACTTAAGCGGCCAGGAGGCCCTGTAGGGTGACCTGGCCGGACAGCCATGAAATTCCCTGCAGTGCTGAGCCAGCTTTGATGATCAGCGAGGCTCCCGCAGAAGCCTGTGACCTCGGCCGCCTAATACTGTAAAGGAAACTCACAGAGTTCTTTTTTTTTTTTTTTTTAGTCGACACATAACCACCAGCAATTTAATACACAAGTATATACAGAAAGGGTTACAATTTTACTTACCCAGCCTCCTGTATCGGAGCCCCCCTCAAGGGGCGCCTCCTTTTAGTCCAGACCATCAGTAAGGTGGTTGTTCTGTGAACATAAAACCATCCAAAACATCATAAGTCCAGCATAGGAGACTGTTATGCAAGAAATTCCCCACCTAACCTCATTTAGGTGGGGAATTAGGCAAAGGAGGATAAAAAACAGAAGTTAAAAAACACCCAAAGGAATGAGTAGCTACGTTAGGTATCGCTCCGATTCGAGAACGCTGCCTCGTCCGAATCACATCCCTCAGGTCCTGCTTACTTCCTCATGAACCACAATTCCTCTTACCCTTACCTGTCGGCGGGGGAGGAGCGCGAGCCGCAACACTAGCCTTCTGCGCCTGTCCTTGATCCTCAGATCGAGATGGGCCAGGACCCCTGTATTGTTCGGGCTCGGACCTGGACCTTCGTGGAATGAAGGATTTAAAGGCAGCTGTGCGTGCCCTTGCCTCCCTCAACTTCTCGACCACTGTCTCAACGGAGGTACCGAAAAGTTCGGACGAATCAGTCACTCCCACGTGTAAAGTGTTGCACTCAAAATTTTACACTCTGGGGTTTTTAACACCCCTGGTGTTGTTTTAAGTGTAATTAATAAAGTACTATTTTCAGTGGAAACAAAAAAATGCTATTGTATGGTGTTCATGTACAAGATTAGACATAAAATCAAGAGTCTTCAGACAGATGTATACACTTCAACATTTATTGAACAAATGGGCAAAGTGGCAACTTTAAAGCATATATCAGATGTGTAGAGGTTCATTAGTCAGTTACATTAATTAAAGGGATAGTTCACCCAAAAATCTAAATTATGTCATTAATAACTCACCCTCATGTCGTTCCAAACCCGTGAGACCTCTGTTTATCTTCTGAACACAGTTTAAGATTTAGTCCAAGAGCTCTCAGTCCCTCCATTGAAACTGTGTGTACGGTATACTGTCCATGTCCAGAAAGGTAAGAAAAAAACATCATCAAAGTAGTCCATGTGAGATCAGAGAGATCAGAATTTTTTGAAGAATCGAAAATACATTTTGGTCCTAAAATAGCAAAATCTACAACTTTATTCAGCATTGTCTTCTCTTCCGTGTCTGTTGTGAGAGAGTTCAAAACAAAGCAGTTTGTGATATCCGGTTCGCGAATGAATCATTCGATGTAACCGGATCTTTTTGAACCTGTTCACCAAATCGAACTGAATAGTTTTAAACGGTTCGCGTCTCCAATATGCATTAATCCACAAATGACTTAAGCTGTTAACTTTTTTAATGTGGCTGACACTCCCTCGGAGTTCAAACAAACCAATATCCCGGAGTAATTCATTTACTCAAACAGTACACTGACTAAACTGCTGTGAAGAGAGAGATGAACACCGAGCCGAGCCAGATAACGAACAAAAGACTGACTCGTTTACTAGTCAAGAACTGTTTCTGTCAGACGCGTCCGATTCGAGAACCGAGGAGCTGATGATACTGCGCATGTGTGATTCAGACTGACTAACAGCGCGTCTGAACCGAACTGATTCTTTTGATGATTGATCCTGAACTGATTCTGTGCTAATGTTATAAGCCCAGGTAAACCGAAGGCTTGAATGAAGGGCAATCATCGCCAATGATGCCGTTACGTCGAGTGCAAAAGAACCGGTGAACTGTTTTCTTCAACCGATTTATTGAATCGAACTGTCCGAAAGAACTACTGGTGATCCAAAAACCGATGCAACCGGTTCTTGACTCGTGAACGAGTCAATGTTTCGCTCATTATCTAGCTCGGCTCGGTGTTCCTCTTCAGTTCTCTCTTCACAGAAGTTCAGTCAGTGTACTGTTTGAGTAAAAATTCTAACTGGCCCTCTGATGTCACATGGACTACTTTGATGATGTTTTTATTACACATATGACCACACTCTTTTATTACAAAAAAAAAAATTAATCAGTTCACTCAGCCTTTTTTTATCTTTGAAACACAACTGAAGATATTTTAATAGAATATAAAATTTCTGTCCCGTGAATGACGTCCACGCAACTACCACTTTAATACTTCAAGAGATCTAATCCATAAAGAGAAGTAATCCATACGTATCATGTGGTTTAGTCAAAATTTTCTGTTAATATTCCCTGATCAATGTTCAAATGTGAAAAAAGTAATTCTGTTCATTGTACAGTGATCGAGCCTCTTTTGGGTCAACTTACCATTTATCTTTTTGCAGTTTGATATCGATTAGTAATTAGTAATTTCCAGGTGTGAACATACGCTAATATTGTGTGCCTTCCCAGTTAAACTTTAATTTGTCATATTAATTTGTGCATTTTAAATTTGTACTGCACAGATAATAACATATAAATGAGACAGGCTCACACTTCTGGCGTCATCTTCAGCATTCTGCTGCGTTCCTGAAGGTCTTCCATCACTCACACTCAGTCATCAGACTCACAGGAGCTTCCTTCACTTGACACTGCAGAAGTCTGAGCCAATTCTATTGAAAAAGGACAAAAAAAACCAGAACAAAACAAAACAAAAAACACTTGTGTTAATGTGGTATATGTATAATGTGGTATAATAATTGTGATTTTCCATAATTATGAGTATTACACATTGTGCAATATTCACATGGAGGCCTGAGACAATTTAATTATTTAATCTGATTATTAAATACATTTGTATAATTTTAATGAGTAACATGAGTGATATGGCATCTTAAAATTAACAGTGTACTACATTAGAATAAATTAATCAGAAAGAGCTTTATTGTCAAGTATGCTTGCGCATACAAGGAATTTGTTTTAGTGACAAAAGCTTCCAGTACAGAGACAACAACACACAGACAAAAACAATTAGGCAAATAAATAAGTGTATAAACAATTGTGCTATAAATGATAATGGAATAGGATTGAGTAAGATGCAGGGATGTAACGTAACTAAGATGGAGGGGTAACAAATAAATATAAGGATATTGCACATTTATTAACAAGTGTTAATTTATCTTACTATTAATGTATTATTTATAACGAAAGAAACTATAGATAGATTCAGATATTTTTCGCCATTAAAACTTAATTTTGTATATCTGGAAATATTTAGGACATTATTTAACCCAAAATAGCATGCCATATGATTAAGTATTATTGATAAAGTACATGCAGGCTCTGCCAGTGGACACTGAAGGAAACTGAAAGACTGACGGATTTACAGTTTAACCTACATTTAACTCACTTTTCACACACCTTTCACGATACTTGCATAAACGTAACTGTCATTAAGAAAAACTTGACGGTAGCGCGTTTGTGTCTTGACGCAGATATGACGACATGACGCATGATATTCAGCGGTGAGAACAAGCAATGTACAGATTACAGTTCACACTTAAGCCAATGACGAATAGACGTTTTTAAACGTGCTCTAATTTCAGAGTTTTGCTTTAGATAACGTCAATCAAATGACTGGTAAATGTTCCTCGTTATAGCAGCTCTGTCTGCAGAAAGACTGCATATCTGCAGCGGCGAGACAGACCCTTCAACACGGTGTTATGAGTCAGAAAAACGAAGTTGTTAGCGCGCAATGTTTAACAGTCCTACTATTACCGTTTCAAAGCATGGAAACATTAAAATGCCGCACTCAATGCTTTGACATTCGAACACATTTACCATTTGATGAATTCTCTCATTTTAGTAGAAAACCTACCTAGTGTAAGTGAGCAGCTTCAGTCTTCAGCGTCAGACTCCAGTAACCCCAGGCCTTGGCGGGAGACGAGAGAATGTGTCAATGAACTAAAATGAAAGAAGCTAAAAGCATATAACGTTATAACATAAAATGTATGCACATTCCAAAATTATTTTACACATAATCACCTTTTTCTTTCCAGGAAATCGAAGCGACATGAGAAACTTTCACTCTTCTGTATCTTACATCTCTGCATCTCACGAACTTAACACTAAACCTGACAAAACACTAGCAGTTAGTAATTTCTAAATGTGTTCACCGCCAATCATATTTTGAGTAAAATTATCAGGAAAAGTTTGTACTTTAATCAAGAGAAAAGCAATCCAACGTACAGCCCTGGTTGCTCGAAGAAAGAATGGTGTTGTCGCTTCTCACGGCAGCAGTAACTGAGAGGCGGAGTCCAGACAATTCCGTGGGTTTTTTATTCCGCACTTTTAATTTAAAAGTTAAATTACACCATATAACAACACTGAACATGAGTACTGTTTAACACCGTGGATTGTTAATTCAAATCTTTGGGAATTAATAACTTTTAACACTGCAAATATTACACTACTGATTTTACTGTGAAGCTTTCTTGATCTGCTGTCTCCAATTTATAATTTTTTTTTTTAACTGTGACAGAACAAATTGCTATTTTTGTTTTTGTGTTTTTGAATCCAAGTGCAAGTGTATCTGTTTGAAACACGTCTGAGTGATGTTCGATGATGACGTCACTTGTTGGTAAAAACCGCCACTAGAGGGCGTATGTTTGACATTAAAATATTTAATTATGGGTGAATCTATTTTTCCAGTACCCTAAACTCTTTAACTGAAGTGTAGTTGTAAAAACTCAAAAAAAGATTCGAGAGCGTATGTTTGACATTAAAATATTTAATTATGGGTGAATCTATTTTTCAAGTTCCCTAAACTCTTTAACTGAAGTGTAGTTGTAAAAACTCAACAAAAAAAAAAAAAAAAAGATTTACTGTTAACTTAAATCTGTGATAGTTGTTGAATGAACTCAAAAATAATAGTTAGCTAAACTTTTTGGCACATTTTAAGGTACCAGGTACTTTCCATTATAAGTTAGTTATACTGTTTGGGTTTACAGTGCTGTAAGATCTTTCCCTAATAAACTTTTGCAAATTGATTCTAATACTGCCTCAGCCTCCTCGTTACAATGATGCATTTATATAGCACTTTATTGTGTACTGTTGTACACCTAAAGCACTTTACAATTATGTGGGGAGGGGGGGTCCCTCCTCAACCACAAATATTAGAATATTAGCTCAACATTAAAAACTGTTTTTTTTACTTTTCTGTGGTAAATATGAATTCTTGCAAGGAAGAAAGAAATAGTTTATCCAAAAACTGAAATTGGTTAAAATGTGCTCACACTCAGTTCATGTGAGATGTAGTCATGTAGATGAGCTTGTTTCTTCATCAAATATGGAGAAATGTGATCACTGCATCAGTGTCTCATCAATGGATGATCTGCAGTGAATGGGTGCCGTCAGAATGAGAGTCCAAACATGGGCCGGTTGCATAAACTATTTAGACTAGTCTTATTAAAAGTTAGTCATGTAATTTGTTTCTTCTAGACTGGTCATAACTTTTTTTTTTTTTTTTAATCAGTTACAAAAGGGTAGACTGGTCTAATTTTAATTAAAAAGTAAGACTAGTTACTTCTTGGCTAACTGCTAGTTGTCAACTAGTTCTTAAAACACAATCTTGATTCCATAATCCATAATAACACTTCCTCAAGTGAAAAAGTGCACCTCCTATTGTCTCTCAAATCAAAATCCAGCCACATATTTGTTTAGAGCTGTTTAAACAGTGCTTGATCTCTGCAGATTTCTCTTCTGATTCAGACCAGGACACTTTTTTAACATTATTATGGACTCATATTTTAGTTCAAAATTCTAATCTTAAAAAAAAAAAAAAAAAACTGGATGTGTTTGATGGATTCGTTTAATCTTTTGTCTTCTCCAGATGTTAACTGATGGACTGGAGTGCTGTGGATTACTTGTAAATTATTGTATAATGTATAATGAATGCATAATACATAAAAAAAAAAAAGTTATATCAATTCATGAATAATAATAACGGCAATTATAATACATCATAATACTTAAGTATTTGTGGTTATAAGTTTAAGAGTTTGATTATTTATAACACACAATGAGCACCATATTAGATCTACTTCATTTACAGTATAATGGACTGTATCATATCTTGACACTGTTTAAGATCTGCACAGTATCTTACTACAGCTTGTGAGTGGTTAGATTTTGAGTGTTTTGTGACACGCTCTCATCAGCGTCGCCCTGGAAACCGAGCAGGCACACCTGCACCTGCTCGTCATGGGCTGAGCGGCCACACCTGCGCCCCATCAAGCGCTGCCTACTTAAACCCAGCAAGCAAACACAGAGGTCAGAGTAGAGAGAGTTAAAACATTCCGGTTTTTAGGAGTACAATTTGACACAAGGCTAACATGGGTAGAACATATTAGGAATGTAGAAGATAAATGTAAAAAAGTAATAAATATAATGAGATGTTTAACAGGACTAGAATGGGGAACAGACTATAAGTCACTGAAATATATATATGTAAGTTTAATAAGATCAAGGATGGATTATGGAAGTGTGGCATATGGATCAGCAACCAAATCTGTACTTCGGAGGCTTGATGTAATACAGGCTAAAGCACTGAGATTATGTTTAGGAGCAGTTAAAACATCACCAGTGTGTAGTGATGGCAAAATCGAGGCCTCGTGAACCAATGAAACAGTTGAACCAAATGTGCCATATTGTTTCGAGGCTTCGAATCAATCCGACACCCGTCTCAACGGTGACACCTAGTGGTCACTTGCAGGTGTTGATCTGAAACAACCTTGACGAGCCATTAAAAAAATGTGTTGTTTTTTTATTATTATAATGTTCTAATATGTGAAGCTTGTAACCTATAGGCTCCTCACTGTGCATAATGTTATTTTGGTCATGAAAAATGAATATTAATAAAATAAATCAAGCCACAATGTCTCACTTTTTTAGAGATTTTTATTCAAAAATATTAATTTATCTGCTGTGGAAGGACTTAGCCTACTTCTTTTTTTACAGATAATTTCTCCAGCCTTTGAAAAAATCCTCTCACAAGGGACACTTGTTGCTGGCATACAAAGGTATTTTTTTGCAAGGACATACAAATGAGGAAAGATTACTGCTCTCTCTTTCCAGTAAGTTAGTGGATCATGAGTTCTGGGCAAATACGCATCGTTGATGTATTTTTTCACTTCCACTGTGGCATCAGCGGTAGCATTGTGTATCATCTTGGTTTGATGGATGCGAGTATCAAAAAGTTCCCATAAACTGTCCTGTGTTTCTACTGGTGTGGATGTTGATGATGATGATGGGTGTGATGTTGACATTTCTGGGTCTGAATAAAAATGAAAACAGCAATTAGTAACAAATCCTAAACTGACGGCATATATGAAGGATATATTATATTACATGATTCAGATTACATAACATAACACAGACTGAAACTGCTCACCAGGATTTGTGTTTGAACGCATCAGTGAAGCACACTCCAGTGTGATATGCTTTTCAGCTTCCTGGGCTTTGGCAGCATTTCCAAATGCCACATTTTTGAACCTTGGGTCCAGCAGTGTAGCCAGTGCCAAGGCTCTAAAACTCTCATAACCTCCACATCTGGAGTGCAGACCTTCTTGCAGATGTGAGCCTATGAGCCAAAACAGGAGAAACACATATTTATAATATTGACAATAATATGACAGTTATGGCCAATCACATGGGTAGTATGGTCATTGTGGCCTACCTAATTGAACAGTTGATTCCTGCGTTGCATTTCCTTTTTTCTGTGCAAGCTTGTGCTGCAACATCCTGTACAGTGGTATAAGCTTTGAAGCAGACACTCTCTTTTCCTCTGACATCTCTGTTGTTGCGAGTTTGAATGGTTGCAGTATTGACAATGATTGTTCAATAATGTCATAATCAATACTTGTCAGGGGAGCAGTATCATTGTTTAAGTTGGAAAGTGCAGCAGCCACTGGTTCACGTTGGTCATACAAGCGCTGTAGCATGTCAAATGTGCTGTTCCATCTCGTGTCAACCTCCTGTATCAGTTTCAGAGTTGGTCTTCCCATCAAGCTCTGCATCTCCACAAGCTTGTCCTTTGCTTTACAGCTGGATCTGAACAACCCCACTATCTTTCTGGCCTTCTGGCGTATTTCATTGATGACTGGGGTTTGATCTAGTGCCTTTTTTTCGCTGACCATTATTTTAAGCACCTTCCGGGATGGGAGGACATAGCTTGGATCAAGCTTGTTCACAAATGCCCTGAATCCCTCATCGTCCATGATGGTGAAGGGCTGCAGATCCTTCACCACCATGTTTATAAGAGCCTCATCCAATTCCCTCTGTCTGACTTTTAAAAGAGAAGACAAAACATACTTTCAGACAAATACATTGGAAAAATACAGCTTCAATTAGTGCACATCTATTAAAAGTATAGCCTACTGGTTCATTATTTGGAAACCTTCCAGTGTTTATAATCAGTGCTTTATATAACTTATAAACTTTATAAACAGTGTCCCAAAAGGTTGTAATTATATTTCAATTATAATTATATCCCAAACAATGCATACCTTGCTTAGATGGCCCAGCAGTGTCAGTAGCAGGCCTAGGTACAGGGGGAATGCCATCCTCTGCACCCTGCAAAATGGCAGGATGAGTGCTCCTCAAATGGCGCATCATGGATGATGTATTGTTGCAGTAGGCTAGCTGCCGATCACAATACACACATCTCACTTTATTTGGGGTTTCTAAATGGAAATGCTCCCACACCACAGATGTACGGCATCTCTTCTGGGGAGCTTCCATTTTATCTATCTATCCAAATCTATATATCTATATATGAATCGATCTATGTCTCTGGATATGTATCTATCTATAATATATGTATTTATATATGTATCTGTAATCTATCTATATATGTATCTATCTATTAATCTAGCTGTCTATATATATTTATATCTATGTATCTATTAATGTGTCACTATATGTATACTCTGTCTGTCTCTAGCCTCTCAGTCAATGTGTTGTGTAAATTTAAATGTAAGTCTAAATTGCCTATAACTAATCAAATCGCACTGTCAATCAAATGTCACTATATCACCAAAAATCCGCTATCTCAAAGTCAAACTCCTCTCACAAAAACCCACGAGGTCAAAATGCGTTTATTTCACTTTTATACAGATGTGCGATTGTGTGGTCTGTTCCCGACCGTTCCAATCAAACGCTGATTCGGCGGACCACACCTGATGAAACAATTAGTGAAACACTTCGAGGCTTCGTTTGGTCATAGTCACGTGACATGGGTGTTTCGAATCACGCTTCGGATCAGTGTTTCGACACATCTGCGCTTCGGGATCTCGCAAAGCTTCGGAACGACTGTTTCGCTTCAGCCATCCTTACCAGTGTGTGCTCTACAGGTGGAAGCGGGAGAAATGCCATTGAACATTCGACGTAAACAATTGCTAGTAAATTATTGGGTAAATCTAAAAGGACACGGAGATAGTCATCCAACTAAAAGAATACTACAAGATCATTGGGAAAGGGAGAGAGCACAAAAGTTTAGTTTTGGGTGGATAGGAGATGAGGCAGCGAGAGAATTGGGGGTGTATGAAAAGGAATTCTGCCCAACAGTAACATGGCCTGATACACCAGTATGGAAGCTAGAAACAATGGAAGTTGATTTTAAGTTACTTCGAGTCAAAGCAGTAAGTAATAGTACAGACCTGGCAGCGGAATTTTATAGAGATATAGATTTTAAATATAAAGAGTATGTTCAGATTTCTACAGATGGATCAAAGGATCCAGAAACAGGAAAGACTGGATCTGCAGTTTACATTTTTAATCAAAGAGGTGAGATAAGCAGACGAACAACAAATGATCTGAGTGTGTATGCAGTTGAATTATACGCTATTATGATAGCATTAGAATGGATTGAGGAAAACAAAATTAAAAAAGCTTTGATTGGAAGTGATTCAGTGTCCGCTTTATACAGTCTCATGACTGGTATATCTAATAGCCATCAGGATTTACTGTATTCAATATTGATAATGTACACAAGAATGAAGGAAAAATGCTATGAGATTCAACTGACGTGGATTACTGCTCATATTGGCATTGTAGGTAATGAGAGAGTGGACAAGTTAGCTAAACAAGCTGTTAAAAAAGAGAATATTGAAGTAAATATTAAGTTGTCAAAGTCTGAAGGAAAGAGTGTAGTATGGAAAGAAGCCATTAGAGAATGGCAAAATCAGTGGGACAGGGAAACTAAAGGGAGATATTTGTATGCTATTCAAAATAAAGTAAGGGTTGTGAAGAAAAGGGGAGGGAATAGAAAAGAAGAAATAGTTATGACAAGATTAAGGATAGGTCATAGTAATCTGAATGGCACATTACACATTATAAGAAAGCACCCAACTGGTTTTTGTGGTTGTTGTCAGGTTGCAGAAACTATAGAGCATGTGTTGTTGAGTTGCAAACAATATGAAGAACAGAGGAAAAATATGATGGAAGAGTTAGGAAAAGTTGGAATAATAGGGACAGGAATGAGGGAAATACTGCAAAGTGAGGAGAATGAACAAAGGATAGGAAATATTTTATTTTATTTATCAAGAACAGGTCTGATGAGAAGAATATGATGTAAATGGATATTAAGGGAAAATAAATCCGGAAGATGGCGGTAGTGCAACAATAATGGATGCAAGCTGCCGATAAACCCTAAAGAAGAAGAAGAAGAACAGAGGTCAGAGATGTCTCCACAAGACTCGGCTAACCCTTTCTTTTCGTTGTGCCTACAGAGAGCAGCGTGTGACCGCCAGCCCCAACGCCCACGGGAGAGCAAGGACCCACACTGCACCAGCGCACCACTACAAGGACGCCGAGCACCAAACCGCCTCGCAGCAAAGCCACTTCACCACCCTTCCCTTCAATAAAATCCACCCTTCGGGGAACTTACCTTCATCCTCGAGTCGTGTCCTTCTTCACCCCGCCACAGTTTCCTGTGGGGCTAATGTTAATGAATTGATGTGAGCTTAATACTCCAACTGAGGAAAAAAAAAATATATATTTTGATGGTACACTTAATCAATCGAATATAAGCAATTTTGCAACTACATGCAAACTAACTCTCATTAGAGTACTAGTATGCTCAAGAATGGTAGAATCTAGTATGCGCACTTGCAAAGACCCTTATAGTCTAATACTAATACTTCATTGCTTGACATGTAGTAGCAGAGTTACTTCTCAACAGCTGTCTTAAGGGTGCCATCAAAATAATCAAACTGATATTACAATAAAAATAGTTCAAAGCAAATGTGTCATATCACACATTCATCTGATACCTGATTTTATGGCTGTTTGAGAGAATTTTATTTTATTATTAATATTATTACTACTTATAAGTGGTCTTTGACCGCTTTAAGTAATGTAACATCAGAAAAATGACAAGCTATGAGACTTATAATACATCATACCAAAGGGAAATATCATCCATTGTAAAAGTGGATGCAACATGTTCATTGTGTTATAAATCATCATACTCTTAAAAGCGATAACCACAAATAAGAAAATATCATAACATATTAAATCTGTTCTTATGAATATTCTTGAGATAAAACAACATATTATAAGGTTTCTTATAATGCATTGTTACAAAAAGCTCCTTTCAAATGGCATTGTTTGGACCCTTTGGGAAATCTTTATGTGATGCACACACACACACACACACACACACACACACATATATATATATATATATATATAGCTTCACAGAAATAATTTAATTAAATCGTTTGAATTATTGGAAATGTGCCTATTCTTCACAAAGCATTTGATTAGTCAATCATAACATAAAAACATAATAAAAAAATAATAATAATGGGATGCAAACAAATATCCAATTGTTAATAATTTCAGTCAGGTCAACGAAGAAGCACATCAATCAACAGACAAACAGTGATGTAATTTCAAGCAAAATATATATTTTATTAGATGTTAGGATACAATTATGCCCTCAGAAAAATGCCATATAACTGGTTTGACAGCTTTACAGTTAATGTAGAGCATGGCGATTGTGGATCTGAAATGCTTCGTGCTGTTCTTGTTGTCGCTCTCTAACACCTGAAAGAAAAGGCAAAAAAAAAAGATAAGCCAAGCACTAATACACTGAGATCTTCCAGACAGCTCTGAGATCCAGGTGCTTGATTGCGATCGCTTCAGCTTAATTGCAGCAGTACATGCGCACATCATTGAGAGCGGTGTCGTCTTTGTTTCCTTGCGGCAATTCAACCCGCGTCTTGATACCACAAATTCCTTTTCCCAGACACGTTTGGCTCCAGCCACCCCAATCGCCCCATTTTGTGCCTTCACCCAGCAGGGTAGACCCTGAACCGCATTTGAACCTGGAAGACATTTGCATGTGACCTGTTGAGATCTTCTTTTCTTTTTTTTTTTACAATCAATCAGTTCCAAAAAGATTTGGTGATATAATAAAGCATATACTGAGCGGTTTTGGGCAGTAACTAGTTACTAGTAACTAGCTATAGTAATAATATCACTTTTACAGTAACTAGTAATGTGACTAATTACTAATAAGATTTCAGTAATAATATTACAGTTACCATTCATAAAACAGCTCGTTACTCAGTTACTTTTGATTCCTCGACCCCTACTGATTTGAAATCTTTAGAAGAATTGTGTGGGGAAGATACACAGTTACAACTTCTGTGGGTTGTGAAGGAAAGGTAATGTAACTAATAGTTTATAACTAATTGTTTTTGCCAGAAAGTAAAAAGTAATGTAATAATATTACTTTTGAAAGGAGTAATAAATTAAATTTTTGGGGTAACAAGCCCAAAATTGATAATGAGTGATTTTCAAGCAATTTTAACAATTAAAATAATTTTTGACCAAATCAGGATAAAGGATTTCAGCATAGCACAAAAGCTGATGCTCACTGGATGTTGTTTGCTGCTGTGTTGTCACCGCTTCCTTGAGGCTTTTCAACTTTCAGCTGAAAAGCAGTCAAGAATCCAGAAGGACACCATTTGATATCTCTCCAAACACCCCAGCTGAAAAAAAAATCTGTATTTTTAAGAACATTCATTTATCTAGCTTCTGAAGAAACTGACTCTTCTTAACATAACAGCTCTTAATAACCACAAACCTGCTACATCATTACTCTTTAGACTGAGCCCATTACCTGCCTACATCTGACCCAACTGAGGCGTAGTTGGTATATGAACTTGCTACGCCATTAGCCGTATAAACACAGTGAAGGCGAATCCCGTTGAGCGCAGTATTATCCCCAGTAGCAACAGGATCTTCCACCTTAAAAACAAAACAAAAATAAACAACACTGAGACAAATTTAAAAGAGGAAAGGAGTCATCTTAACTCTGACATTCAGTATTCCTGATACAGCCACATTACACATTTTGGATGTCTCCTTTATCTGGCACTTATGCCTACCTATTTATTCTAACCTTCTTTTAACCTTTTAGCTGCAATGAAGTCAATCCTTAGCTTACCTTTAGACTAAAGCCTGCGGCAAACATTCCCAATGGACACATTTCCTTTTGACCCCACGAACCCCATGCCCTTCCATTCGACACAGTCAGCTCCGATCTGTAATACCTGTTGACGCTCCGCTCAGGACGTCCTCCTCCAGACTGAGCGCTCACCTGCAGCCCAGTAATGACTAGCAGTGAAAACACCATGGAGATAAAGTGGCGCATTGCTGCAGCACTGGCCTGATCGATTCAAATACTGATTAAATGAATTAATTGATCAAGAAGACAAAGAACGCTTATGGAAAATGGGTCATATTTATACAACACAGATTATACAACAACATACAGGATGTGTTGGACATCCAATCAAAGTAGTCAGGGTTCAAACATGACCCTATATGGATATTAAGAAATATACCTACAGTTAAGATGTGTGTATGAGCAAATGTGTGTGTGCTTGGTTGCCATTATCATACATGTGTACCAGTGTGGCCGAGATCTAGTTCTCGTTTTGTCTAAGTGGGACCATGATGTGCACACAATGAAAGGAAGTTACACAATCAGGGCTATAGACTAACTTTCTGCACTGGTTGCACTAATGCGCCTAACTTTTTTTCTTAGGTACACCAGCAAAAAATGTTAGGTGCACCCAAATTTTCGACTGCATCACATTTAACACTCCAATTTTACATGCTGTCCATATAGGCAATATTGACTTTTAGCCTAAATTATTAAATATCAATCTGGTCAACATAAAGTTCTTTATTTGAAGCACAATTCTACAAGAAAGGTAACTTACTGAAAAAGTGTTGGTGCTTAAAGTGCTTCACTGAGCTGAAATTTAAACTTAAAACATCTCAAGATAAATGAAATAAAAAGAAAATCGAATTTAAGGGTTTTAAGGGCTTCAAACTGAACATCTCATGGCTCAATGTCTTATGGACTATCCTCGATTGCAGTCACTTGACCCTCGGATGGCCAACTCCTGTAGTTTGGCCTTCTTGATATTTGGCCTTGGCTAAACCAGCTGGACATTCTCTAGCAGCAAAATCTTCCAGACTCAAAAGATCTATTCACATACATGTTACACATACACAACAATTTAAAGTTAATTTTTAACACTCTGTTTCATTACACCTCTGCAATATAATTTCTTTACACATCCTTTTATAATGTAATATATTTGCACACTGCTTTAACTCATTATTTAATTTATTCCACAATCTAACACCACTAACAGATAAACAAAAAAACTTTTCCTAGTAGTTCGGAAACCGGGAGTCATAAAATTTGACATTCCCCTTAAATCATAGCCCCCTTCTCTTACAAAAAACCTATTCTGAATATTACCTGGTAATACATTATTTCTGGCCTTGAACATAAATAAGGCTGTCTGAAATTCAACCAAATCAATTAATTTTAATGCTTTAGACTTTAAAATAATGTGTTGGTAGGTTCCAAATATCCTGTGTTATGAATTATTCTTATTGCTCTTTTTTGAAGTATAAACAATGATTGCAATGCACTTTGATATGTATTTCCCCAAACCTCTACACAATACATTAAATACGGTAACACCAATGAACAATACAATATGTAGAGTGATCTATAATCCAAAATATTAGCTTAGCTTTTGCCAGGATTAAAATACTTCTAGACAGTTTAGTTTGAATATAAATTTCCAAAAAATCTTGTCATCTATAATCACTCCAAGAATTTCATTTCATATACTCTTTCTATCTCTACATTTTCAGTTTAGTTTGACTATATGTTATATGTGATTTCCAACATATCTTGTCATCTATATGTTATATGTGATTTCCAACAAATCTTGTCATCTATAATCACTCCAAGAAATTTCATTTCATATACTCTTTCTATCTCTACATTTTCAGTTTAGTTTGACTATATGTTATATGTGATTTCCAACAAATCTTGTCATCTATATGTTATATGTGATTTCCAACAAATCTTGTCATCTATAATCACTCCAAGAAATTTCATTTCATATACTCTTTCTATCTCTACATTTAGTCTTGACTTACTATTGTCAAATATCATAAATTTTGTTTAACTCAAGTTTAATGATAACTTGTTCATATCAAACCACTGTTTTATTTTTCCAAATTCTGAAGTAATTAAGTCCAATAATGGCTCTAAATTCTGACCAGAACCAAACATTTTAATATAATCCGCAAAAAAACACAAATTTAAATTGTTCAGATACCTTACAAATGTTATTTATATAGAGAATAAATAATTTAGGTCCCAATACTGACCCCTGAGGGACACCACACTCAATATCCGAAAAATCCGATGTGTAATCTCCCAATTTCACAAATCGTTTCCTATCTTTTAAATAACTACTTAGCCAATCCAGCACTAATCCCATGATCCCAAGCCTTTCTAGTTTATTGATTTAATATATCATGATTAATTGTATCAAATGTTTTTTTCAAATCAATGAATACCCCAACTCCATATTGTTTTTTATCTGTAGAATTTGTAATTTCTTCAACAAGTTCGGTTAACGCTAATGAAGTTGACCTTCCTTTTCTGAAACCATATTGACTTTCCTTGAGTAATTTGTATTTTTTAATAAATTTATCCAATCTATCATTGAAAAGTTTTTCTAAAAATTTAGAGAATTGTGGCAGAATATAGACAGGCCTATAATTTGTGAAGAGGGGTTTATCCCCAGATTTATATAAAGGTATAACTTTAGTTGTTTTCATTTTTGTTGGAAACTGACCCATTTGATATGGCAAATTAATAATGTAAGTTAATGGTTTTGAGATCTCCTCAATTACATTCTTTACTATCTTCATATCAGTTTCATTGCAGTGGATACTTTTGTTTTACATTTTTTAACAATATTAATTAAAGGTCCCATTCTTCGTGAACCCATGTTTTAAACTTTAGTTAGTGTGTAATGTTGTTGTTAGAGTATAAATAATATCTGTAAAATTCTAAAGCTCAAATTTCAATGCCAAGCGAGATATTTTATTTAACAGAATTCGCCTACAACGAACGACCCGTTTGGACTACATCCCTCTAGTTCCTGCAGTAATGACATCACTAAAACAGTTTTTTGACTAACCTCCATGTGTGTAACCCACATGAATACACAAAAAAGGGGGCGTGGCCTTGTTGCGCTCCGACGGAGAAGAGGAAGAGCTGCGTTTGTGTTTGTCGCCATGTCGTCGAAATGCTATTATTTTCATCTCGGAGTCCAATCACCTTTGTTTGGCCTTCCCAGGGACGCTGTACTTAGAGATCAATGGTTACAATTTATGTTTAACTCGGTTCCGAAAATTATAATCCACATGTAAAACGATGTGCAGCACATTTTGCTGAGGACAGCTTCCTCAATCTCAATCAGTTTAATGCCGGATTCGCACAAAGATTAATTTTGAAAGATGGAGCAGTTCACTCTTTGTCTGGAGAACGCGTTGTTTATGGACCACAACCGGTAAGTGTATTTTATGATTTAAGTTGGTGCATTTAACAGTTTCTGTAATTTATTACACAAAGGGCAACGCTGTTTAGCTTGGTTAACTAGATGTTAGGGCTGTGCAAAAAAAAAAATCGAATGCGATTTTCATGCTCATCTCGTCAGTAAAACGCTCTTGTGATTATAAGTACATCTCCAGCACATGCGTTCAGATCAGGATTGCAGTTTTCAAAACAAATCCTGCCCACTTGCTTCTCAAAACTACTCTAAAACTAAGCTGCTGTCGAATCACAAGACAGGAACCGCTGGTCACTAATATAATTTATTAATAATCCACTCACTGTATGGTTATCAATATCATTCGAAATAATATTATCGATTAGTGCTGCACAATGAGAATTAATTATACTGGGCCTTGAAAAAAAAACAGACTATAAATTGTATTAATAAAATCCTCCGTCATTGTTCTTTTTTGGGTTTAACAAATCAATGTTAAAGTCACCACAAATTAACATGACTTTTTGCTTTGATTTTGTACATTTTTCCTCCATCCAATCTTTAAATTGATCAGTATTATAACCTTGTGATCTACAGATGCAACTTACAATAACATTTTTCATTTTCTCCCTACATACTTCTATTGTAACACATTCAAGTAACTCATCCACCACTGTAGACATCTTTTCCAACATCCTATTGTATAATTCAATTTCTTGTCCACATACAAAGACACTCCACCCCCCTTCTTATTTTCTCTATTAATACAAAAGATTTCATATCCTTCCATTTCAAAATCAAAGCCCTTTTCACTATTAATCCAAGTTTCAGTTAAAGCAATTATATTAAAAGGCTGTTTAAACTGATTCAAATAACATTATCTGGCCGAGCCAGATAATGAGCGAAACATTGACTCGTTCACGAGTCTAGAACCGGTTGCATCGGTTTTCGGATCACCAGTACTTCTTTCGTTCTTCGATTCAATAAACCGGTTGAAGAAAACAGTTCACCGGTTCTTTTGTGCTCTACGTAATGGAGTTATTGGCAATGATTGCCCTTGATTTAAAACTTCGATTTACCTGCGCTCATAACACTAGCACAGAATCAGTTCAGAATCAAATCACCAAAAGAATCAGCTCGGTTCAGACATGCTGTGAGTCAGTCTGCTACACGCTGAATCACACATGCGCAGTATCGTCAGCTCCTCGGTTCTCGAATTGGATGCTTCTGACAGAAACGGTTCTTGACTCGAGAACGGGTAAGCCTCTCTGACCATAGAAAAGGAAAAGGTAAGTTTGTCTAGCCGGGAGACTCTCGCCGACGTCTGACGGGAGCTTGTACTCACGGCATCGAACGGGTAAGCCTCTCCGGATGCAAGACGGAAAGGTAAAGTAGTGTGGTCAGGAGGCTCTCACCAGCATCCAACAGGAACTTCGTGCTCGCTGTATCGGCTGGGTCAGCATCGCAGGCCGTAGGATGGAAGAGGTAAGTTTGGCTGGCCGCGGGGCTCTGATGGGAGCTTGTACTCGCAGCATCGGACGAGAAAGCCTCGACAACCATAGAAATGGAAAAGGAGGTTTTCGCCTGCCTCCCACGGGATAAATATAGGAGTCTATAAATATAGAAGAGGCTCCTGCGGGAGCAGACGCTGCTTCGGCGGTGGATAAATATAGATAGAGGTTCCTGCGGGAGCAGACGCTGCTGCGGCGGTGGATAAATATAGATAGAGGCACCTGTGGGAGCAGACGCTGTTGCGGCGGTGGATAAATATAATAGAGGTTCCTGCAGGAGCAGACGCTTCTGCGGCGGTAGACAAATATAGCTAGAGGCTCCTGCGGGAGCAGACGCTGCTGCGGCGGTGGAGAATTATGGATAGAGGCTCCTGTGGGAGCGGACACTGCTGCGGCAGTGGAAAAATATGGATAGAGGCTCCTGCGGGAGCAGACACTGCTGCGGCAGTGGAGAAATATGGATAGAGGCTCCTGCGGGAGCAGACACTGCTGCGGCAGTGGAGAAATGTGGATAGAGGCTCCTGCGGGAGCAGACACTGCTGCGGCAGTGGGGAAATGTGGATAGAGGCTCCTGTGGGAGCAGACACTGCTGTGGCAGTGGGGAAATGTGGATAGAGGCTCCTGTGGGAGCAGACACTGCTACGGCAGTGGAGAAATATGGATAGCGGCTCCTGCAGGAGCAGACACTGCTGCGGCAGTGGAGAAATGTGGCTAGAGGCTCCTGCGGAAGCAGACACTGCCGTGGCAATGGGGAGATATAGATGGGGGGTTCGGTGAGCTTCTTTGATAAGGAATTGGTCTGACCGCTAATAGGTCTTAAGGATGGTTATGGTGTGGCGGAACAATAGAAGTAAATGGGAGCATGAGAGGTGGAGTAGAGATAGCTTCTTGAGCCAGCTGCAGCTTGAGCTTGCTATGGCTGCTGTAGTTGTTGGCTGCAGTTGTTGGCTGCAGGAAAAGTAGAAGGGTTAGTAACAATTGATGGGGCAAGCTAAAATAAAAATAAAAAGTGCCTGGGTAGCCTACTGTGTTGCCAGCTTAGCAATTGGTTGCCTGGTTTGACAATACCTCAAGCCTTGTCCACATTAGTACGTTCCTGCTGGAAGCATGTTTTCTGCTCGTTTTGGCCTTCTGGTCTCCAGAGCGGATAAATTTGGAATGCTGTTTTTTTGCATTGTAGTATGGACTGTGGAAACAGAGGCTTTGAAAACGATGAAGCATGTTTAGTCTTGTAAAACATTGTACCAACCGACGTGGTTATAATGGTAAAGATGATTGCAGTTGTGTGCTATTCACTTTCAAGCAGATTCTAAAGATATTTACTTTTTGCTTTTCATATTACAGTCCTGAAAAGACAACAGAAATTTTACTCACCCTTCCTGTCCTGCGGCAAAACACGAGGGTAGTTGTGTTTTAGATAAATTCTGAGTGATAACGCAAGTAAATGGTGAAATATGTCCCTTAATAAATTGCAGATATGTTCACTGAATATAAACCTAACAGAGCACTCAGATCATGAGGATCGAGTCAGTATGAAATACCAAAGGTTCACTCAAACAAGGGGAGTCGGCTTTAGGTACTATGCCGCCCACAGTTGGAATCAGCTTCCAGAAGAGATCAGATGTGCTAATACACTAGTCACATTTAAATCTAGACTTAAAACTCATATGTTAAGCTGTGCATTTATTGAATGAGCACTTGTGCAATGTCCGAACTGTTTTTTTTTTTTGTTTTTTTTTTTTTGCAAAATCATGTTTGTTTCTGTTTCTAACGGTTTTTAAATTCATTTTAAATAAGTAATTTTTTTAAATCATTTTTTAAAGTTTTAAAATTGCTTGTTTTATTTATTATATTGTTATTATTTTCCTTCATAATTATTTCGCTTTTGTTTTATGTAAAGCACTTTGAATTACCATGGTGTACGAAATGTGCTATATAAATAAACTTGCCTTACCTAAATAAATAGGTCCTGCCAGAATAATTGCATGAAACTTATGTCTGTATCATCTCAGTGAGGTTTAAACATGCACGGTAGTGCAAATGTAATGTCTTCAGACATTTCGGTGTGGATGGCTTGCCTTGAAAAAAAATGCCTTGGCCTCATGGTTAAAAGTCATCGTCATCCGACAGAATTATGTCATGACGTCGTTTAACAACTTTAGCCGCGAAACCTGCGTTAGCGTCTTCACCTGAAGAATGTATTGATATGCGACCGGCGGTCTGCGCTGCTAGAGGAGGCAGCCTCAAACTGCGCTGCGGCTGGAAAAGCCGTGGTGAAAAGGCTGAGTCACGACGAGAAGCGAGAGAGACTTGCTGCAGTGAGAACTGGGGTGTGGCCCAGGCTGGTTGAATGCCCGCTGCTGCTGCGATCCAGCGCTCGAGGAGAGCCCGGTCTTGAGCGGGAGCGAGGCGAGCTCGGGCTCTGGGCTTTGCACCGTCTATTGGCCACAACGTGTGGCTTTGCAAAAAGAGCAGCTGTCGCGATAACGCTTAATGGTGTTCGGCGGCCGTGTTTGGCGAGGTAGGAGTGATCGTGGGTCCGGAAAAAGTGGCAGATCTGAAAAATCCCCAGTACAGATCTCTTCGTTGGAAGGAAGATTGGGTCTGTGATAAGATGACAGACAGAGCTAATCGAATGCTGATTAACCGTCAATGGATAGAGGTAAGTCAGCGATATTTATACTGTGGGATTGATTACTAGATTGTGGTCCACCTGTGTTTATTAGGCTAAGTATCTGACGTGCTCCTCCCGAACCTTGTTAATGAGAACATCATTTTGTGTACGTAATTGACACAAATTGTGTAATAATAACACATTGGTGTGTAGAAAATTAGCCAGAATAACACATTGTTGGGTTAAAAGTAACACAAAATGTGTTATAGGAGCTAAAATAAGGTTTATTTTTGTTTGTTAAATAATTCACTATTGCACCCAATGTTATGTGAGTTGGCACCACCTAGGGGTTGAAGCAGGAAATGGAAATAAAGGACCTGTGACTTCACCTGAGGGCGTGCCCAGAACCGGAAGTAACAGTCTTTGACCTCACGGCCTGACTCCATAGGAAACAGATTGATTCAATCCACCTTATATCTTTTCAATCCTTTATTTATATGAGAGTTAGATTTTTTGATTTTGTATAAACATACTTTTTTGTAATAAATATTATATCAGTTTGGAAATCTATCCTGTGGACAATGGAATAATTTTAGAAAGTTAGCATCAAGCCTTTTTTTTGTTCAGCCACCAAAGTGGAATTTTTATCTGCTACATGTGTTGTCCTCAACACACGTTGAGTTTTTTTCAACATCCTTTTAAGAGAAGCGCAGATCCCTGGGGTGCTCAGGGTCTCGCGCTCCCTTGGGATTGGCACTTCTCTAAAAAAATAAAAACTAATTTAAGAGTGCATTGTAATACGAGACAAACCAATTCGGAACTGCGTACTAGCACACTATTTTTAATATTTTTACCATAATATATGGCAGAAATAGTAAAGTAGTTTGAAGTACCATTTAGGAAGACTCTTCATTGAAAATGGACTAGCTTAATGTTTTCGTAAATAAATAGATACACTGCTTGTTACCTACTCATAATGATATACATTATGAATGTGGATATTATGCTTAATCAGTGTATGTAACATTATATATAACAGATTGGTGTATATAACTAGTGGCTGTACTACTTGATGAAAAGGATATATGCAAAAAATTGCAGCATCCCAAGAGTACAGCAGAAATAATTGATGCTTCCAATTGTCTCCACCCTTATGCTGTAGATTACCACCGAATTTTAAAATTTAACGCTGATTTTAATGAATTTATTGACACAGTCCTAACAGAGAGAGTGGAATACTAGGTGAAAGTTTCAAGTTTTGTTTAAATCGATTAAGGGAAGTGGATCACATGCATTGGTATGTTATTTTGCTTTTCAGTAACATAACTAATAATAAGTCACTTGTGTGTCATGCATACAGATTACAGTATTATTGTACTGTTCTTAAGCATTAAATATTAATATTGCTCTTCAATTTTGAGCATGGTAAGAAACCGTTCAAGTGGCATTTACATTCAAACATGGTGTGTGATGATGATTACAAATGATAATGTAAAGTAGTACAGTATTTATCTACACTTTTTTTGTTTTTCATTTGCATGGTACATAATGGTAGCGAATGAAAACTCATATTAACATATCAATAGTAAACATACTTTACTAGTTTGGGATTGATTAACTTTTTATATGTTATATGATCATCCACCATAGAATGCTTCAGCATTTGCCTACAGTATTACACGGCAAACTTTTGTGTCACATACATTGTAATCCAGATTTCTTATAAACAAAATTAAAACAAAATAATAATTAAAAAAAAAAAAAAACACCATGCCATTTGGCCCGTTGATGCTGTTTCTTGCAAGGAGCACTCTTCAGACCAGAAACAGACAACTTAAATTAAATTATCAATTATCAAAAAATTTAACTTATCAATTGATAAAAGATTACTTTAACCTTTTTGTGTATAACATAATGCAGTTTTATTTTATTTGATATCTTTATTATTGTACTTCTTCTTGTTACATTTGAGGTACTTTTAAGGATGAAAAATTGAATGTAGATGCAGCCAGTCCGGGCTATCAACAGAATGTTGTTATCCTCTGCCTTTCATCCAGGAACATTTCTATGACCCAGTCTCCCACAGTGGATTTATTGAGATGAGACTTCGAAATCTACGGAGGAAACTTAATGATGAACAGCGTCTCTACCAGCGCAAACGTAGTCGAATCCTCTGGAGTGTCGATCACTTTGGAGGTACCTGCTGAAGGGGAGGAGGAGTCCTCTCGGGAGTGGGCGACTGTGATCAAAAGGATGAAACCATCTCCAGAAAACCTCAATACCATCAAATTGGGCATGGAGAAAACATACAGCAATTATAAGGATATTTTTAAGGCATTATAATGAATGCATAATGCATTATAAAAAAACAAAAAAAACATGTTATATCAACTCATGAATAATCATAACGACAATTATAATACATCATAATACTTACGTATTTGTGGTTATACGTTTAAAAGTATGATTATTTAGGACACACAATGAATACTGTATTAAATCTTCTTCATTTGCAGTTTAATGGACTGTATCATATTAGATCAGATTAGATTAGATTAAACTTTATTGTCACTGCAAATGTAAGGTACAAGGCAACGTAATGCAGTTAGCATCTAACCAGAAGTGCAATAAGCAGTAAGTACAGAATATACAAGGTCTACAATATGTACAGTTAAGTTTTATGGACATAATTTACAGATTTTAAATACTTTATTTTTAGGTGTGCTATGAACATACTATACAGATGGATTTTAAGAGTGTATGTACACTATAGGCAGAACTATGAACATATGAACATCATTTACACAATTGCAATGGACAGTAAAGTGCATAGAAAATATTTCAGTGTGCAAATGGACTGTTTCTGAATGAACAGACAGTAGTGCAAGTAATAAGTTTACGTTTTTTTTGTTGTTGTTGTTGTTGTTGTTGTTGTACATGAATAAATCAGTCAGATGCAGTGGTGAAGTGGTGGGGGGGGTCTGTGTGTATGGTGTGGTGTGGGGGGGGTGCTGTCAGAGGGCAGAGTTTAGCAAGGAGACAGTTGTAGGGAAAAGTTGTTCCTGAATCTGCTGGTCCTGTTCCGGAGGCTCCTGAAGCACCTCCCGGAGGGAAAGAGGTTAAACAGTCCATGGTCAGGTTAAGAGGAGTCCTTGAGAATGCTGCGAGCTCGACGTAGACAGCATTTCCTCTGGATGTTCTCAATAGCAGGAAGTGGTGTCCCTGTGATGCGTTGGGCAGTTTTCACCACCCTCTGCGGTGCCTTGTGGTCAGCCACTCAGCAGTTCCCTTTCCAGACTGTGATGCAACTGGTCAGGATGCTCTCGATCGCACACCGGTAAAAGTTCACCAGATTGGCTGAAGACAGCTGGTTCCTCTTCGGTGTCCTTCCTGAGGAAGAAGAGGCGCTGGTGAGCCTTCTTCGCCAGTCTGGAGGTGTTTGTGGTCCAGGACAGTTCCTCCGAGAAGGTGGTTCCCAGGAACTTGAAGCTGGAGACACGTTAAACGACAATCCTGTTAATGTGTATGGGATCATGTGTGCTTCCTTTCTTCTCCCTGAAGTCCACAATAAGCTCTTTTGTCTTGCTGGTGTTAAGGAGCAGGTAATTGTCAGCGCACCATGTGGCCAGGTGCTGTACCTCTTCCCTGTAGGGAGTCTCATTGTTGTCTGTGATGAGGCCAATCACCGTGGTGTCATGTGCAAACTTAATGATGGAGTTGGATCCATGCACAGGCTTGCAGTCGTGGGTGTAAAGGGAGTAAAGGAATGGGCTCATCACACATATCTTGACACTGTTTAATGCACAGTATCTCA
Source organism: Carassius carassius (assembly GCF_963082965.1). Classification (NCBI taxonomy): domain Eukaryota; kingdom Metazoa; phylum Chordata; class Actinopteri; order Cypriniformes; family Cyprinidae; genus Carassius; species Carassius carassius. Next base: position 29,634,110 of record NC_081785.1, read on the forward strand.
CTAAAGCTTGTGAGTGGTTAGATGTTGAGTGTTATTGGAGTGTTTCCTGTGGGGCTTATGTTAATTAACTGATGTGAGCTCAATACGCTTACTGAAAAAAACAAGGTTTATATGGTTACATTTTATTTTTGAAGGTACACTTAATAAATCGAATATAAGCAATTTTGCAACTACATGCCAACTAACTCTCATTAGAGTACTAGTATGCTCAAGAATAGTAGAATCTAGTATACAGTCGTGGCCAAAAGTTTTGAGAATTACATAAATATTAGTTTTCAAAATGTTTGCTGCTAAACTGCTTTTAGATCTTCGTTTCAGTTGTTTCTGTGATGTACTGAAATATAATTACAAGCACTTCATAAGTTTCAAAGGCTTTTATCGAAAATTACATGACATTTATGCAAAGAGCAAAGAGTATTTACAGTGTTGGCCCTTCTTTTTCAGGACCTCTGCAATTTGACTGGGCATGCTTTCAATCAACTTCTGGGCCAAATCCTGACTGATAGCAACCCATTCTTTCATAATCACTTCTTGGAGTTTGTCAGAATTAGTGGGTTTTTGTTTGTCCACCCGCCTCTTGAGGATTGACCACAAGTTCTCAATGGGATTAAGATCTGGGGAGTTTCCAGGCCATGGACCCAAAATTTCAACATTCTGGTGCCCGAGCCACTTAGTTATCACTTTTGCCTTATGGCACGGTGCTCTATCGTGCTGGAAAATGCATTGTTCTTCACCAAACTGTTGTTGGATTGTTGGAAGAAGTTGCTGTTGGATGGTGTTTTGGTACCATTCTTTATTTATGGCTGTGTTTTTGGGCAGAATTGTGAGTGAGCCCACTCCCTTGGATGAGAAGCAACCCCAGACATGAATGGTGTCAGGATGCTTTACTGTTGGCATGACACAGGACTGATGGTAGCACTCACCTTTTCTTCTCCGGACAAGCCTTTTTCCAGATGCCCCAAACAATCGGAAAGGGGCTTCATCGGAGAATATGACTTTGCCCCAGTCCTCAGCAGTCCATTCACTATACTTTCTGCAGAAGATCAATCTGTCTCTGATGTTTTTTTTTGGAGAGAAGTGGCTTCTTTGCTGCCCTTCTTGACACCAGGCCATCTTCCAAAAGTCTTCGCCTGAGCAAGCTCTGCACTGGTGGCACTCCGATCCCGCAGCTGAATCCTCTTTAGGAGACGATCCTGGCACTTGCTGGACTTTCTTGGACACCCTGAAGCCTTCTTTACAAGAATTGAACCTCTTTCCTTGAAGTTCTTGATGATCCTATAAATTGTTGATTTAGGTCCATTCATCTTAGTAGCCACAATATCCTTGCCTGTGAAGCCATCTTTATGCAACGCAATGATGGCTGCACACGTTTCTTTGCAGGTCACCATGGTTAACAATGGAAGAACAATGATTTCAAGCATCACCCTCCTTTTAACATGTCAAGTCTGCCATTCTAACCCAATCAGCCTGACATAATGATCTCCAGCCTTGTGTTCGTCAACATTCTCACCTGAGTTAACAAGACGATTACTGAAATTATCTCAGCAGGTCCTTTAATGACAAGGAATTTGCTGTAACTCAGGCAAGCAATGTCCGATCTGCCCCAAATTTCAAACGTTTGACAAGAGTCCTGTCCTGAACACATCAACATGCCCGTATTCGATTATAGTCACAGTGCCACCTACTGGCAACAGGAAGTGTCATGTGTAGCACTTTTATGTACTCCTGGCAACATTAAAAAGTGTCAGCAAGTGCTAAATACACTGGTAACATGCTAGAAACATACTAATACATGCTAGCAACACTTAGCTAGGTGCTAAAGTATCATATAAATGCAGTGAAACAGGAAGTTGCTGTAACTGAGGCAAGCAATGTCCGATCTGCCCCAAATTTCAAACGTTTGACAAGAGTCCTGTCCTGAACACATCAACATGCAAGCATTTGATTATATTCATAGCATCACCTGCTGGTAACAGGAAGTGGCATGTTTAACACTTTTATGGACTCCTTGAAAAATAATAAAAGGCATCAACAATGGTTCAATAGGCTGGCAACATGCTAGACACATACTAATACATGCTAGCAACACTTAGATAAGTGCTAAAGCATGCTACTAATGCAGTGAAAAAGAAAGTTGCTGTAACTCAGGCTAGCAATGTCCGATCTGCCCCAAACTTCACAAGTTTGACAAGAGTCCTGTCCTGAACACATCAACATGCCCGTTTTCGGTTATAGTCATAGCGCCACCTGCTGGCAGCATGAAATGTCACATGTAACACTGTTATAGACTCCTGGCAATATATTAAAAAGTGTCAGCAAGTGCTAAATACACTGGCAACATGCTAGAAACATACTAATACATGCTAGCAACACTTAGCTAAGTGCTAAAGCATCATATAAATGCAGTGAAACAGGAAGTTGCTGTAACTGAGGCAAGCAATGTCCGATCTGTACCCAAACTTCACACGTGTGATGGGTGTTCTGTCCTGATCAAACATCCATGATCAAATGCAGTTATAGTCATAGCGCCACCTGCTGGTAACAGGAAGTGACATGGTTAACACAGTTATGGACTCCTAGGAACATATTAAAAAGTGCCAACAAGTGTTAAATAAGCTGGCAACATGCTAGTAACCTACTAATACATGCTAGCAACAATAAGCTAAGTGCTAAAGCATCATATTATTGCAGTGAAACAGGAAGTTGCTGTAAATCAGGCAAGCAATGTCCAATCTGTCCCCAAACTTCACACGTGTAATGGGTGTTCTGTCCTGAACAAACACCCATCACCAAATTCAGTAATAGTCATAGTGCCACCTGCTGGTAACAGGAAGTTACATGGTTAACTTTGTTATGGACTCCTAGGAACATATTAAAAAGTGTTAATAAGTGTTAAATAGGCTGGCAAAATTTTATAAGCATGCTAATACATGCTAGCAACATTTAGCTAAGTGCTAAAGCATGCTACTAATGCAGTGAAACAGGAAGTTGTTGTAACTCAGGCAAGCAATGTCCGATCTGCCCCAAACTTCACACGTGTTATGGGTATTCTGTCCTGAACAAACACCCATGACCAAATGCAGTTATAGTCATAGTGCCACCTGCTGGTAACAGGAAGTGGCATGTTTAACACTGTTATGGACTCCTTGCAAAATAATAAAAGGCATCAACAAGGGTTAAATAGGCTGGCCAAATTTTATAAGCATGCTAATACATGCTAGCAACATTTAGCTAAGTGTTAAAGCATTCTACTAAGGCAGTGAAAAAGGAAGTTGCTGTAACTAAGGCAAGCAATGTCCGATCTTCCCCAAACTTCACACGAGTGATAGGTGTTTTGTTCTGAACAAACACCCATGACCAAATTTAGTTATAGTCATAGCGCCACCTGCTGGTAACAGGAAGTGACATGGTTAACACAGTTATGGACTCCTAGGAACATATTAAAAAGTGCCAACAAGTGTTAAATAAGCTGGCAACATGCTAGTAACCTACTAATACATGCTAGCCACAATTAACTAAGTGCTAAAGCATCATATTATTGCAGTGAAACAGGAAGTTGCTGTAAATCAGGCAAGCAATGTCCAATCTGTCCCCAAACTTCACACGTGTGATGGGTGTTCTGTCCTGAACAAACACCCATGACCAATCTCAGTAATAGTCATAGCGCCACTTGCTGGTAACAGGAAGTTTCATGTTATGGACTCCTAGGAACATATTAAAAAGTGTCAACAAGTGTTAAAAAGGCTGGCAACATGCTAGAACATACCAATACATGCTAGCAACACTTGGCTAAATGCTAAAGCATGCTAGTGATGCAGTGAAAAAGGAATTTGCTGTAACTAATGCAAGCAATGTCCGATCTGCCTCGAACTTCGAACGTTTGACAAGAGTCCTGTCCTGAAAACATCAACATGCCCATATTTGATTATATTCATAGTGCCACCTGCTGGCAACAGGAAGTGGCATGTTTAACACTGTTATGGACTCCTTGCAAAATAATAAAAGGCATCAACAAGGGTTAAATAGGCTGGCAAAATTTTATAAGCATGCTAATACATGCTAGCAACATTTAGCTAAGTGTTAAAGCATTCTACTAAGGCAGTGAAAAAGGAAGTTGCTGTAACTAAGTCAAGCAATGTCCGATCTTCCCCAAACTTCACACGAGTGATAGGTGTTCTGTCCTGAACAAACACCCATGGCCAAATTCAGTTATAGTCATAGCGCCACCTGCTGGTAACAGGAAGTGACAAGGTTACCACTGTCATGGACTCCTAGGAACATATTAAAAAGCATCAACAAGTGTTAAATAGGCTGGCAACATGCCAGATACATACTAATACATCCTAGCAACACTTAGCTAAGTGTTAAAGCATTCTACTAATGCAGTGAAAAAGGAAGATGCTGTAACTCAAGCAAGCAATGTCCGATCTGCCCCAAACTTTACACGTTTGACAAGGGTCCTGTCATAAATAAATCAACACGCCCATATTCGGTTATAGTCATAGCGCCACCTGCTGGCAACAGTAAGTGTCATTTTTAACACTTTTATACACTATTTGCAACACAGTAAAATATGCCATTGTGTGCTAATCATGCTAGAAATATTTTCAACACATCTGAAGGCCAATATTCCATAATAATGATAGCGCCACCTGCTAGCAACAGGAAGATTGGCACATATATGGAATAAACATTGATATATTCTACTTATATTTATGAGTTTAAAAGCATATTTCTCACCGTTCACCTATTTACTAAAGCCACTCGCTGCCGGTGAGCCCGGGTGCGAGGGCCCGTTCATCGCTGCTTGCAGCTTTAATTAGTGCCCGAGCACTGAGGTGCGAGGACCCTCTTGTATCTGATTTGTTTATTATTATTAGGGCCCGAGCACCGATGGTGTGAGGACCCTCTTGGAATTGCTCCGTTTATTATTATTATTATTATTATTCTCCAGAATGAATCGCATTTTTGAGGGCCTAAACATACTCAAAAAGTCATGAAACTTTGCACACACCTCAGAACCTGCGAAAATGTACATCTGATATGGGTTTCAGAAGTGGGTCTGGCAAAATGGCTCGACAGCGCCACCTATACATGTTCAACGGTGTGCTTCTCGAGCTATGTTTCACGTACATGTATGAAAATCGGTACACACATGTAACTCTCCAATACCTACAAAAAAGTCTCTTAGAGCAAAATTCTAAACCCAACAGGAAGTCGGTTATTTTTAATATTATGAGCAAATTTTGTGTCATTTTTGCCATTTCAATGAGTTGTATTTTAACGAACTCCTCCTAGAAACTTATTCAGATCAACACCAAATTTGGTATGCCTAATCTAAAGGCCTTTGCGATGTTAAATTGCGAAGATTTTGAGTTTTCGTTAAAGGGCGTGTCCGTGGCGGCCTGGCGAATTTCGATGATTCGCCATGAAAAATGAAGTTGCTATAACTCAGACATACAATGTCCAATGTGCCCAAAACTTCACATGTTTAATAAGACTCTTGACCTGAACATACTTACATGCCCATATTCAGTTATAGTCATAGCGCCACCTATAGGCAACAGGAAGTGACATATTTTACACTTCGACAGACTACTTCTAGAAATTTTTTGACATCAATGTCTTTTTTATGGTCAGTATAATCTAAAGGCCTGTGCAATGTTAAATTGTGAAGATCTTGAGTTTTCGTTAAGGGGCGTGTCCATGGCGCCGTGACAAAATTCAAAGTCTCGCCATGGGAATAAAAGATGTTATAACTCAGGCATAAAATGTCCGATCTTCCCCAAACTTCACATGTTTGATAAGGGTCCTGGCTTGAACACATCTGTAGGCCAATATTCCATCGGGTGTGGCAAAATGGCTCGATAGTGCCACCTATACACTTTCAACGGAGTGCGCCTCGAGCTCCGTTTCACGTACATGTACAAAAATCGGTACACACATGTAACACACCAATACCTACAAAAAAGTATTTTGGTACGAAATCCGAATCCCAACAGGAAGTCGGTTATTTAGAATTTTCTCTGCAAAATTGGCGTTGTTTTTGCCATTTTCAGGGGTTGTACTTTAACGAACTCCTCCTAGAGATTTATTCAGATGAACACCAAACTTGGTCAGTGTAATCTAAAGCCCTTTGCGATGTTAAATTGCGAAGGACTTGAGGTTTCGTTAAAGGGCGTGTCCATGGCGGCCTGACAAATTTCGATGTTTCGCCATGAAAAAGGAAGTTGCTGTAACTCGGACATACAATGTCCAATCTGCCCCAAACATCACATGTTAGATAAGACGTCTGCCCTTAACAGATCTACATGCCCATATTCAGTTATAGTCATAGCGCCACCTGCTGGCAACAGGAAGTGACATGTTTTACGCTGCGACAAACTACTCCTAGAAATCTTTTGACATTTAATGTATTTTTTGTGGTCAGTCTAATCTAAAGGCCTGTGCAATGTTAAATTGTGGAGATCTTCAGTTTTTGTTAAAGGGCGTGTCCATGGCGCCATGACAAAATTTAATGTTTTGCCACAGCAAGAGAAGTTGTTGTAACTAAGGCATAAAATGTTCAATCTTCCCCAGACTCCGCATGTTCGATAAGAGTCCTGGCCTGAACACATCTGAAGGCCAATATTCCATTATAATGATAGCGCCACCTGCTGGCAACAGAAAGATTGGCACATATATGGAATAAACATTGATATATTCCACTTATATTTATGAGTTTAAATGCATATTTCTCACCGTTCACCTATTTACTAAAGCAACTCGCTGGCGGTGAGCCCGGCTGCGAGGGCCCGTTCATCGTTGCTTGCAGCTTTAATTAGGGCCCGAGCACCGATGGTGTGAGGACCCTCTTGGAATTGCTCCGTTTATTATTATTATTATTATTATTATTATTATTAGGGCCCGAGCACCGATGGTGTGAGGACCCTCTTGGAATTGCTCCGTTTATTATTATTATTATTATTATTATTATTAGGGCCCGAGCACCGATGGTGTGAGGACCCTCTTGGAATTGCTCCGTTTATTATTATTATTATTATTATTATTATTATTCTCCAGGATGAATCGCATTTTTGAGGGCCTAAACATACTCAAAAAGTCATGAAACTTTGCACAAACCTCAGATCCGGCGAAAATGTACATCTGATATGGGTTTCAGAAGTGGGTGTGGCAAAATGGCTCGACAGCGCCACCTATACATGTTCAACGGTGTGCGCCTCGAGCTATGTTTCACGTACATATATGAAAATCGGTACACACATGTAACTCTCCAATACCTACAAAAAAGTCTCTTAGAGAAAAATTCTAAACCCAACAGGAAGTCAGTTATTTTTAATATTATGAGCAAATTTTGTGTCATTTTTGCCATTTCCATGAGTTGTATTTTAACGAACTCCTCCTAGAAACTTATTCAGATCAACACCAAATTTGGTATGCCTAATCTAAAGGCCTTTGCGATGTTAAATTGCGAAGATTTTGAGTTTTCGTTAAAGGGCGTGTCCGTGGCGGCCTGGCGAATTTCGATGATTCGCCATGAAAAATGAAGTTGCTCTAACTCAGACATACAATGTCCAATGTGCCCAAAACTTCATATGTTTAATAAGACTCCTGACCTGAACAGATCTACATGCTAATATTCAGTTATAGTCATAGCGCCACCTATTGGCAACAGGAAGGGAAATATTTTACACTGCGACAAACTACTCCTAGAAATTTTATGTCATCAATGTTATTTTTGTGGTCAGTCTAATCTAAAGACCTGTGTGATGTTTAGTTGAGAAGATCTTGAGTTTTCGTTAAAAGGCGTGTCCATGGTGCCGTGACGAAGTTCGATGTGTCGCCATGGGAATAAAAGATGTTATAACTCAGGCATAAAATGTCCGATCTTGCCCAAACTTCACATGTGTGATAAGGGTCCTGGCCTGAACAGATCTGAAGGCCAATATTCCATTGGGTGTGGCAAAATGGCTCGATAGCGCCACCTATACACTTTCAACTGAGTGCATATACACTTTCAACGGAGTGCACCTCGAGCCATGTTTCACGTACATGTACAAAAATCGGTACACACATGTACCACACCAATATCTACAAAAAAGTCTCTTGGTACGAAATCCGAATCCCAACAGGAAGTCGGTTATTTAGAATTTTCTCTGCAAAATTGGCGTTGTTTTTGCCATTTTCAGGGGTTGTTCTTTAACAAACTCCTCCTAGAGATTTATTCAGATCAACATCAAACTTGGCCAGTTAAATCTAAAGGCCTTTGCGATGTTAAATTGCGAAGATCTTGAGGTTTCGTTAAAGGGCGTGTCCATGGCGGCCTGGCAAATTTCGATGTTTCGCCATGAAAAAGGAAGTTGCTGTAACTCAGACATACAATGTCCAATCTGCCCCAAACTTCACATGTTAGATAAGACTTCTGCCCTTAACAGATCTACATGCCCATATTCAGATATAGTCATAGTGCCACCTGCTGGCAACAGGAAGTGACATGTTTTACGCTGCGACAAACTACTCCTAGAAATCTTTTGACATTAATGTATTTTTTTTGGGTCAGTCTAATCTAAAGGCCTGTGCAATGTTAAATTGCGGAGATCTTCAGTTTTTGTTAAAGGGCGTGTCCATGGCGCCATGACAAAATTTGATGTCTCGCCACAGCAAGAGAAGTTGTTGTAACTCAGGCATAAATTGTTCGATCTTCCCCAGACTCCGCATGTTCGATAAGAGTCCTGGCCTGAACACATCTGAAGGCCAATTTTCCACTATAATGATAGCGCCACCTGCTGGCAACAGAAAGATTGGCACATATATGGAATAAACATTGATATATTCCACTTATATTTATGAGTTTAAATGCATATTTCTCACCGTTCACCTATTTACTAAAGCCAGTCGCTACCGGTGAGACCGGGTGCGAGGGCCCGTTCATCGCTGCTTGCAGCTTTAATTATTATTATTATTATTCTTCTCCAGAATGAATCGCATTTTTGAGGGCCTAAACATACTCAAAAAGTCATGAAACTTTGTACACACCTCAGAACCGGCGAAAATGTACATCTGATATGGGTTTCAGAAGTGGGTGTGGCAAAATGGCTCGACAGCGCCACCTATACATGTTCAACGGTGTGCGCCTCGAGCTATGTTTCACGTACATGTATGAAAATCGGTACACACATGTAACTCTGCAATACCTACAAAAAAGTCTCTTAGAGCAAAATTCTAAACCCAACAGGAAGTCGGTTATTTTTAATATTATGAGCAAATTTTGTGTCATTTTTGCCATTTCCATGAGTTGTATTTTAACGAACTCCTCCTAGAAACTTATTCAGATCAACACCAAATTTGGTATGCCTAATCTAAAGGCCTTTGCGATGTTAAATTGCGAAGATTTTGAGTTTTCGTTAAAGGGCGTGTCCGTGGCGGCCTGGCGAATTTCGATGATTCGCCATGAAAAATGAAGTTGCTATAACTCAGACATACAATGTCCAATGTGCCCAAAACTTCACATGTTTAATAAGACTCCTGACCTGAACATATTTACATGCCCATATTCAGTTATAGTCATAGCGCCACCTATAGGCAACAGGAAGTGACATATTTTACACTTCGACAGACTACTCCTAGAAATTTTTTGACATCAATGTCTTTTTTTATGGTCAGTCTAATCTAAAGATCTGTGCAATGTTAAATTGTGAAGATCTTGAGTTTTCGTTAAGGGGCGTGTCCATGGCGCCGTGACAAAATTCAAAGTCTCGCCATGGGAATAAAAGATGTTATAACTCAGGCATAAAATGTCCGATCTTCCCCAAACTTCACATGTGTGATAAAAGTCCTGGCCTGAACAGATCTGAAGGCCAATATTCCATCGGGTGTGGCAAAATGGCTCGATAGCACCACCTATACACTTTCAACGGAGTGCACCTCGAGCTATGTTTCACGTACATGTACAAAAATTGGTACACACATGTAACACACCAATACCTACAAAAAAGTATCTTGGTACGAAATCCTAATCCCAACAGGAAGTCGATTATTTTGAATTTTCCCTGCAAAATTGGTGTTGTTTTTGCCATTTTCAGGGGTTGTACTTTAACGAACTCCTCCTAGAGATTTATTCAGATGAACACCAAACTTGGTCAGTGTAATCTAAAGCCCTTTGCGATGTTAAATTGCGAAGGACTTGAGGTTTCGTTAAAGGGCGTGTCCATGGCGGCCTGACAAATTTCGATGTTTCGCCATGAAAAAGGAAGTTGCTGTAACTCAGACATACAATGTCCAATCTGCCCCAAACTTCACATGTTGGATAAGACTCTTGACCTGAACAGATCTACATGCCAATATTCAGTTATAGTCATAGCGCCACCTATTGGCAACAGGAAGTGAAATATTTTACACTGCGACAAACTACTCCTAGAAATTTTATGACATCAATGTTATTTTTGTGGTCAGTCTAATCTAAAGACCTGTGTGATGTTTAGTTGTGAAGATCTTGAGTTTTCGTTAAAAGGCGTGTCCATGGCGCCGTGACGAAGTTCGATGTGTCGCCATGGGAATTAAAAGATGTTATAACTCAGGCATAAAATGTCCGATCTTGCACAAACTTCACATGTGTGATAAAAGTCCTGGCCTGAACAGATCTGAAGGCCAATATTCCATTGGGTGTGGCAACATGGCTCGATAGCGCCACCTATACACTTTCAACTGAGTGCATATACACTTTCAACGGAGTGCGCCTCAAGCTATGTTTCACGTACATGTAAAAAAATCGGTACACACATGTACCACACCAATATCTACAAAAAAGTATCTTGGTACGAAATCCGAATCCCAACAGGAAGTCGGTTATTTAGAATTTTCTCTGCAAAATTGGCGTTGTTTTTGCCATTTTCAGGGGTTGTACTTTAACGAACTCCTCCTAGAGATTTATTCAGATGAACACCAAACTTGGTCAGTTAAATCTAAAGGCCTTTGCGATGTTAAATTGCGAAGGACTTGAGGTTTCGTTAAAGGGCGTGTCCATGGCGGCCTGACAAATTTCGATGTTTCGCCATGAAAAAGGAAGTTGCTGTAACTCAGACATACAATGTCCAATCTGCCCCAAACTTCACATGTTGGATAAGACTCTTGACCTGAACAGATCTACATGCCAATATTCAGTTATAGTCATAGCGCCACCTATTGGCAACAGGAAGTGAAATATTTTACACTGCGACAAACTACTCCTAGAAATTTTATGACATCAATGTTATTTTTGTGGTCAGTCTAATCTAAAGACCTGTGTGATGTTTAGTTGTGAAGATCTTGAGTTTTCGTTAAAAGGCGTGTCCATGGCGCCGTGACGAAGTTCGATGTGTCGCCATGGGAATAAAAGATGTTATAACTCAGGCATAAAATGTCCGATCTTGCACAAACTTCACATGTGTGATAAGGGTCCTGGCCTGAACAGATCTGAAGGCCAATATTCCATTGGGTGTGGCAACATGGCTCGATAGCGCCACCTATACACTTTCAACTGAGTGCATATACACTTTCAACGGAGTGCGCCTCAAGCTATGTTTCACGTACATGTAAAAAAATCGGTACACACATGTACCACACCAATATCTACAAAAAAGTCTCTTGGTACGAAATCCGAATCCCAACAGGAAGTCGGTTATTTAGAATTTTCTCTGCAAAATTGGCGTTGTTTTTGCCATTTTCAGGGGTTGTACTTTGACAAACTCCTCCTAGAGATTTATTCAGATCAACATCAAACTTGGCCAGTTAAATCTAAAGGCCTTTGCGATGTTAAATGGCGAAGATCTTGAGGTTTCGTTTAAGTGCGTGTCCATGGCGGCCTGACAAATTTCGATGTTTCGCCATGAAAAACGAAGTTGTTGTAACTTAGACATACAATGTCCAATCTGCCCCAAACTTCACATGTTGGATAAGACTTTTGACCTGAACAGATCTAAATGCCAATATTCAGTTATAGCCATAGCGCCACCTGCTGGCAACAGGAAGTGACATGTTTTACGTTGTAACAAACTACTACCAGAAATTTAATGACATCAACATTTTATTTTGGTCAGTCTAATCTAAAGGTCTTTGCAATGTTAAATTGTGGAGATCTTGAATTTTTGTTTAAGGGCGTGTCCGTGGCGCTGTGACAAAATTTGATGTCTCGCCACAGCAAGAGAAGTTGTTGTAACTCAGGCATAAAATGTTCAATCTTCCCCAAACTTCACATGATTGATAAGAGTCCTGGCCTGAACACATCTGAAGGCCAATATTCCATTATAATGATAGCGCCACCTGCTGGCAACATGAAGATTGGCACATATTAATGACTTTTACATATTGCAATTATGTTTATGACATGAAATGCATATTTCTCACCATTCATCTTTTTACTAAATCAACTCGCTGGCGGTGAGCCTGGGTGCGAGGGCCCGTTCATCGCTGCTTGCAGCTTTAATTAGGGCCCGAGCACCGATGGTGTGAGGACCCTCTTGGAATTGCTCCGTTTATTATTATTATTATTATTATTATTATTATTATTATTATTATTCTCCAGGATGAATCGCATTTTTGAGGGCCTAAACATACTCAAAAAGTCATGAAACTTTGCACACACCTCAGAACCGGCGAAAATGTACATCTGATATGGGTTTCAGAAGTGGGTGTGGCAAAATGGCTCGACAGCGCCACCTATACATGTTCAACGGTGTGCGCCTCGAGCTATGTTTCACGTACATGTATGAAAATCGGTACACACATGTAACTCTCCAATACCTACAAAAAAGTCTCTTAGAGCAAAATTCTAAACCCAACAGGAAGTCAGTTATTTTTAATATTATGAGCAAATTTTGTGTCATTTTTGCTATTTCCATGAGTTGTATTTTAACGAACTCCTCCTAGAAACTTATTCAAATCAACACCAAATTTGGTATGCCTAATCTAAAGGCCTTTGCGATGTTAAATTGCGAAGATTTTGAGTTTTCGTTAAAGGGCGTGTCCGTGGCGGCCTGGCGAATTTCGATGATTCGCCATGAAAAATGAAGTTGCTATAACTCAGACATACAATGTCCAATGTGCCCAAAACTTCACATGTTTAATAAGACTTCTGACCTGAACAAATTTACATGCCCATATTCAGTTATAGTCATAGCGCCACCTATAAGCAACAGGAAGTGACATATTTTACACTGCGACAGACTACTCCTAGAAATTTTTTGACATCAATGTATTTTTTATGGTCAGTCTAATCTAAAGGCCTGTGCAATGTTAAATTGTGAAGATCTTGAGTTTTCGTTAAGGGGCGTCTCCATGGCGCCGTTACAAAGTTCAAAGTCTCGCCAAGGGTATAAAAGATGTTATAACTCAGGCATAAAATGTCCGATCCTCCCCAAACTTCACATGTTTGATAAGAGTCCTGACCTGAACACATCTGAAGGCCAATATTCCATCGGGTGTGGCAAAATGGCTCGAAAGCGCCACCTATACACATTCGATGGTGTGCCCCTCAGGCTACGTTTGACATCCATGTACGAAAATCGGTACACACATGTAACACACCAATACCTACAAAAAAGTCTCTTGTTATGAAATCCAAATCCCAACAGGAAGTCGGTTATTTAGAATTTTCTCTGCAAAATGGATGTTGTTTTTGATATTTTCAGGGGTTGTACTTTAACGAACTCCTCCTAGAGATTTATTCAGATCAACATCAAACTTGGTCAGTTAAATCTAAAGGCCTTTGCGAAATTAAATTGGGAAGATCTTGAGATTTCGTTAAAGGGCGTGTCCATGGCAGCCTGACAAATTTCAATGTTTCGCCATGAAAAAGGAAGTTGCTGTAACTCAGACATACATTGTCCAATCTGCCCCAAACTTCGCATGTTAGATAAGACTTCTGCCCTTAACAGATCCACATGCCTATATTCACTTATAGTCATAGCGCCACCTGCTCGCAACAGGAAGTGGCATATTTTACGCTGTGACAAAGTACTCCTAGAAATCTTTTGACATTAATGTATTTTTTGTGGTCAGTCTAATCTTAAGGCCCGTGCAATGTTAAATTATGGAGATCTTGAGTTTTTGTTAAGTGGTGTGTCCATGGCACCATGACAAAATTTGATGTCTCGCCACACGAAAAGAAGTTGTTGTAACTCAGGCATAAAATGTCCGATCTTCCCCAATCTTCACATTTGTGATAAGAGTCCTGGCCTGAACACATCTGAAGGCCAATATTCCATTATAATGATAGCGCCACCTGCTGGCAACAGGAAGACTGGCACATATAAATGATTTTGACATATTCCACTTATATTTACGACTTTAAATGCATATATCTCGCCGTTCGCCAATTCACTAAAGCCTCTCACTGGCGGTGAGGCCGGGTGCGAGGGCCCGTTCATCGCTGCTTGCAGCTTTAATTATTATTATATTATTATTAGGGCCCGAGCACCGATGGTGCGAGGACCCTCTTGGAATTGCTCCGTTTATTATTATTACTACAGCGCCACCTATACATGTTCAATGGTGTGCGCCTCGAGCTATGTTTCACGTACATGTATGAAAATCGGTATACACATGTATCTCTCCAATACCTACAAAAAAGTCTCTTGGAGTAAAATCCGAAACCCAACAGGAAGTCGGTTATTTTTAATTTTATGAGCAAATTTTGTGTCATTTTTGTCATTTCCATGCGTTGTATTTTAACGAACTCCTCCTAGAGATTCATTCAGATCAACACCAAAGTTGGTATGCCTAATCTAAAGGCCTTTGCGATGTTAAATTGCGAAGATTTTGAGTTTTCGTTAAAGGGCGTGTCCGTGGCGTCCTGGCGAATTTTGATGATTCGCCATGAAAATTGAAGTTGCTATAACTCAGACATACAATGTCCAATGTGCCCAAAACTTCACATGTTTAATAAGACTCCTGACCTGAACATATTTACATGCCCATATTCAGTTATAGTCATAGCGCCACCTATAGGCAACAGGAAGTGACATATTTTACACTTCGACAGACTACTCCTAGAAATTTTATGACATCAATGTCTTTTTTGTGGTCAGTCTAATCTAAAGGACTGTGCGATGTTAAGTTGTGAAGATCTTGAGTTTTCGTTAAAAGGCGTGTCCATGGCGCCGTGACGAAGTTCGATGTCTCGCTTTGGGAATAAAAGATGTTTTAACTCAGGCATAAAATGTTCGATCTTCCCCAAACTTCACATGTGTGATAAGAGTCCTGGCCTGAACACATCTGTAGGCCAATATTCCATCGGGTGTGGCAAAATGGCTCGATAGCGCCACCTATAAACTTTCAACATAGCGCGCCTCGAGCTCCATTTCACGTACATGTACAAAAATCGGTACACACATGTAACACACCAATACCTACAAAAAAGTCTCTTGGTACGAAATCCTAATCCCAACAGGAAGTCGGTTATTTTGAATTTTTCCCTGCACAATTGGTGTTGTTTTTGCCATTTTCAGGGGTTGTACTTTAACAAACTCCTCCTAGAGATTTATTCAGATGAACACCAAACTTGGTCAGAGTAATCTAAAGCCATTTACAATGTTAAATTGCGAAGGACTTGAGGTTTCGTTAAAGGGCGTGTCCATGGCGGCCTGACAAATTTCGATGTTTCGCCATGAAAAAGGAAGTTGCTGTAACTCAGACATACAATGTCCAATCTGCCCCAAACTTCACATGTTGGATAAGACTCTTGACCTGAACAGATCTACATGCCAATATTCAGTTATAGTCATAGCACCACCTATTGGCAACAGGAAGTGAAATATTTTACACTGCGACAAGCTACTCCTAGAAATTTTATGACATCAATGTTATTTTTTGTGGTCAGTCTAATCTAAAGACCTGTGTGATGTTAAGTTGTGAAGATCTTGAATTTTCGTTAAAAGGCGTGTCCATGGCGCCGTGACGAAGTTCGATGTGTCGCCATGGGAATAAAAGATGTTTTAACTCAGGCATAAATTGTCCGATCTTGCCCAAACTTCACATGTGTGATAAGGATCCTGGCCTAAACAGATCTGAAGGCCAAGATTCCATTGTGTGAGGCAAAATGGCTCGATAGCGCCACCTATACACTTTCAACTGAGTGCATATACACTTTCAACGGATTGCGCCTCAAGCTATGTTTCACGTACATGTACAAAAATCGGTACAAACATGTAACACACCAATATCTACGAAAAAGTCTCTTGGTACGAAATCCGAATCCAAACAGAAAGTCAGTTATTTAGAATGTTCTCTGCAAAATTGGTGTTGTTTTTGGCATTTTCAGGGGTTGTACTTTAACGAACTCCTCCTAGAGATTTATTCAGATCAACATCAAACTTGGTCAGTTAAATCTAAAGGCCTTTGCGAAGTTAAATTGGGAAGATCTTGAGATTTCGTTAAAGGGAGTGTCCATGGCGGCCTGACAAATTTCGATGTTTCGCCATGAAAAAGGAAGTTGCTGTAACTCAGACATACAATGTCCAATCTGCCCCAAACTTCGCGTGTTAGATAAGACTTCTGCCCTTAACAGATCTACATGCCCATATTCAATTATAGTCATAGCGCCACCTGCTGGCAACAGGAAGTGACATATTTTACGCTGAGACAAACTACTCCTAGAGATTTTTTGACATTAATGTATTTTTCTGGTCAGTCTAATCTAAAGGCCTGTGTTATGTTAAATTGTGGCAATCTTGAGTTATGCTAAAGAGCTTGTCCATGGCAAAAATGACAAAATTTGATGTCTCGCCACAGCAAGAGAAGTTGTTGTAACTCAGGCATAAAATGTTTGATCTTCCCCAAACTTCACATGTTCGAGAAGAGTGCAGCCCTGAACACATCTGAAGGCCAATATTCCATAATGATAGCGCCACCTGCTGGCAACAGGAAGATTGGCACATATATGGAATAAACATTGATATATTCTACTTATATTTATGAGTTTAAACGCATATTTCTCACCGTTCACCTATTTACTAAAGCCACTCGCTGCCGGTGAGCCCGGGTGCGAGGGCCCGTTCATCGCTGCTTGCAGCTTTAATTAGGGCCCGAGCACTGCAGTGCATTATTAGCGAGATGCTAATAATGCAGTGAAACAGGAAGTTGCTGTAACTCAGGCAAGCAATGTCCGATCTGCCCCAAACTTCACACGTGTGATGGGTGTTCTGTCCTGAACAAACACCCATGACCAAATTCAGTTATAGTCATAGCGCCACCTGCTGGTAACAGGAAGTGACATGGTTAACACAGTTATGGACTCCTAGGAACATATTAAGAAGTGCCAACAAGTGTTAAATAAGCTGGCAACATGCTAGTAACCTACTAATACATGCTAGCAACAATTAGCTAAGTGCTAAAGCATCATATTATTGCTGTGAAACAGGAAGTTGCTGTAAATAAGGCAAGCAATGTCCAATCTGTCCCCAAACTTCACACGTGTGATGGGTGTTCTGTCCTGAACAACCACCCATGACCAAATTCAGTAATAGTCATAGCGCCACCTGCTGGTAACAGGAAGTTACATGGTTAACATTGTTATGGACTCC
This sequence comes from Carassius carassius, assembly GCF_963082965.1. Lineage (NCBI taxonomy): Eukaryota > Metazoa > Chordata > Actinopteri > Cypriniformes > Cyprinidae > Carassius > Carassius carassius. The sequence continues at coordinate 29,651,665 of NC_081785.1, forward strand.
TAGGAACATATTAAAAAGTGTCAACAAGTGCTAGAAACATACCAATACATGCTAGCAACACTTATCTAAATGCTAAAGCATGCTAGAGATGCAGTGAAAAAGGAATTTGCTCTAACTAATGCAAGCAATGTCCGATCTGCCTCAAACTTCAAACGTTTGACGAGTCCTGTCCTGAACACATCAACATGCCCATATTTGATTATATTCATAGTGCCACCTGCTGGCAACAGGAAGTGGCCTGTTTAACACCGTTATGGACTCCTTGCAAAATAATAAAAGGCATCAACAAGGGTTAAATAGGCTGGCAAAGTTTTATAAGCATGCTAATACATGCTAGCAACATTTAGCTATGTGCTAAAGCATGCTACTAATGCATTGAAACAGGAAGTTGCTGTAACTCAGGCAAGCAATGTCCGATCTGCCCCTAACTTCACACGTGTTATGGGTGTTCTGTCCTGAACAAACACCCATGACCAAATGCAGTTATAGTCATAGTGCCACCTGCTGGTAACAGGAAGTGACATGGTTAACACAGTTATGGACTCCTTGCAAAATAATAAAAGGCATCAACAAGGGTTAAATAGGCTGGCAAAATTTTATAAGCATGCTAATACATGCTAGCAACATTTAGCTAAGTGCTAAAGCATGCTACTAATGCAGTGAAACAGGAAGTTGCTGTAACTCAGGCAAGCAATGTCCGATCTGCCCCTAACTTCACACGTGTTATGGGTGTTCTGTCCTGAACAAACACCCATGACCAAATGCAGTTATAGTCATAGCGCCACCTGCTGGTAACAGGAAGTGACATGGTTAACACAGTTATGGACTCCTAGGAACAAATTAAAAAGTGCCAACAAGTGTTAAATAAGCTGGCAACATGCTAGTAACCTAATAATACATGCTAGCAACAATTACCTAAGTGCTAAAGCATCATATTATTGCAGTGAAACAGGAAGTTGCTGTAAATCAGGCAAGCAATGTCCAATCTGTCCCCAAACTTCACACGTGTGATGGGTGTTCTGTCCTGAACAAACACCCATGACCAAATTCAGTAATAGTCATAGCGCCACCTGCTGGTAACAGGAAGTTACATGGTTAAAATTGTTATGGACTCCTAGGAACATATTAAAAAGTGTCAACAAGTGTTTAAAAGGCTGGCAACATGCTAGAAACATACCAATACATGCTAGCAACACTTAGCTAAATGATAAAGCATGCTAGTGATGCAGTGAAAAAGGAATTTGATGTAACTAATGCAAGCAATGTCCGATCTGCCTCAAACTTCAAACATTTGACAAGAGTCCTGTCCTGAACACATCAACATGCCCATATTTGATTATATTCATAGTGCCACCTGCTGGCAACAGGAAGTGGCAAGTTTAACACTGTAAGGGACTCCTTGGAAAATAATAAAAGGCATCAACAAGGGTTAAATAGGCTGGCAAAATTTTATAAGCATGCTAATACATGCTAGCAACATTTAGCTAAGTGTTAAAGCATGCTACTAATACAGTGAAACAGGAAGTTGCTGTAACTCAGGCAAGCAATGTCCGATCTGCCCCAAACTTCACACATGTTATGGGTGTTCTGTCCTGAACAAACACCCATGACCAAATGCAGTTATAGTCATAGCGCCACCTGCTGGTAACAGGAAGTGACATGGTTAACACAGTTATGGACTACTAGGAACATATTAAAAAATGCCAACTAGTGTTAAATAAGCTGGCAACATGCTAGTAACCTACTAATACATGCTAGCAACACTTAGCTAAGTGCTAAAGCATGCTACTAATGTAATTAAAAAGGAAGTTGCTGTAACTCAGGCAAGCAAAGTCCGATCTTCCCCAAACTTCACACGTGTGATAGGTGTTCTGTTCTGAACAAACACCCATGACCAAATTCAGTTATAGTCATAGCGCCACCTGCTGGTAACAGGAAGTGACAATGTTAACACTTTTAAGGACTCCTAGGGACAAATTAAAACGTGTCAAAAAGAGTTAAATAGGCTGACAAAATTCTAGAAACATAATAAAAAATGCTATCAACATTTAGCTAAGTGTCAAAGCATGCAACTAATGCACTGAATGAGGAAGTTGTTGTAACTCAGGCTAGCAATGTCCGATCTGCCCCAAACTCAGGACATTTGACAAGAGTCCTGTACTGAACACATCAACATGCCCGTACTCCGTTATAGTCATAGCATCGTCTACTGGCAACAGGAAGTGTCATGTATAACACTGTTATGGACTCCTAGCATGTGTAACAATGTTATGGAGTCCTAGCAACATATTAAAAAGTGCCAGCATGTGATAAATACACTGGCAGCATGCTAGAGACATACTGAAACATGTTAGCAACACTTAGCTAAATGCTAAAGCATCATATTACTGCAGTTAATTAGGAAGTTAGTGTAATTCAGGCATACAGTGTCCAATATGCCCCAAATTGAACAAGTTTGATAAGAGTCCTGTCCTGAACACATCAACATGCCCGTATTCGATGATAGTGCCACCTGTTGGCAACAGGAAGTGGCATTTTTAAAACTGTTATGGACTCCTTGCAAAATAATAAAAAGCATCAAGAAGTGTTAAATAGGCTGGCAACCTTCTAGAAGCATACTAAAACATGCTAGCAACACTTAGCTAAGTGCTAAAGCAAGCTACTAATGCAGTGAAAAAGGAAGATGCTGTGACTCAGGCAAGCAATGTCCGATCTGCCCCAAACTTCACACGTTTGACAAGGGTCCTGTCCTAAATAAATCAACATGCCCATATTCGGTTATAGTCATAGCGCCACCTGCTGGCAACAGGAAGTTTCAGTTTTAACACTTTTATGCACTATTTGCAACCCAGTAAAATATGCCATTGTGTGCTAATCATGCTATAAATATTTTCAAACATTCTAGCAACACTTAGTATGTGCAAAATGATGCTAATAATACTATAAAACAGGAAGTGTTTGTAACTCATGCATACAATTCCGAATCTGACCCAAACATCACATGTTTTATAAGAGTACTGGCCTGAACACAACTAAAGGCCAATATTCAATTATAAGTATAGCGCCGCCTGCTGGCAACAGGAAATTACTTATTTTATACTAACTTAAACATGACTTGTCTGATCTGCCCGAAACTTTGCATGTTTAGTAAGAGTCCTGGCCTGAAGACATTTACATGTCGATATTCAGTTATAATCATAGTGCCACCTGTTAGCAGCAGGAAATGTGGCACAAATATTTACTATTTTATAAGCATATGGCTCAACGTTCACTGTTCCACCTATGGGCACCGTGTGGTAGTGAGCCCGAGTGCGAGGGCCCTTTCATCGCTGCTTGCAGCCTTAATTTTATTTGTATTTCTTTTTACTGAACCTCGACTAATAATTTAAAGAGTTTTTTTTCTGTTCTTGTGACTGATAATTTAAAATGGTGTCTTTTTCTGTTCTTGTGACTGAAAATTTAAAGTGGTGGGGTTTTTTTTGTTCTTGTGAGAAATACAGTTGTCTAAATGGAATCCTATGACATTTGTGACTTATTTCTTTGAATTTGAGTTTATATATGTAACTGGTGGTATATATGCTATCTGGGATATTTTTTTTCTTAAACTTTTGACAGGATTTAAGTTTAACCTAAAGAGAAAATCATTGGTTTGAGTTTCTCAATTTATTATCGGGTCACGTTAAAATTAATATTATTATTACTACTTATAAGTGGTCTTTGACCACTTTAAGTAACGTAACATCAGAAAAATGACAAGCTATGAGACTTATAATACATCATACCAATGGGAAATGTCATCCATTGTAAAAGTGGATGCAACGTGTTCATTGTGTTATAAATCATCATACTCTTAAAAGCTATAACCACAAATAAGGTAAAACTGTTCTTATGAATATTCATGAGATGAAACAACATATTATAAGGTTTTTTATAATGCATTATGCATTCATTGTAATTATTAAGGATACCCTCATAATGTATTATAAATATGGGCTTCATAAAAAAGCTCTTTTCAAATGTCATATATATAATAGCTTTACAGTAATGCAATAATGAGATGCAAAGAAATATCCAATTGTTAATGATTTCAGTCAGGTCAATGAAGAAGCACATCAGTCAACAGACAAACACTAATGTCATTTCAAGCTAAATATTTATTTTAATAGATGTTAGGATACAATTATGCCCTCAGAAAAATGCCATGTAACCAGTTTGACAGCTTTACAGTTAATGTAGAGCATGGAGATTGTGGATCTGAAATACATGGTCTGATAAAACACACTTTGCATTGCCATGTAATAAGTGAGATGATTTACCGTCGACCTCTGCTTTGTGTTAAGGTCCTGAACTCTGTTGTAAGACATGGTTTATGGGAGCTCATAACAGTATGCTGATCAATTATTATGATCCATCTGATCCTCTTGCTGTTCTTGTTGTCATTTTCTAACGTCTGAAAGAAAAGCCAAGCACTAATACACTGAGATCTTCCAGACAGCTCTGAGATCCAGGTGCTTGATTGCGTTCGCTTAATCTTAATTGCAGCAGTACATGCGCACGTCATTGAGAGCGGTGTCGTCTCCTCTTCCTTGCGGTATTTTAACCCGCGTCTTGATACCACAAATTCCTTTTCCCTGACATGTTTGGCTCCAGCCACCCCAGTCGCCCCATTTTGTGCCTTCACCCAGCAGGGTAGACCCTGAACTGCATTTGAACCTGAACCTGGAAGACATTTGCATTTGATTTTTTTTTACAATCAATCAGTTCCAAAAAGATTTGGTGATATAATAAAGCATAAAATGAGCGGTGTTGGGCAGTAACTAGTTACTAGTAACTAGCTATAGTAATAATATCAGAATCAGAATCAGAATGAGCTTTATTGCCAGGTATGTTCACACATACGAGGAATTTGTACGAGGAAAAGGTAATGTAACTAATAGTTTATAACTAATTACTTTTGCCAGAAAGTAAAAAGTAATGTAATAATATTACTTTTAAAAGGAGTAATACATTAGATTTTGGGGGTAACAAGTCCAACACTGATAATGAAATTTTTACAGTTGCAATTTTTACAATTAAAAGCATTTTTGACCAAATCAGGTTAAAGGATTTTCAGCATAGCACAAAAGCTGATGCTCACTGGATGTTGTTTGCGGCCGTGTCGTCACCGTTTCCTTGAGGCTTTTCAACTTTCATCTGAAAAGCAGTCAAGAATCCAGAAGGACACCATTTGATATCTCTCCAAACACCCCAGCTGAAGAAAAAACATAAACAAAAATAAATAAAAATTTTTTTAAAGAACATTCATTTATCCAGTATTCCTGATACAGCATCATTACACATTTTGGATGTCTCCTTTATTTGGCCCTTATCCCTATCTGTTTCAGGTCTTGAGAGTCTCTGCTAAAGAGCTGATGACCTGAATCAGGTGTGTTCAAAAACATTTACTGTTGGTGTGCCTTCAGGAATGGGTCTGGGAATGTGCATGGTCTAATCCAATTCATAGTCCTTTTTAACTTCATGTTTCTTTAGAATTAAGCAGTCACAAAACTTGGGCAGGTGCAGTTTCCTTAGAAATACCTGAAATTTAATTACTAACAGCAACTCCAGAGTTAATTTGTTCTAAGGGTTTGAACCTCTTTTAGCCTTTTAGCTGTAATTAAGTCAATCCTTAGCTTACCTTTAGACTAAAGCCTGTGGCGTACATTCCCACTGGACACATTTCCTTGTGACCCCACGACCCCCATGCCCTTCCATTTGACACAGTCAGCTCCGATCTGTAATGTCTGTTGGCGCTCCGCTCAGGACGTCCTCCTCCAGACTGAGCGCTCACCTGCAGCCCAGTAATGACTAGCAGTGGAAACACCATGGAGATAAAGTGACGCATTGCTGCAGCACTGGCCTTATCGATTCAAATACTGATGAAATGAATTAATTGATCAAGAAGACAAAGAACGCTTATGGAAAATGGTTTATATTTATACAACAGATTATACAACAACATACAGGAAGTGCTGGACATCCGATCAAAGTAGTCAGAGGTCAAACATAACCCTATATGGATATTAAAAATATATAACTACAGTTAAGATGTGTGTATGAGCAAATGTGTGTGTGCTTGGTTACTGTTATCATACATTTGTACCAGTGTGGCCGAGATCTAGTTCTTGTTTTGTGTAGGTGGGACCATGATGTGCACACAATGAAAGGAAATTACACAAGTGACAGTAGGTCAAAAGTAAAGCTTAAGAAATAAGAAAAATAATATATAATATACATTTAATTAGAGTAAAAAATAAGAAAGTTAACAGTCTTCTAAACTCATATGATGTTTTGCATGAAGAAATAAATATTTGCAGAGCAAACTCAAAATCAGTGTTCAAATTCATATTTTTATTCCTGCCAGTGATCAAAATAGTGCAAAACTAAATGGCTGAATGGACTCAGATATTAAAGTCAATGATCTGCATTTAAACACACTTTAGACAAACACTGACTGATCAGATCAAACCCTGTTCTTTAAAAACAGATTTGCTTGATAGTGTATATGCATTTTTTTTTATTTAATGCAAGGTTTTAAAAGAAAAATAGATTGCCTAAAGCAAAAATCCGGCCTTTAAGCAAAATAAAATTGTATGCAATGGAAAGATTTCATGGATGTTATAGTTTCGTTATGGAACCATAAATGCAAACATATAACCTTTATTTTTAAGTGTGTGTGATATAAATATACCCCCAGAAAGGTAATCGAGTTTATAGTTAACAGGATTGACAGTATTACACTTAAATTCAATCTATTGTTTCTGTAGAGTTCACTGTTCATTCAGAGGAAATGCATGAACTGATAAGACAGTTACTTTGAATGCAGTGTCAGTCGCTGTAATCAAACATCTGATCATGTCAAGTCAAGTCCAGCATTGTGGTATGACATGGTTCATGTTAGCTCAAAAAAAAAAAAACAATTTACTGCTTAGGTACTGTAATGAAGTATTAATGTAATGCTTTATTGGGTGGTTGCACTGCACGCTAAATAAACAAACTCCAGTTAGTCCAAAATCAACTGTAAGCCTTTCTACTCGCTGTAAGAGTTTTTCTCATTCATTCTCATCAGTGTTTAGATTCCTCTGCAAGTGTGTCTGAACTTAGCACTACAACAGCTGGCTGATCAAATCACAGACACAGAACAACAACACCCAGACTCTGTTATAATCATTCTTGGGGACTTTAATAAAGGAAACTTCACAATTCAAACTACACATTGCATGCCCCACCAGAGACAAAAATATTTTGTACCACTGTTACACCACAATAATGGATGCATGAGTTTCTGTGAGGATATGTGCATTCCTACCAGGAATTATTTAATATATAACAATGGCAAACCTTGGTTCACAGCAAAACTCAGATAGCTATAAGAGTGGGGACAGAATCTTGTACAATTAGGCTAAAAATACACTGAATAAGAATATTATAGTGACTAAGAGGAGCTACTCTCAGGGTGCTTTCACACCTGTAGATTGATTGCTTTGTTCTGAAACAGGGATTAAAATTATTACAATGTTGCTTTTTATTCTTGGAGAAATTCGCTGTTACACTAATTAGTTAATTACATTTGCATGAACTAATAATGAACACCACTTCTGCAGCATTTATTATTTTTAGTTAATGTTAATTTCAGCATTTACTAATGCATTATTAAAATCACAAATTGTGTTTGTTAGCATTAGTTCATGCACTGTCAACTAACATGAATGAACAATGAACGACTGTATTTTCATTAATTAACATTCACAAAGATAGTGTAATAAATGTATTGTTCATTGTTCGTTCATGTTAGTTAATACATTAATTCATTTTAACAAATGACACATTGTAAAGTGTCATCCAGTTCACGTACACACAGCACTGGACCAAATTTGTTAATACAAGTCATGTGCGAGTAAACTGTTCTCTCATTGGTCAAAGTTCCATGCTTTATTTTCCGGGATTCCACTAGCTGTCACAGCTGTCATCCATCAGGATGCAATGACAACAACTTTGCAAGCTTATTGTTGTTGCTGTTGTTGTTTTTTTGGTATTAATTTTTTATTTTGAGCAGGAGTCTAGGATTGATCAGGAAAACATTTTTAAAATGCACTTACTATGAAGAAGAGCAGTAAGACGGCATTATAAAATGAAAGAATGTGCTTTAATTTGAATGGTAAAGATGTGCTCACCCACAGACATTCACAGGTTCATTTTGATGAGTTAGCAAAACAACAAAGTTAATGCTTTTCACAGAACTTATGTAATTGCCCATCATACATAGTGATATAGCCTGGTTCGTTGGTCCGTTTGGATTGCTTTCTCACTCCAGAGATCTTTTTCAATCGAGCTGAGACCACCTCATTTCAGGCGATCTTGGACCAATTGTTTTGGCATGGAGCCGAGCACAATTGCCGTGTCCCCATATGACAAACTAACTGAGCTTAGGGGAGAAAACACTCCAGGTTCCGAAACAACAGGCCAGGTGTGAAAGCACTCTAAAAAGCTGGAAAACTAGACAGATTTCAGCCTATGACTCTGCTGTATTATAATAGATTTTAAACTCCCGGTCTCATACCCCACACCTGCTCTGACCTGCTCTTTACATAGCCATCAACACCTCCAACAAACCCCGTCTCCCCCACTCCTGCACATCAGGTCGGTGGAAATAATGTGGATAAAGGTAAAGAAAAGGTAGAAAACCTGTGCTGACCAGCTTGCCTCCATCTTTTCACAGATCTTCAATAGATCACTGGAGTGCGGAGTCTCTTCCTGCTTTAAACACTCCACCATCATCCCTATCCCACAGGAACTCAAAATCACAGGACTTGATTACAGACCTGCTGCCCTAACATCTGTGGTCATGAAGTAATTTGAAAAAAAGACTGGTGTTGGCTTACCTGTAGGACATGATTGGATGCTTACTGGACCCCCTGCTTACCAAGCAAACAGGTCCATGGATGATGCAGTCAATATGGGACTGCATTACATCCTGCAACAATCGGGACAATCGTTCGTAGCAGTAAATGACAAGATATCATATCATTCACAAGAATAAAACTATGCTCTCAATGTCAACTGCAGAAATGTTAATTCATGTGTTTATGACCTCAAGGTTAGATTAATGTAATGCTTTTATTAGGTTCTTGCTCTGCGTGCTTAATAAACAAACTCCAGTTAGTCCAAAATGCAGCAGCAAGAGTTCTTACTAGAACCAGCGAGCTCATATTGCATTATAGTCCTTCACATCCGTTGCAATATCAAAACTCTAGCCATTTGATATTACCTAGAATATCAAAATCAACTGCAGGCGGAAGATTATTTTCCTATTTAGAACCCGAACTCTGGAACCATCTACATAGACTTTTTCGGGAGGCAGGCACACTCTGTCAGTTTAAATCTAGATAAAAGACCCTTCTCTTTAACCTGGCATACACATAATACACTATAGCATTTCTATAATTCAAATCTGTTAAAGGATTGTTATGCTGCATTAATTAGGTAAACCAGAGCTGGGAACACTTCTCATAACACCCAATGTACTCGCTACATTATAAGAAAAATGGCATCTATGCTAATACTAGTCTCTTTCATTCTTATTCCGAGGTCACCGTAGCCATATGGATCCAGTCTGTATACAGATCAGATGATTGATCAGCACCTAAAGACAAACTTTACTGTCCTGAATGTCAGCGGAGACCATGACAACAAGATGCACTCCCCTGCGAAAGCCTCATCACCTAAACATCCAGCGGCACAAGACCTCGGGAACCAGACAAGTCCTCTGCACCTGTGTTGTAGGCTGGAATTAAACCACACCATGATGGTGTCATCTGGTCAGAGGAGAACTGGCCCCCGACTTCCCCTGGTTTCTCCCAAGGTTTTTTTTTCCATTCTGTCATTGATGGAGTTTTGGTTCCTTGCCACTGTCAGATGATGGAACCCCCCTGTTCTCCCCCCACTCCCCATAATGAACAGCACTGTGGCTGCAGTAGTCATTCAGGTTCTTTGGCACTACCATCTCTCAGGACTTGAAGTGGGACATTCACATTTACTCCATTGTCAAAAAGGCAAGCTTACTTCTTCTTTGAACTGTTACTGTTTGACAGCACTACATAGCACTGAGCACCAAACCAGCCAGACATAGGAAAAGATTCTTCCCTCAGGCCATCTACCTCGTGAACAGCTAAGTGGTCTCCCCACTTACAAAAAAAAAACATGCAATACCCAACTATCTATATTTATCATGCATGTTATTTATTTAATACATCATACATCTATCCATGTTTCCTTTCATAATTTGTAGCAAATCTGTACATACAACATACGGTTTATTGTCTTTTTTCTCTCTTGTATTGTTTTTACATATTTATTTTGTTGTCTGTGTCTTGTCACTTGTCATCCTGTGCACTGGAAGCTTCTGTCACCAAGACAAATTCCTTCTGTGTGTAAGCACAGTTGGCAATAAAGCTCTTTCCGATTCTGATTCTGAAGATAATATATTCCAAATGTGACCTCATGCTAAAATTGATCTATTTTATGAGGTATGGATTTCATATGAATGTGTATGATATTTATTTATTTTTTAAGTAAGGTCCACCCCTAAACACAACTATAAGCTCATCATAGAAAAACATACAAATTAGATAGTAAAATAGTTGTGAATTTCCATGAGACTGTTCTGTTTCAGGAAAGACTGTTTTCAGGTACAGTTTGTCACAAAGACTATGAGGGACAGACGTACATTTTGTTGTACTCTCTTAAAGGTATATGACGGTGATAAACCTTTAACTTTTATAAGAAAAATAAGAAAACTCCATTCCAAGTCTTAGTGCTTATAAGACTTTATTACACAAACATAAATCCAGCACATTCATTGCTGCATTAATAATTCTCGGGTTACTCGTCAATCAAGAGCTTATCTCTAGAGCCCTCATAGTTGAACCAAACATGATAACTGGTGTAATAACCATTGTTGAACATGTAGAGCTTCTGATCGGTGGGGTTGTAGTCCAAGTAAACATAAGAGTCCTGGAACTTCTCAAAGGGAATACTAACATAGCTCTCCTGTTCGGTGCGAGTGTCAAAGGTGTAAAATATCTCCTCAGTTTTAGTGTCTACAGACCTTGTGGCATACAGAACCCCACATATCATGAAAGTGTTTCCTACAGATGGTTTGAATATACTGGTCTGCCAAACCTCCTCTACTTCAAATGAAACTTCATTGATCTTCCCTAAAACCAGTTTACCCTTCGATCCCTCCGTGGCGTAGGTTACCCACAGGCCGGACTCATCGGCTGCAAAGTCCAGGTTCTGGTTGGCTGAGTAATGATATGAGAATTGGGCACTGGCCATAGGAATCACCTTATACTCAACTTTTACACTGGTCATGTTGAGCTTTCCCATAGCAAAAGGGCTTCTGAACTGATAGTACAGGGTGTTTTCCCACACGATGTAGTTGTTTCCAGTGCCTCGCCAATCATAATTATATTGGACATAAAGCTGATGTGTCTTATAGCCCTGTCTCGTGATCAGTTTGTAGTAGTCAGAGTACTGTGTGATTCTGCTGACCAGAGTGTCAGTAGAGCCAGAGTACCAGTACATGTTTTCAGAACCAGGCAGGGGCTTTGAGTCTTTGCCCCATCCTCCATACTTATAACCTGCACTCAGATCTGCATTCAGCTGGCTGATGATGGGTTTGCTGATTCTTCTTATTCCACCATGATTGCAGATGCCTTGTAAAACAAGTAAATAAGTTCATTATTATATATGATTGAAAACAGAGTTGGACATTCAGTATCTTGATGGAGAAAGACTTACCAATGTCGGGGTTAAAGATTTCATTATGGCGTCTCTCGCACTCTTCTAGTTTCTGCTGAAGAATGATATATTCTCGACGTGTCACAAGAACTTGGTTCTTATCATAGGTGATCTCCAGCTGAGTCAGTACAGCAATCATAACACTGATCTGTTCTCATCAAAATGAAATTGAATCACAATATGAATCTAAGGTAAATGTACAACATCATCCTGAACAGTTCTTCACAGATTTAACACACATGGTTATTTGTTCAAATCAGTTCAAGTCTTTGGGTTATTGTGGCACAACTACGAAAACATGCAAACTCAACACAGTGATTTTGTAAAGGCATGTTCCTGGATCAACAAAGTAAATTTGTAAGCATAATTTGACATTGTAAACTTCCATCCCTCCATCCATCTTCTTCCTCTTATCCGGGGCCGGGTCGCGGGGGCAGCAGTCTAAGCAGAGAACCCCAGACTTCCCTCTCCCTAGACACTTCCTCCAGCTCTTCTGGGGGGACACCGAGGCGTTCCCAGGCCAGCCGGGAGACATAGTCTCTCCAGCGTGTCCTAGGTCTTCCCCGGGGTCTCGTCCCCGTGGGACGCGCCCGGAACACCTTCCCGGGAAGGCGTCCAGGAGGCATCCGGAACAGATGCCCGAGCCACCTCAGCTGACCCCTCTCGATGTGGAGGAGCAGCGGCTCTACTCTGAGCTCCTCCCGGGTGACTGAGCTTCTCACCCTATCTCTAAGGGATCGCCCAGCCACCCTGCGGAGAAAGCTCATTTCGGCCGCCTGTATCCGGGATCTTGTCCTTTCGGTCATGACCCAAAGCTCATGACCATAGGTGAGAGTAGGAACGTAGATTGACCGGTAAATCGAGAGCTTCGCCTTGCGGCTCAGCTCTTTGTTCACCACGACAGACCGGTACATCGACCGCATTACTGCAGAAGCTGCACCGATCCGTCTGTCAATCTCCCATTCCATCCTTCCCTCACTCGTGAACAAGACCCCAAGATACTTAAACTCCTCCACTTGAGGCAGGAACTCTCCACCAACCTGAAGTGGGCAAGCCCTCCGGTCCCCCTTCTTAAAAAGAGGGACCACCACCCCGGTCTGCCATCCCAGAGGCACCGTCCCCGACTGCCACGCGATGCTGCAGAGGCGTGTCAGCCAAGACAGCCCCACAACATCCAGAGACTTGAGGTACTCAGGGCGGATCTCATCCACCCCCGGTGCCTTGCCACCGAGGAGTTTCTTGACTACCTCGGTGACTTCAGCTTGGGTGATGGACGAGTCCACATCTGAGCCCTCAGCCTCTGCTTCCTCAATGGAAGACGTGACAGCGGGATTGAGGAGATCCTCGAAGTATTCCTTCCACCGTCCAACGACATCCCCAGTTGAGGTCAACAGCTCCCCACCTTTACTGTAAACAGCGTTGGTAGGGCACTGCTTCCCTCTCCTGAGGCGCCGGACGGTTTGCCAGAATCTCTTCGAGGCTGACCGATAGTCCTTCTCCATGGCCTCACCAAACTCCTCCCAGGCCCGAGTTTTTGCCTCCACAACCACCCGGGCTGTAGTCCGCTTGGCCTGCCGGTACCTGTCAGCTGCCTCAGGAGTCCCACAAGCCAACCAGGCCCAATAGGACTCCTTCTTCAGCTTGACGGCATCCCTTACTTCCGGTGTCCACCACCGGGTTCGGGGATTGCCACCTCGACAGGCACCGGAAACCTTACGGCCACAGCTCCGAGCGGCCCGAGAACATGGTCCACTCGGACTCAATATCTCCAGCCTCCCTCGGGATCCGGTTGAAGCTCTGCCGGAGGTGGGAGTTGAAGATCTCTCTGACAGGAGACTCTGCCAAACGTTCCCAGCAGACCCTCACAGTACGTTTGGGTCTGCCGAGTCTGTCCAGCTTCCTCCCCCGCCATCGGGTCCAACTCACCACCAGGTGGTGATCGGTTGACAGCTCCGCCCCTCTCTTCACCCGAGTGTCCAAGACATACGGCCGGAGGTCGGATGAAACGACCACAAAGTCGATCATCGACCTACGGCCTAGGGTGTCCTGGTGCCACGTGTACTGATGGACACCCTTATGCTTAAACATGGTGTTCGTTATGGACAAGCTGTAACTAGCACAGAAGTCCAATAACTGAACACCGCTCGGGTTCAGATCAGGGGGGCCGTTCCTCCCAATCACGCCCCTCCAGGTGTCACTGTCGTTGCCCACGTGGGCGTTGAAGTCCCCCAGTAAAACGACGGAGTCCCCAGTCGGAGCACTTTCCAGCACCCCTCCCAGAGACTCCAAGAAGGCCGGGTACTCTGCACTGCCGTTCGGCCCGTAGGCACAAACGACAGTGAGAGACCTATCCCCGACCCGAAGGCGCAGGGAAGCGACCCTCTCGTTCACCGGGGTAAACTCCAACACATGGCAGCTGAGCTGGGAGGCTATAAGCAAACCCACACCAGCCCGCCGCCTCTCACCATGGGCAACTCCAGAGTGGTGAAGAGTCCATCCTCTCTCGAGGAGTGTGGTTCCAGAGCCCAAGCTGTGCGTAGAGGTGAGCCCGACTATCGCTAGTCGGAACCTCTCAACCTCACGCACAATCTCGGGCTCCTTCCCCACCAGTGAGGTGACGTTCCACGTTCCTAGAGCTAGTTTCCGTGTCCAGGGATCGGGCTGTCGAGGCCCCCGCCTTCGACTGCCGCCCGATTGTCTAAGCACCGGCCCCTTACGGTCCCTCCTGTAGGTGGTGAGCCCACGGGAAGGCGGCCCCACGTCGCTCCTTCGGGCTGAGCCCGGCCGGACCCCGTGGGGAGAGGCCCGGCCACCAGGCGCTCGCATATGCTCCAGGGTGGGGCCCCGGCTGCGCCATACCGGGCGACGTCACGGTCCTTAGATTTAGTCTTCTCATAAGGGGGTTCTGAACCGCTCTTAGTCTGACCCGTTGCCTAGGACCTGTTTGCCTTGGGAGACCCTACCAGGGGCATATAGCCCCGGACAACATAGCTCCTAGGGTCATTCGGGTGCTCAAACCCCTCCACCACGTTAAGGTGGCAGTTCAAGGAGGGGCATTGTAAACTTAGCCCTCAAATACGATTGGTTTATTGGAATGTTGTTACAGGTTCACCAAAGATGTTGATCCAGGAAAATGCTGTTTTTGCTGTACTGAAATCATATATTCCCAACAAAGAAAGGCTGAACTGTGAACCCACTTTAATTAAAAGCCTCACCTCTATGTTTGCAAGAGTTTAAACGTTGGAACCCTTCCAAAATAGTTTAGGCTGGATAGTGTTGCTCTAGTACTAGTGTACAGTACAGTAGGAGTTCAGTACGTTTTAAATGTTTGTCTAGTTTGAACTTGCTGCTTTCTAGCAACCGCTGTCTTCACGGAAGCTTCGTGGTCAAACAATTCAATTCAAATCAATATTTAGTGTCTGATTATTTACTTATATGGTAAGTAGCTATGTATCAAGGGGGTAATGTCCATTCAGATGGTTGTTATCACAGAATAACCCCTGAATGTACTGTGCCTGTTGTCAGGGATTTTGAAAAGAATCCTACTTGGTCTCATGCATTAATGCACCCTGGGGGCATTTTTTAGTGAGATGCGAAATACATACCAATAAGTACATATCACAGCACTTTGTAAAAGAAATGAACACTAGAGGCAGTAAAACTCTGATACCTATTATTCCTTTTCACACATATTTTCATTTTCAATTAATAAAGCATCATTTTTGCACAATTAATTGAAGAATAGCACATTATGACTTAAAACTGATGCTTTTGAACGTTCACATCACACATTTCCAGTTTCACATCTATGGGTTTTCATAGATAGGTTTGTTCGGTAGCCCATGGAGTATGGAGATGTACTTGAGAAACGAGGAGCTCATTTGAATCCTGTGTAACCACAGCTTGACAAAACGGTTCAAATCTACATAGAAGTCGAAATGCCATGGTTGCATCAACAAATGCGTTTTGTAGTGCATATTTCCATCACAATAAAGCATTAATTTTAGCTACAGTCCCCGGATTTTGAATTCTGAATTGCCACAAAATGTACCTGAAGCAACATAATAAAAACACAGCAATATGTAACTATATCAACATAATAAAAACGTGCCAGGGTTCACATATTGAACCATTGTTTTAGTGCCACTCATTGGACATTTATCTTTGAAACTGCGGCGAAACGTGCAGTAAGGTACGTTAAAACGGTGTTGCACAAGAAGTACACAGAGGTACATATTTTTATGAGACCAGGATAAAAGAATCACCATCATTTGTACAAGAATCACCTTCACCTGTACAAGATTTTATGTACAACTAACACCAAAGCTGCTATTTATGCTGATTGATCAGAGATTTCACCTGTTTGCGTATGGATATGAGCACAGGAGAGGTGGTTTGTATAGAGGCCTGCAGCTCCACAATTAGAGCCTCCACCTGCTTGATCTTGATTTTCACCTCCTCTATGTGGAGCTCACTGTAGGAGTCGGGGTCATCCTCCATCTGCTCGATCAGCACTGTCAGGTTCATTATTTTTGCTACATAGACCTTTAGTTTAACCTCATAAATCTCCACCTGCACAAGATCAGTTAAAGAACAATTAGCTTCTGCATGTTTCCCTTCAGTTTAGTCTCATGAGTTCTAAAGGTTGTACCACACCTTGCTAATCTCCATCTCCAGTTTGTAGTTGATCTCAACTGCTGTGCTCTCCAGCGAGATGAGCTCTCTGATTGGAAATGTGCTGTTGGGAAGGAAAGCCTCACAGATACATTCTCCACCGGAGGCACTGCCCTCAGCCCAGGGACTCAGTGCCTACAGAAGACAAGTGAAAGCCATCAGACTTTCTCCTCTTCTGCATCAGCAAGATAAATTTACATTCATGCATTTGGCAGACAGTATTACCTTAATACATATACACTGCATTCAAGGAGTTCACTATATCAGTTAATGCATTTGCTGGGAATCATACCCATGACCACAAAACCCCTTCAGGAGCAAGTATGGACACCCCTGCCCTACCGTTTGAGCTAGAGGCACACTACTAATAAATTAATTGATTACTGGGGTTTTGTCTGTGAAAATCCTGTAGAATGTTGGGTAGCACTTTAGAATAATGGTCTGTTGTTAACAAGTAACTATGCAGGAGTAAATAGGTAGTACTACATTAACACTTAACTTAATACAATTAACTAATAGAGAAGCAAGATTAACTAAGCAGTAAGTAGTAGCAAATTTAGGACAAAGGAAGTTCTTTATTAGATATTTGATAATTACTAAAAATATCCTAATTGAGAACTATTTGTGAATTATAACCAGTTAATAAAGAATAACCAATTAATTACTAATCACAACAGTAATGTCTTAAAAGTGAACAACTGGGTTTTTTCGTGGAAACTTATTTATGAATTTCATATCCCCCAAATAATTCGGCTTCATTTTAAAATTGTGACTTCTACTCTTACCAAAGCATGGATGTTCTCTGTTTATTTCAAACTTAAACATAAAATAATAATAAAAAAGAAAATTCAATTAAAAATATGAATAATAAAGAAGTGATGCTGACAAGCTCATGATTGAATTAGTTCACAAGTATGATCTCTCCTTCATGTCAGTTCAATATGTATCTCACTCCAAACGACCTACTGGTAAAATATCACTAGTACTTCACACAAATGTAGGACTGTACAGTATGTGTCAGATATAAAATGTTAAATGACTTATTAATTTACTTGTTAGTAATAACTAAGGGGTTAACATGTCTTTCACTTTAAAATAATGGTCCAGATCACTAGTAGTTCAGTAGTAGCACTTTAGCTTTAAAGTGAAAAATACATTAGCCCCTCACTAATTACTCAAGCATTACCTTGTCAGCCTGCGGGAACCACTAATTATCTGGACCATTATTTTAAAGTGAAAAACACCTTAACCACTCAGTAATTACTAAGCAATTGAATAAGTTTTTGAACACATTTTATATCTTTCACATACATTTGTGTGAGGCACTAGTGATATTTTACCAGACACCATAATCTGGAATATGCGTTTTGGTGCTTAACACAGTATAAATGCAGTCTATGCTTTCTTTAAGAATGTGAATTGTTTTTGTCAAGACAACATCATTGTTTATTATCCTACAGTTTTGTTTGAAATAAACAGAGAACATCCATCCTTTGGTAAGACTAGAAGTCACAGTTTCAACTTATTTGGGGGATATCATATTCATAAATTAGTTTCCACCAATAACCCAATTGTTCACTTTTAAGAGGTTACTGTTGTAATTATTAATTGGCTATTCTTTATTAACTGGTTATAGTTAGCAAGCATTTCTAAGTGAGGATATATATATTTTTTGTAAATATCAAATATCTAATAAAGAACTACCTTTGTCCTAACTTCGCTAGTACTTACTGCTTTGTTAGTCTTGCTTCTCTATTAGTTAATATTAAGTATTAATTTAGTATATCTATTACTTCCTGCATAGTTACTTGTTAAAAACGGACCATTATTCTAAAGTGTTACCGAATGTTGTATGCCTTTATATCTTCTCACCTGGTCTACTGTAACTGTCTATACATCTCTCAGTGCCACCTGTCCTGCCTGCAACTCCTTCAGACTAAGTAAAGTTATTAAACTAGTTATGTTTTTCTCCACCGGCTTCCAGTACATAATTTAATTTAAGGTGCTACTCTTTGTTTGGTCACACTTTACTTTAGGGACCAATTCTAACTATTAATAACTATTAACTATGACCTTTGCTTCAGTAAACTCCTAATAGTTATTAAGGTAGTTGTTAAGTTTAGGTATGATGTAGAATATGGCTATGCAGAATAAGAATTTCTAAGTACTAATAAACAGCCAATACTCCTGTTATACGCAACATAATAATAAGCAACTAATTAAAAGTAAAAACCGGTCCCTCAACTAAAGTTTTACCCTTTGTTTTTAAGGCTTTACATGATTCAAATACATTGCATTTACATTGATCTTTCAAGTATATGAGATCTTCCAGTTAAAATTTTACTTTTTGTCCATTTAAAATCAATGGATGAACAGATGTCAGATCTTCTCCAACAGATGATCCATTCAAATCTCAACTTTAGACCTACTTTAGAGACAAAAGCACTGGTTTGTGTCAAAGCCATGTAAATGGTGTCTATAAGCCTCATGTGTCCTGTAGGTCAGAGTTGCTTCATGATGCTTCCTAATAATATAACTGTACAGCTCTTTGTTTAGTTTCTGCTACTTTTAAACAGATTAAAGAGAAAAACTTGTACTGAACTTACCCCTTCGACAACAGCAGACCTGAAGAGGACGAAATAAAGAAGTGTGGCAATCATCGTGCATCAGTTGGTTGTGTTATAGGAATGGAGCTCTCTGACTTTTAAAGACCATCATATTTTATGATGTTATCAGCATATGGACCTTTCACAGCATTATTCTCTGACAAATGATGATGTTAATTTGCTTATGTCCTTTACACAACGCCTCTAATAATATTTAATTTGTGGATTTAAGGCAGTGGTCAGATTATGCTGAAATGTAGACAGTAAAAACAAAACAGGTGTGCTTTCACATGAAATCAGCATCCAGAACCCTGTGCAATTCAGATAAACTGGCACTAAAAAGGAATGATGTCACCCAGTGTCACCCAATCTATCAGTAAGAAATATGATCGAGAATAAAATAAGCAAAATAAACTGGTCCCAGTTAAGCTAGACACTACCGAGTATCTTAATTTGGGCTAAAACTAGCAACCCTGTTATTATGTTGAGTAATGAGTAATAAATTATAACTGGCATTTCTTTTCTGTTTATATTGATCTCAACTATCATTTAGTAAAACCAAATAAATTGTATGTGTATCCTGGTGAAGTTTAGGATATTTTAAAATGGTATTTAGTAAACTGAATAGTAAATTTGCCAATTTGAACAACCATGAATGAGTTACTGAAGCAGTAGTTAGGTTGGTAAATTACACAACCATGTTATAGGTAACTGTTTACTGGAGTCCGCAAATATTTTACATACCCTTTTATTTACGTGATCAGTTTGGGGAATTTTGCTGTCTCAACCTTATGATTTTGAATCTCATCAAAGTAGAATCACATGCACTAAAAGTCTCTCTCTGTCAGATTCAGGTTAGGTGATGTAGAACTTTACTGACATGACAAACAATTTCCAAGGTGTTTACATGCAAATAAAACAATAAAAATAGTGCACAGCAACATACATGAATATAAGAAAGAAAACTGATACAATATAATTGACAAAGTAAGAAAAACTTTTTTATCAACCTCCGAGTCGCTGATCTCAAACTTCGTCCATCTGATATTTAATTAAGAGATGCAAGTCCATGCAAGTATTTGTACACCAATAAAAGACGTTTAAAAAATCAATCCTATAATAAACTGAAAGCCAATTCTGGAAGACCAGGGTACACTCTTAAAAATAAATGTGCTTCACAATACCATAGAAGAACCTCTCTGTCTAAATGGTTTCAAAAAGATCCTGTAACATCTGAAGAACCTTTCTGTTTCACAAAGGGTTCTTTGTGGTGAAAGTAGGTTCTTCAGATTGTAAAAAGGTGAAAAAGATGGTTCTTTAAAGAACCTTTGACTGAATGGTTCTTTGTGGAACCAAAAATGGTTCTTCTATGGCATTGCTTGAAAAACCTTTTGAAGCAGCTTTATTTTTAAGAGTGTAGGAGTAATATATTTATGTTTTATAATAACCATTAAGAGCCTAGCAGCAGAGTTTTGAACTGTTTGCAGATTAGATCTAGTTGACTGGCTAAAAATATTAAAGCATGGATTGCAATTTCATTTTCATTTACTAAAAAAACGTCATAAGAGATTTGGAGTTTATCCTTTTTCCATTTTCTTTCGGAGATGTTCATCTCATATCCAGAAAAACACTGACACATTATAAACCTCCCTGAACATTGTGACAAAATCCTTATTCACTGAAAATCTCCATCTCCACAAACACACCATGTCCATTTGGTGTTATATCTTTTCGTTTCTTTTCTTGGTCTTCTTTTTCTTTCCCTTACCTTTTGTTTTACTGTTTAGCTCAGTGTTTAACGCGGGCCTGGATCTGGTCAGGTTAGCTGTGGGGCTGAGTTTACTGCTGGACACGCTCGGGTTGGACCTCGAGTGTATTCCATGGGCAGAAGCAGGTTTGCAGTTGGATGGTTTAGGGATGCTGGCGAAAAGATTTGGCTGGGAATACGAGCGCATGCCTGTTGAGCTCGAGGCGTTCCCTATCATGGGAAGATGAACATGCTCACTGCTCATGTTATTGACAGAGTAGCGGCTGCTGTTGGACATGATTATATGATGCCAGGAGCTGAGCGGGGTGGCAGAGAATGGCTGGAGGCCGCTGGAGTCCTCTTTGGCAGCACCTGGTGATATTATCATGGAGCTCCGTGGAGTGACGGCCTCTACGGCGCTCTCAAATGTTTTAAGGATCCTGTCGCTCTTCTGCTTCTCCTTCTTCTGCCGCGACTCCACTTTACGCAACTGGCGCCGGTGATCTCGCATCATCTGTTTCCTAGTATCTGCCAGGCCTCTGTAGAGTAGCGAGACATTAATAAATATCGGCTTAAGAATCCGATATAAGTAGAATATGTTTACATATCCGATATATATAAACTACATTTGGAACAGAATTGGATACAAAAAAGTGAGTTTTTTTCTATTTATGTGTGTAGCAAAATCTATGTAAGATATGTTGTATCTATGTAAACGCAGCTCTAGTAAACTAAAACATGTCACAAAAACTGAGTTGTTAGCAACAAGTTACCACCAAATCCAAATCAATTGTGAGTCAAGATTCTTGTGTGCTTAAGGAAAAAGTTGAATGTACAAAAAAGAGAGCGTACAAAAATGAGTGGAAAAGTGACGGACAGTGATATACAAGAAAAAACAAACACAAAAGTAGGCAGTGCGTCCACTGTGCTGAGACTGGCACCATCATTCATTTTAATGTCTTCTTCACCACTATGATTGGCTGATTACTCAACATTACTTGTGTGACAGTCTGGTAACACATTTTTAAATTTTTCAAGTTTTGGTATGCCAACTTTTGTTTTGTTTTCCTATTATCTTTTTTGTAAAGCACCCAACTTGAGCATTTTGCCAGAGATGTGTGCACTTTTGTTTTGTTTTTGCGGAGTACTCAATGCAATAACACCTAATGGCAACAAGTCCACAAATGCTCTTTAATCAGTTAAACTGGTGGAAATGCACAAACATGAAAATGACAAGGGTAGCCTTGGAATCTGGCTGAAATATATATTTTTTACTTTTTGTATTTTATTTTATTTTAGTTAAAATTATTTTATTCAAAGTTACATTTTTTTTTAATATGGTTTTAGTTAACTACATTAAGCGTGGTACAGACTAATTTCAGAGTAACTGACTTAAATATCACCACTTTCTGCCACTGTCTGAAGTGTGCAAGTGTCTGAAGAGTGCAATGTCCCTGAAAAGAAGGTGACGTAATTAAAACAGCTAGCACTAACAAATAAAAGCTTCGAAAAATATACGTTTATGCTTTCTGTAATATTCCAGTGAAAAGCTGATGTTTGAACACTGATGTAGAGCACTGAAAATTAGTCACTTATGAGGTTTCCTTTACCTCCTATATGTACTGTAGACAGATGACAGTAATGCAGCTCTCTAGGGCATGAATCAGAGCTTATGATTTATGATCATGTTGAAGTTTGGAAGCATGATCATAAAGTTGCATTATCGGTGAGAATTGTCCAGGTGCATGGAGTCTGTGTGCTTTGTCATGCATTTGATAATAAATGACTTCATTAGCTCAGTGTTGAGGGTAGAGCAGTAAAAGCGAGCTGACCTGTAGTCCACTATGCCTGTTCGGTCTCTGTCCAGTCTCTGAATCAACTCCTCAATCTGGAACTTCTCCAATGGGATGCTGGATTGCTGGTGTGATCAGATACAAAATGTCAAAAATAAAATGTCATTTAATGCTTAGGTCTAGCTGTTTGGACTCATCGGCTCATTCTTAGACCATTTTCCACATGTCAGAATAGTAGTGCTGTGATGACTCTGGGAAGTCTGGGAACAATGAAGACATGTAAACAAATGGAAACTCTCTTATCCTTCAGATTGTTCTTTGTCTAGATAGCAGCTCTGCTCTCTTTGGACATTCATCAACGAGCTTCATTGACTTGACTTTTTAATATCCAAGAAAGTGGTATTTTCTCAGAACCGGGTCAATACCTGAACGGCTTTCCTGAAGTCTACGACAGGAACACGCATGGTCCCATCCTTGTCGATGTTACGGAAGAAGTCCCACAGGCGAAGCTTGCGATGATCAAGGTAATCCTTCGAAAAGACAATTCAGCAAATGCAGCGAGACATCAGATTTGAGAAACACATAAATCCAGATTACAGCAGATTTAATTCTCATGAGTGTACACTATGTACCTGAATGACTTTCATGGGGTCAATGCGTTTGCGAGGCTTTTTGGCGATGAAGCCTCCAACACCTCCATACTGCACCTCCAGACCGGGATGCTCCTGACAGATCAGCTCCAAGAGCTGCACGAAGCTCTCATTCACCAGCACGTTCTACAACACATCACGAATGAAAGAAAACACTTTTCATGACCATTCCAGGTTTTATTTTAATTATTGTTATTAGCTGGTAGGTCTGTCTCATAGTTACCACAATTAGAACAGTAAAATAAATACAGGACAAAAGACTTTGGTGATGTCAGAGGTCATATGTCCACTCAAACTCTAATGTATTTTTACACAAATTCAGTTTCTTGAAAAACTACCATAATAACAATTGATCAAAAATGACAAGTTAGATTTATGAAGGAAAATATGGAATGTGTGTAAGATCACTTATATGATCCTATGAATGTACTTTTATAATTTTATGTACAGTATGTTGTTTTTAATTATAATTTTTTTTAGTATTGTATGTCTCCAGAATATTTATTTTTGACATCTTAGTTTCATGATACCATTTTAGATTAGGAAACACACACTATTAACTTTCTCTCAATATTCTCTCAATATTTAGCTGGTAATTGATCGTAAGTAAGGTAGTAGTTATGTTTATGAATGAGTTTAAGGGATCTAAAATATAGTCATGCAGAATACGATATTAATATGTGCTTTGTAAGTACCAAATAAACAGGCAATATGCTGGTAACATGCATGCTAGTTAGTGAGAATTGGTCCTTAAAATAAAGTTTTACCATTAATATTTTCCCTCACTTTAGTAAATCATGCTCACATTGTGCAATTCTTTCCCTCATTTCGATTTACTTAAACAAATTAGCACTTGGCCATGATTTAACTAAAACAAGTTAAAATGGGGAATGTATTCTTAATTTGTGGCCACAATAAATGTAATTTTGTCTGAATGTTGTTCAGGGCTGCAAACCACGTGTTAAAATTTTATATAATACATGCATTTTTTGTTTTTTTGTGAAAATCACTTTTTCTGATCGACCACAATCGCTGTGTCTATGTCTCAGCAGCGGCACGTTTCTTTAAAGACCAGAGAGAAAACACTTTCAAATGCATGAATAAGGCCTTTTTCCTTGTGCTGTCTAGTGCTTATGTTTTAAATTCATCTGTTTCTTTAAGGTACAGAATATATGGACGTCTGAACCAATGCACAACTTATAAGCCTAATATTTTTAATAATCTGAAATAGCAACAGTAAATGCATAATGGATAATAATTATTGTTTCCACTTTTAGTCACAATTGCAGTAATTACAGTGAAGGTTTAAGTAATAAAGCTTAAGTTATAAATAATAAAGGCTCTGTTGATCATAAAACTGTACATTTATCCTGTGTATTGTGTGCGGTGACACTCGCTCCTGAACTCACGCATATATTGATCTCCTCGATGGCAGTTTTGGGTGTGTTCTTGACCACATTGATCAAAGTAAGAGCTCCCTCCACTGTCAATGAGTTATACGCCATCTGTAAGAAAACAGTTATCATCACACATGTAAAACGTCTGTGATGTCTGAGATGCCTTGTAACATACAGTAATTGCTCATTTTTCAAATGCGTTATTGCATATGATCATGCTGCATTGTACTTGTGCAATGTTTAAAAAGGTGATTCTAATCTAATTTGACGTAGTAGTATTCAGTCTAAAGAGCCGTCTGACGCACCTGAAGAACTCTGAGCGTGTCGTTGGCCTCCAGTCCCTTACACAGCAGGCTCGCTCCTTCATCGCTGATGCGGTTGTTGTTGAGGTCCAGATGCACCAGCGTATTGTTGAACTTTAGCGCTTCACCCAAAGCCAAAGCGCCCTCATTTCCAAAGCCATTAAACGAGAGGTCTAAGTGTTTCAAAGTGGTGTTGACCTGATGACAGGGAACGACAGCTTGACTCTTTGCACACTGTGACACTGAGCTGTGTGTTTGTGTGTGTATACCTTCAGTCCAGCACAGAAAGCTACAGCTCCTTTCATTCGCAGATGATTCCAGCTCAGATCAAGAACTTCTAAACCGTCGTTATTTGCTGCATGAACATACATGGATTTATTGTGCTTGCTTTCTTTGTGTAGTGAAGTGTAACTCAGACACATCAGGCGTGTGGTATTCACCTATCATCTGACCCAGGTGTTCACCGCCTCTGCCGCAGAACTGATTGTGACTCAAATCCAGCTCCTTCACTCTGTAGTTGCTCTGAAAACATACACACGTATCTATTCTCGGGAACTTGAGTTGAGATGTATTCAGTTTCTGTAGCTTATGCATCCGGTGCAGTGTGTAATTTCTGCAGCACCAGAATCCTCACAGCATCCTCGGTGCATGAGAAAAACATTGTGGGTTATCAGGATATTTTATTGTAGATCATCAAGAGAGTGTGTGTATTAAACCAGTTTGTGCTATGTTAAGTTAATATATATTCATGCATTTGACATACTTCTATCTTTATAAGACTTGCATAGCATTAGAGATACACATTTGATCAGTTCTTGCTGATCAACCCATGACCCATGTTGTTAGTGCCATTGCACTACTGTTTGAGCTACAGGTAGACTTTTTAATAAGTAAATACCTGTGTCAGACTAACAAAACCTCTTCTGTTGAGTGTAAAGTCATGATCTTGTCATGCCAGACTCACTTTCAGCCAATTCTTAAACAGGATTCTGCCGGACCCTGTATGCATTTCTCTTACTAACAAACACTTTACAGGGAAATATTTAATTAGACAATTTTAGCTTTGGTAATGTAATGTAAGGTGTGCTTTAAAAAGGCATTGCAACTCTGAGTTTATATCTCACAATTCAGTTTTTATTTTCAGCCACGGGATAAAAAATAAAAACAGTAATTACAACTTGTGAGATATGAACTCAGAATTGCAAGACAACTCTAAACTGACTTTTTTTTACTACAATAGAATAGAATAGAATAGAATAGAATAGAATAGAATAGAATAGAACACCCATAAAAAGTACACAGCAAGCCAAAGATAGAACTGTTTCATTCACTCCCGTATGTGCCTTTTTTTGGACCAAAATAAAAATAAATCAATTTGATTAGGTTTGCTTTATATTTGATGTGCAATGACAGCACACAAAACAGCCAATATCTAGTGGATATTTTTCTCATTTACCCCATTTAGATGAATGGATATCTATAGTTTACCTATGAACAATCAGGTTGTTCCAAATCCATATGACTAACTTTTTTTTTCTGTGAGACACAAAAGAAGATATTTTGAGAAAGGTCTCAGCTTTTGGTTCACACAATGGAAGTCATTGGGCACTAAAACGGTTAGGTAAACATTAGTATATGCATATGGATTTGGAAAGAGATGAGGGTGAGTGAGTTATGACAGATCATTTGTTTGGTGCATGAACTTACAGCAAGCGCATCTGCAAACCATTTGGCATCATCTTCAGCAAACTTATTCCCTGTGAACATTAACATTGTGGTCTGTGTCACTGTGAATCAGGTTTACCAGTTCATCGTGCTGTATGCACATATGCATGAAATACCTGACAGTTTTAAGGATTTAATGGAAATGTTTTCCAGGAGCATCTTTGCAACACACTCGGCTCCAGCAGACTGAAGGTGATTGTCAGAGAGATCCTGGAAGATGCCAGAAGTTAACATTTTGCTTCCCTCTAGTGGACAAAATCATCACAACAGGTACATGAGAATATTATGATAGACTTACAAGATTGTGGATGGTGAAATTGGCCCTCAGCATCTCCATGAGATATCTGGCTCCTTCAGCTAACAGGAAGTTGTCTGCCAGCTCCAGGGTTGTGGTCTGCATGTCTGTCTACACACACAGAGCGTCTGAGATCAGCATCAGCTGTAGATCATCAGAACATGGTCAGTCTTACCACGAGAGCGATGGCCAGGGCTTTTGCTCCCAGAGGACCGAGTCCATGATGGTTGAGGTTAATGGAGGCAGAGCCCAGGTTTCTGAGGAAGTATCTGACAGGAACGACTCCCAGCAGCTTACAGGCCTGTAGATACAGTTCTTCAGTGGACAGATCCTTCCTGAGGAGCTTCAGCTCTGATTCTGCACAAGAACACAGGCTCATCACTTCAGAGTGTGCAAAATTCTCCAGCGTGATGTTTGATGCGAGGAAATATGATGTATCGTTTATGGTTGATGTTTCTGATCATCAGATTGCAGTTACACGCATTTATGACACAGTTTTCTATTGGTTTCATTTTGGGTTTGAATTCATATTTTGAACTGAGCTTAATAAATACCTACATGTGCTGCTGCTGCTATTTTTGCTGATTGAACACACAAGAAGAACAGTACTTACAGTAAGTATTACAGTACTGTTTATGTGATGGGGGAGAGAGGACTCAAATGCGAGAGAAAGTTCTTTATTTGAGACACAGTCTGACCACTGGAAATCCAACATAAATAAAAGAGAATGACGAACTGAAGAAACCCGTAGACTGGGTAAATAATTTGAAGACAAAACTCCTCTGTGGCAGGGATGACCAGAGCACTGGCGAGGCAGTGGAACTCAAAACTCACGAAGAGGCTGATGAAAGGATAGCGCCAAACAGGTAAGCTGAAGCAGCTCTTAGCAGGTGGGCTTCTGTGGATGTACGACGAGCACAGAGTAATTCCAGCAGTGATGGTATAATCGTGACACACCCCGACAAGACAGGACTGGACAGTAATGAAAAAGATTCTGGTGAATACGCATCTGCGACATCTAACAATCTGACAACAGTACGGGAAAAGAGAGGGTTAGAAGAAGCCAAGATAATGAGACGGGATGAGGAACAGGTGGGGAGGAACCAGCCTAATGGAAAGTGAAAACAGCTGTCAGTAATGAAACGGAAAGTGATGGGGAATAGGGTGTGAGAGTGAACAGCAGAGGGAGACAGAGAAAGAGACAGGATCACGAGAGTTTAAAAGTTTGGGATCAAGAATGATTTGTAATGGGGTTTTTTTTAGGAGTTTCTTCTGCTCTTCAAGTCTGCATTTTTTAAATAAAAAATACAGGCAATGTAATATTGTGAAATATTATTATGATGCAAAATAACATTTCTTCTAATATATTAAAGTGTAATGTATTTCATTAATAAATCATTAATAAATCATATTATTCTGATTTCTGGAGATCATGTGACACTGAAGACTGGAGGAATGATGCTGAAAATACAGCAGCACATCACAGAAATAAATTATATTATAAAGGATATTAAAATAGAAACCATTATTTTATATTGTAAAAACATTTTGCAAGAATACGGATTCTTTTTTTTTTCATCAGAATTCTGAGAAAGGTGAAAATTTACTTTTTAAAAAAGACATTTGTTCAGATGCGGTAACAAGCTTCCACAGAAGAATAATTTTGATTTGTTCACTGACTCATTGAATGTATTCTTCCTTATAATAATAAAACGGCTTAATATTGTCAAAACAGATTTTAGCTACCACATGTGTCTTTCCACCATGGTCCAATGAAAATGTATTTATTACACGTGATTAAATATTAAAATTAAATAGTTGAAAGTTTTCTTTCACTAATGGTACTACACATATGATAACATGTTTATGGGTGATTCAAATACTGAAGAATGAAATTAATAACTATGTGTAGTTGGTAATGTGTTTGTATGTTTGGTGCCTGATTTCAAATTCGCAGCACAAACCCTAAATTCAGTATAGATCGGATTGGGGTCCTTACCCCGAGCGTCTGGCTCTGTGTCACCTTCATCCTCCAGAATCACATTGTGTGGATCCTCACAGTCGGTCAAGCTGAGGGAATCCAGAGAGAGACTGTGCACACTGGTGTCTTCATCAGCCCTCATCTTTCTTCTACACACAGTTTAACAGTGTCATATGAAGCTGGTTCATGTGTCTTAGCAATAGGTGTATATGTGACACCTGCACTACTGCTGGAATCCACCTGAGCATGCAAACACAAAGACATTAAAGATGCATGTCAGACACAGACAGACGGAGACTCACATTCCTGCACAAGCACTGAAACACGTCAAAACTACTGTCATCATTTGTGTGCTGTGCTGTGCTGTCTGGAGGCCATTCTCTTGTTCTTAAAAATGCATGGACTGCATGAATGAAACACATTTGCTGTAATGTAGTTGGCCACTGATCAGTTGATTTATCAGATAACAAAAAAAAACATTAAAACATTGAATCTCACATATATGTTCATGCTTAGGTCAAAACATTTTGATGAATCAAATAATTATTTATTTATTTGTTTGTTTGTTTGTGTCTTTGTTTATGCATCTGGCATGAAGACTCCAGGATGCATGCACATGTACATGCAGATGCAAAATGTACGCTTGAATGCAATCTCACTTGTAGGTGAAGTTCTTCTACTTCTTTAGCTTCATTATTAATATGATAACCAAGCAGTCTTCCAATTAATATTATCAATAATAGTTCCAAAATAATAATAATAATAATAATAATAATAATAATAAAAATCTCTAGGTGCTATTTTATTTTGTTTTTTAAAAAAAAAATGGTTTATGTTGGCTATTACGTCATGTAACGGCTTGACGTTGGACGTTCGATATTCGCAAATCTAGGGACCGTCTCTAAAGTTACATGATAAACTTCTACACACTTCTCTAACGTCAATAGCATGCAAGGAGAATGACTAACAGTCATGAAAACAACTGTTAACTGTTCATCCAGGTGTCAACTATAATGCACACTTTTTTTATTTTTTGATAATTATTAAAATAAAATGTAAATCATATGGAAAACAATTGCTACTTTTCATTACCGAATGGACTTAAACACAAATTTAAAGCTCAATAGCATTTGAACAGAATGACTCACTTTCATAAAACATACTGTAAAGTGTTCATCTAGGTGTCAACAATAATGCACACCTTTTATATTTTTCATAATTAATCAAATAAAATGTAAATCATATGTAAAATATTGCTATTTTTCATTACTGAATGGGCTCACATGTAAAATATGCCATAATTTAAAGCTCAATAGCATTTGAACAGAATGACTCACATTCATAAAACATACTGTAAAGTGTTCATCTAGGTGTCAACTATAATCCACACCTTTTATTTTTTTCACAATTATTCAAATAAACTGTAAATCATACGTAAAATATTGCTATTGCTAATGAGCTTCAAGTATGTACTTAAGTCCATTCGGTAATGAAAAGTAGCAATATTTTACATATGATTTACAGTTTATAGATATGGAAGGGGATCATGGACAACCTCTTCAAAAGCAGTATTAATCAAGTTGATGACATAGCCTGTAAAGTATAATACGTTTTTTTTTTTTTTTTTTAAATATTCATTTTATTTGCACATTTGTAAGTATTGTTTAAAATAAATATTTTTTGGAAAAGCTTACAAAATGTTGGCTCTGTTTTTACTGGTTTGACGGTGTGTCCTCCCTTTGGAAAGAGAAGCTTGTACACAAGTTTCCCTTTAGATGTTGTCAATTGTGGCTGGACAGCATCCTCATTGAAGTGCATCTTTACAAGGTACAACCTAAAGGATAAGAAAAACAAACACAACAATTGTTCATATTGTCATAGTGAATAAATCAACTTTTTTATTTATCATTAAAATTATGAAAATATTACAAATAGCACTTATATACTTATACTAATACAGTAAATCTACACCATTCTGTAAACCGTAACCTCTAACTGAAAGGCACTACAATGCATTTTGTTTGTGAAAACCAGTTTGCCTAGACAGAAAACAATAGTATGCCTCCTTTCAAACATAACTGTTTATGTGTTGTGTTCTGACCTATGTTCAAGTTGTGAGGGAGAAGACATACCTGCATAGCATTCCAATGAAGGGGAAGACAACATTTTTAGGTGCAAAGTGCAAGATGACTTTGTGAAATGACTCCACAGTTGATATCTGGTAATGTGGGCTCAGCTTCTCTACATCTGAAAGGACTCTCTTGTTTATCAGGACCCTATGAAGCCTATTCAGTGCTGTTGAACCTTGGGGGAAATCAGTGTGTGTTATTTATAAAACACATGAATATTGTAGGATTAACATAACATGCTTTTTACTGTTTACTTGGCAAATTACACATTGAGGTTACACACCTGGATGAAACAACATGCTTATGGTCCTTAGACACCCTTTGTTCATGTTGACACCGAGGGAACGCTGGGTCAGAATGTGTGTGAATGTCTTGAATGTGGTTCATGATCGAGGTCCATTAGGCTTCCTTCTCAGGTCCTGAATCAGAGCTGCTGGCAGACCAGTACAGGTGCTTGGTGATGCTCTTATGACACTTCTTCACCAAACTACAGTCCTTCTCTCTGGAAATTTGTTTTTTCAAAACATATCAGATTTTTTTTTTATTTGATGCAGTAAGCTTTTTCAGAAATATGGATATTAATACCATGAATATTTTAAATTTATTTTCTTTCAAAGACGCAAGCATTACCTTTCGCCATGTGCCAGATGTCATAATAGTGGTTAATTTTACGACCCTTTAAAAACTTTTTTATCTGGGTAAAGTCCAACTTTACACCGCTTTCCTCCAGGAGGTCCAAGCTTCTTCTAAGGCCCTCCTTCTCCATGTGGTAGCTTCCGCCTACCTCGTTGCCCTTAGTAGAAACACCTCCATAAATTACATATATAGTAAGAAGTGTGCATGAAAAATATAAGTCTTTTCTTCTCTACATAAAAATTGCTGAGTATGTTATGTATGCTGTATTTTATCTCTAAAATTTGCACAGATTTGTTACAAACTGATACTAAAGACAAAGGTGTCAACTGCTTACATGACATTTAAAAACAGTATAATTGCAAGTTTTACATAGTTATACATAACAAGTGTATGTTATCCATAGTCTGCATAGTACCTGCACCAGTTGTATGTATATTATGTTGTTGGTCTGCAAGTTCATCATAGTGTAGCTCCCATATTGTGCAGAATGTCATGCAATTACAAAAATAGTCACTAATCATTTTTAAATAATGCAGAGGTATTTCTAAGACAGAAACACACAATCTTAATATTTACAAGTACTTGTGCAATGCATAGTTGTTTACATAGAAAGAGAGACTGAAATAAAAATGTGCACCTGGTGAGTATGCTTGCATGAAATAGACGAAAGTAAAATTATTTGACAAAAGGGAATTTACATATGTAGCTGCAGTAGTATTTTGTAGATTTATATGACAACACAGGCAAGAATTATTAACCTCAGCGTAAATAGTTTGTCATACTATTTAGTAGGGGTGTAACGGTACCATTTCGGTACAGGGCTTTCGGTACGGTGCACGTGTGTACCGAATGACAGAATGCAATATTTTGTGTGCGGAACATAAGTACATTTTCGTGTTTTCAAACGAACTATTAAGTGGCGGAAGTCTCCCCATTCAGCGCAAATCCCGCCCTGCAGCTGATTCTAAGCCGGTGGCACACTGGCTGCGTGGCGTGAGCGTGGCGTGAGCGTGGCGTTTCTGCTGTGTGTCAGTTGCGCGACGACTGCTTCGCGTTTTCTGTGTCTTTACACACCAGAATCGTGCCTGATGCGGCGCTGGCGCGCTGCTGCTGCTGTATGTGACATAGAGGGAGACCGCCGACAGACCAGGATCTTGTCTTCACGACAACAATATCTATGCTTCATGTTGAGCATAAATATAAAGCCTACTGATAAAGGACTCCGTCAACAGTATTGACGGCAAAATAGACGATGTTTGACAGGTGCAATATGCCAGTGTGTCACCGGCCTAAGGTTTTCAAAAGGCATCACGCGACTGTGAACATCACTACAACTAGGAAAAAAACGATTGTAATTCAAACGCAGCTCCCGTCGGCATTTAAACAGACCTTTGCTCTTAATTCTGATCGGTCCAACGCAATAACAAAATCTGAGCAGGTCTAAAAACTGAAACTGTTGATGCTGCACTTTACACTTTGTAAAAGTTATATATTTTTTTTAATATGAGCAGGCCTACACGCTGGGATTGGTAATGCTGCACTGTAATCATAGTTATTTATTTATATTGTTCATTATATTTTATTATGTGATATTGGTCTGAGACTGAGAGTATTTTATTTAGTGGAGAACTTTGCAGCAGTATTTTATCTCTTATTCTTTTTTTTATTTTATATATATTTTATTAAAAAGTATTTAAAAAAGTGTAAACAAATTGTAAAAAAAAAAAGTTTATAGTAATAAACAACCTGCAGTTTAATGTTTGCATTTCTTTCCCTTACTGTACCGAAAATGAACCGAACCATGACTTTAAAACTGAGGTACGTACTGAACCTTGATTTTTGCGTACCGTTACACCCCTACTATTTAGTTACGTATGCTAGTTACTCGGAGTTTGCTATTTGTTACTGTACTAGTATATTGCGCTGGATCTACATAACACGGTGTAAATTATCGTTAATAAAGTCATTACTTACCGCTTGCGGGAATATAGTTGGAATTGCCCCCTTCTTCAGTAGGAGACGCTGAGAGAAGCCTGCTTGATATTGTCCCAGGTTAGAAAAACAATCCGTTGTGAAATGGGCAGAGCAAACTAACAACTTAGAATTAAACTGTTGCGGTATCCGATTATAGATAAACATCAACCAAGCCTGTTGACATTTCTTTTCTGTGGGAAGGGTTAGAAACGTCTTCACATCCCCTGCACAGCCTGGAACGTACATGATCTGCCTTTTTCTCTATGATCCTCGCTTCTTCACCTGCAGAAACTTCCGATGATTCAGCTGCCCAGTTCCGCCTGGCCTCGAACATGGGCTGGCATATGCAAATTTTTGGAGGCGTGCATATTAATGATCCCGACTGTTATGTCACAGTCGGTGTTATGTGGAGATTCGCCTGTTTTTCAGGTTTTTTTTTCAAAAACGAGATTTAAATAAGAAGGAGAAAACAATGGTGTTTGAGATTCGCTGTATGTCATGTCCATGTACTGAACTCTTGTTATTTAACTATGGCAAGATAAATTCAATTTCAAATTCTAGGGCACCTTTAATAATTATCAAAAAATTTAAAAGGTGTGCATTATAGTTGACACCTGGATGAACAGTTAACAGTTGTTTTCATGACTGTTAGTCATTCTCCTTGCATGCTATTGACGTTAGAGAAGTGTGTTAAAGTTTCTGATGTAACTTTAGAGACGGTCCCTAGATTTGCGAATATCGAACGTCCAACGTCAAGCCAACTTTATGCCAGTCGTTGACTGTGGTGTTTTTTTTCAACCGTTCTAGTGGTCAGTGGCGGTTGGGCGTGACGTCATGCCGCTGCGTGTGTCGTCACGCTGAACGTCGCGTCCCGTTCAGTGCCGTGAATAAAGTAGTTTCGCGGTGTCCGGTGATCATGATCGGGAGTGTGATGTTTTACGTGCTGTACCCTCTCTCGAGGCTCCTCGGCAGGGTTTCAGGTGAGACGCTGGCAGTGTTTCGTCGCTTGTTGATGTGCAGCACGTGTGTCTGAGGCCGAATAAAGCGCAGCAGCTGCTGTCAGACTCCGGTAAAGTGCGGCTGATTATCGGTGACAGTAACCAATCGATCGGTTCTGCAGGCCTCGCAATCAGTTATCCATTAATGCTGACAAACCAGACAATCAGCTCATTTCCCTCACATCCCAATCTGGTGCAGTGATGGGAGTACACCGCTGTAGGGACAGACCGGGGCTAGTTGTCACACTTATTATTTTAGGTTGGTTTGTTTTCGAGCGGTTATTTTAATGACAGAAGCCATGCACAGCATTATCGTATTAACAATAACAACAACTCATGAAATATTCTCACTGGTACTGTTAGAAAGCAACAAAACAACGACAATAAATGAAACCGTTTTATTTCACATTTCAGTTTAACATATAGGCTAGTGATTCTGGGAACTTGTCATTAAACACCATTAGACTATAATAATAAATCAAGAAACAGCAAAAGTGTTTACGAAAACATACACATTTATCAAATCATTGTTTTGGCCAAAGAAACTGTATTGAATAAATTGTGAAATAATTGAAAATCAACAATTCCACTAGGCATGGGCTGTATGATAACCTTAGAGAAAAATATCACGGTATTGGGAGTACAGCTCAAAAATATGATATTTTTAAATGTCTGGGTATATATATATATATATATATATATATATATATATATATATATATATATATATATATAATTACACAATATATATATATATATATATATATATATATATATATAATTACACAATATATTTTATTTTTAAGAAACACATAGAACGTTTTGGAACAGTAAACATGTCAGGGTAAATAATTAAATTATTCTTTATTAAGTGCAGTCACTTAAGTGAGCCTAACCCTGAAGCTCAACAATAATCAGAACATAAATTATTTTCTGAAGAAAAAAAAAATCCCTATGAATTAAAAAAATGAAATAAATGCAGTCACTTAAGTGAGCTCAATAATGAAAAATATAATCCAAACATAATTTCTGTAAAAAACACAAACAGTGGCTTAAGATTGTTTTTTTTTTTATCTTAAATGTTATGATTTTGACAGTGGTGTCAAAAGTATTGGAATGCATTACTCAAGTAGAAGTATAGATACTAGGGTTTAAAAATACTTTTGTAGAAGTTGAAGTATCAACTCAAGCTTTTTACTCAAGTAAAAGTGTAAAAGTACTGGTTTAAAAACTACTTAAAGTATAAAAGTAAAAGTAATGGAAGGAAAAAAAATGCCATTAAGAACAAAAGCTTAGGCCGCACCACAGGGGCCTATTTTACACTACCCCACCTCCTCAAAAAATCATTTTTCTAGAGGCCATAGGCCATAATGACTATAATGTTTTATTAAAATGTTCATGTTGAAAAATTTGGTATGCACTAGGCTACCTGTTTCAGCTGCATATATGCCCATTGAAAATGAACGCACTTTAGTACAATGCAAATACATTAAAGAACTAGAGATATGATGACTAGTTGCCTATAACTATTGTAATGGTGCAAAAACTCAAACTTCAGAGACATGTCATCAATAACCTTTAATGGAATGTAAATGTACATCCAAGCTTAGCTGCAGGAATCTGCGAGGGCAATGGACAAGAACATTGGTGCAGGCTTAGTAACAATTACCCTTGTATGGTTGTCTATTTACAATAAACATTATAGTTCTGTCAAAATGAATGATTAATCCAAGTGAATGATCAAAAACTAAAAATGTAAAATAACTCATAATCCTGATACCTTCTTGATTGATAGGTTCCTGTATTCGCTCCATATGTCTGCTATGTTCAGTGTTGGGGGGGTAAGGAGTTACAAAGTTGGTATAGCCTACTTATCACCACATTGTCAATCGCATCATCAATCTCAAACGATAATTTATTAAAACGTCTCTCTACCGAACAACCTACAGTAGCTTAATTTGTGGAGGATGAAGAGAAAGCACCCATTTGGTAAATGAGCCAGTGAGAAATAATAACTTTTAAGTAGGGTCCAGTGCTTTTCGATGCTTTTAAAACGGTACCGGTGCCTAAACCGATACTTAAAAAAAGAACCACAAAAAAAACTATGGATAACATTAAAAAACATTACAAATATTTAAAATAAATCCATAGCTTTCACACGCCCCTTGGATGCTCTCATTTCCCAAGTTGTGCTTACCTTAATCTAAGGCTAAATTTGGGTCATTATTTAATACAAAACCACACATAATGTTTCTACTGTATCTCTGTCAATCTCTCTGATATTTAGTTAAGATGAGTGCTGTCTGTCACTGTCTTTAATCACTTCTAGTGTTGTCACGGTACCAAAATTTCAGTATTCGGTACCGATACCAGTGAAAATCCACGGTTCTCGGTACCAATTTCGGTACCAAAGCAAAACACAAAAATATGCTAATTAAAAAAAAATAACTTTTTAGCACTAAAAATAAAACCAATGCCATTCTTTTATACTTATTTACAATTGTGTTTAAAGTTTTTCTTCAAGTTATATAATTCTGAAAAACAGTAAACAAGTTTCACCCAAATTTAATTTGTCTTTTAATTTATGAAATTTAAACATTTTATTTTTGGTAAATAAAGGGGATTTGCTATTAAAATTAAAACATGGAAGAAATATTGTGATTTATTTCTTTAAAAAATAAAGTTTTATAATTTTTTTCAACAGTAGCAGTATCACATACATTTTACTAAATAATAGTAATATTTCTAGCACAATGCCTTTATGTAAAAATTTACTTTTAGGCCTAATGAATGCATATTTGTCATTTGAGTATTGATAATACTACTACTAATTCTACTATCATACTAATGTATATACAATGCACTATGAATTGATGAGCTGCTGGGCTAATTGAATATTAATCACGTTGTCTGCGTTCGGTCAAAATGATTTGCTGAAATCAAAACAGGGACGGTAAGAGATCAGCGCCAGCCAATGAAATTGCCATTTGCGCATTAGCTCCACCCACTCCTGGAGAAACCGGTATGTCTTCTGCTTGTTCGAAAATGAAATTGAATAATTCTAAATGAACTCCATTGTTTTGACAGGAGAAGACAACAAAGAATAGTTTACATGTAGCGTGTTGATTCAGCGTGGTAAGACTCTCGCTATCTCTCTCTTTGCATGTGTGAGAAACAGCGCTATCAGTAAAGCGACGGTGAGTCGTGCTCCTTCACAAAGAGTTTACAGAGCATCAAATACAGGTGCGCTGTGCGTCCATTAAGATGAACTGAAAAGTTCAGATCGCTTGATGGAGACAGAACTCTGAAGCTCAGATGCTGAAATTAATGCAAGCGTCATGCGCTTCAGTCTATGTAGTAAACAAACCCACACGTCTCTGCCATTCATTAATTCACACAGAGACGCGCAGAACACAGATTCATATTTCAAACAACATTTGCGGCTTAACATTTACAGATACTGGTCCATATGGAGATTTGATTTGATTAATTTATGCTAACTTTGACAAATTCCATGACTGTCCATATTAAAATGTAAGTTTCATTTTCATGACTGGATTTTGAGATTCCGTTCTCGTTTTCTGCTTCGCGGAAATCATAGCGATGAACCGGGTTTGAACGGGACCTCGGTACTACCGGTACTTAAAGAAACCTGGTACCGTCACATTTAAAAATTTTTAGTACCGACTTGGTACCGAAGTAGGCTACCGGGTCTTTTGACAACACTAATCACTTCTGTGAATTACTGTATGCTCATTCTTTATAAACTAGCAATAATGTCGTTTGTAAAGTATAGTACAGTCGTGGCCAAAAGTTTTGAGAATTACATAAATATTAGTTTTCAAAAAGTTTGCTGCTAAACTGCTTTTAGATCTTTGTTTCAGTTGTTTCAGTGATGAACTGAAATATAATTACAAGCACTTCATACGTTTCAAAGGCTTTTATCGACAATTACATGACATTTATGCAAAGAGTCAGTATTTGCAGTGTTGGCCCTTCTTTTTCAGGACCTCTGCAATTCGACTGGGCATGCTCTCAATCAACTTCTGGGCCAAATCCTGACTGATAGCAACCCATTCTTTCATAATCACTTCTTGGAGTTTGTCAGAATTAGTGGGTTTTTGTTTGTTCACCCGCCTCTTGAGGATTGACCACAAGTTCTCAATGGGATTAAGATCTGGGGAGTTTCCAGGCCATGGACCCAAAATTTCAACATTCTGGTCCCCGAGCCACTTAGTTATCACTTTTGCCTTATGGCACGGTGCTCCATCGTGCTGGAAAATGCATTGTTCTTCACCAAACTGTTGTTGGATTGTTGGAAGAAGTTGCTGTTGGAGGGTGTTTTGGTACCATTCTTTATTCATGGCTGTGTTTTTGGGCAGAATTGTGAGTGAGCCCACTCCCTTGGATGAGAAGCAACCCCACACATGAATGTTGTCAGGATGCTTTACTGTTGGCATGACACAGGACTGATGGTAGCGCTCACCTTTTCTTCTCTGGACAAGCCTTTTTCCAGATGCCCCAAACAATCGGAAAGGGGCTTCATCGGAGAATATGACTTTGCCCCAGTCCTCATCAGTCCATTCACTATACTTTCTGCAGAAGATCTATCTGTACCTGATGTTTTTTTGAAGAGAAGTGGCTTCTTTGCTGCCCTTCTTGACACCAGGCCATCTTCCAGAAGTCTTGTCCTCACTGTGTGTGCAGATGCGCTCACACCTGCCTGCTGCCATTCCTGAGCAAGCTCTGCACTGGTGGCACTCCGATCCCGCAGCTCAATCCTCTTTAGGAGACCATCCTGACGCTTGCTGGACTTTCTTGGACGCCCTGAAGCCTTCTTTACAAGAATTGACCCTCTTTCCTTGAAGTTCTTGATGATCCTATAAATTGTTGATTTAGGTGCAATCTTAGTAGCCACAATATCCTTGCCTGTGAAGCCATTTTTATGCAACGCAATGATGGCTGCACGCGTTTCTTTGCAGGTCACCATGGTTAACAATGGAAGAACAATGATTTCAAGCATCACCCTCCTTTTAACATGTCAAGTCTGCCATTCTAACCCAATCAGCCTGACATAATGATCTCCAGCCTTGTGCTCGTCAACATTCTCACCTGAGTTAACAAGACGATTACTGAAATGATCTCAGCAGGTCCTTTAATGACAGCAATGAAATGCAGTGGAAAGGTTTTTTTGGGATTAAGTTAATTTTCATGGCAAAGAAGGACTATGCAATTCATCTGTTCACTCTTCATAACATTCTGGAGTATATGCAAATTGCTATTATAAAAACTTAAGCAGCAACTTTTCCAATTTCCAATATTTATGTAATTCTCAAAACTTTTGGCCACGACTTTACTATGCAAAAGTCTTAGGCACATTAGTATTTTCACCCCAAAAAAGGGTTTTAAGCCAGTTATTTATACATTTTGCTGTAGCGTATCAGAAGGAAATATCAGTTTGCCATTAATTTTAATAATGATCTAGTGCGATTTTGAATGCACAAGCAATCTGTCAATGGCAAAATGAATGTTTGGAAATGTAAACTGATATTTTATACTGACACACTACAGCAAAATATATAAATAACTGGCCGAACACCATTCTTTTAAGTGAAAATACTAACGTGCCTAAGACTTTTGCACAGTAGTGTATGTATAAAGTATGTATGATTAAATTAAGTACATTTAAATAAGTGTAATTAAAGTATGTGTTCGTTCATATGTGTAAAGGTGATGTGACAAGCGAAAACTTTACAGTAGATGAGAAACCGACTGCTCCCTCGTGACCTTTTGTAAACTGTATTTATGACAAAGAACTGCACCGATACGGATATTCTAACAATCTATCGATAAACACACACCTTGTGTCCTCTGTTTGTGTTTAAGTGCGCGTGCACTGCTCTGCTCGCGGTCTGCGGATTGAAGAGCGCGCTGAAAGACTGAGAGGAGACCGGTCTGACGCCAGTCTCATATGAAATTTAAAGGGACTGACTCTGAGGCGATCGGATACCGGTTCCATACCCAACCCTACTTTTAAGAAATATATTTTTTGATAAACGAACCCAAAACTGGCTATGTCCTTGCAGGAGTGTGATGTGATTTGTGTCATGTGCAGGTGCGATGGATCGCGTCCAAACCAATAGGGTGTCGCAATGGTATATGTTTATACTTCTCATCCAACCACAATCAAATTCACTCCATCCGGATGGCGCGATTTATCTGGATAGGTTTTTTTTTTTTTTTTGGAATGACGACAAGCCGGAATGAAAACAAGCCGAAATGAAATAGCAGTAACGAACCTATTTTTAAAATGTAAGGAGTAGAAAGTACAGATACTTGCGTGAAAATGTAAGGAGTAGAAGTAAAAAGTCGGCTGAAAAAATAATTACTCAAGTAAAGTATAGATACCCCAAATTTCTAATTAAGTAATGTAACGAAGTATTTGTACTTCGTTTCTTGACACCTCTGGATTTTGAACAGATGTAAACAGTGGCAGGAGGCTTAAAAGTATAGACATGATACCCACATTACAGTATGTAGGCCTACTTTAGACTGCTATTCCTCGCTCTGTGAAGTGACGTGAGGGAGGAAACTAGCTGACATTAGCTAGTTAATTAGCCATGTTATCTGCCTCGGTAGCAAGCCATATTTATTTCAACACTGAAACAGATGGCAGTGGGTCTCTGTCTTGATTTGGAGTGAAAGAGGGAAAAATGAAGATGACACAGATCTATTCGCATACATTGTCAGTGTTGTGCGCTTGCTTAGACCTTTGTTGTGATAAACAGTAAAGTGTGTTCAAGCGCTAGCAAAAGACAGTGTAAAGAAATGCTCTTTGAGAGAAGCAGTTAATCAGCAGAAGTTAAAAGCAGATAGTAAGTGTATTTATTTCTTGTCTCATTGGTAGGGCTGGGTATCCATTCAGATGTCTCGATTCAATTCGATTTTGATTCACAAGCTCTCCATTCAATTTTTTTTCTTCCAATTTTATTACATTCAGTGAATATAATTTTAATACAAATGCTTCTGATATTTCAAAAAATATTTACGGGAAACATATTTTTAGTTGTTAGGTAAAAAATGTTAGCCTTGTCTGCTAAATGAATAAATTTAATTTAATTTAACTTTTACAAATGGTGAATTTATCAAAAGATATTAAGAACCACATATATAGGGTCCTTTTTTAAACAATAATAGGGCCATATAAAATGTTCTTCTTAATTTTTCTGGTAATCAGATGAAGTTAAACAATTTAATATATCTTAATCAAATGAAAGACGCTTTTACTTTTTGGCAAACAAAGTGCTGCACAACAGAGATTTTTCTGTTAAAATTAAAATGAAAACAAATGTGATTATTCCTTTAAAAGATAAAGATTTATTAATATTATTGTTATTATTAGTAGTAGTAGTAGTAGTAGCAGCATTGTTGTTACATTGAGTCTTAAGACTGCTAAATAGTA
This sequence comes from Carassius carassius, assembly GCF_963082965.1. Lineage (NCBI taxonomy): Eukaryota > Metazoa > Chordata > Actinopteri > Cypriniformes > Cyprinidae > Carassius > Carassius carassius. Next base: position 29,693,875 of record NC_081785.1, read on the forward strand.
ATATATTTATGACGGTTTCTCCACATGTTCTTAAAGCCCTTGCTGCAGGTTAACCACCACTGTCGATTAATGGGTACATACATCACTCAAGATATGTATATCATTTTTAAAATGTCTCAAAAATGGTCTTAAAGACCAGTTTTTTATGTTTTTGGTATTAACGTTTTTTTTCACAATTCGGTGATGGCGTCACGTTGGGGAGAAGTGGAGGAAAGGTACCATCAGTCTAGTATTAGAACTATGATGACTGACGGATGGGGAAAAGATGGCAAGAGCCAACATATATGATGGCCCGCAGCCGTATAATTAAGAACCTGCCAGATGTGATAGGGCAAGAACCGATGGCCATCAAAGCCAATTAAATGCATGGTCTGATGAGAATGAGTGGAGAGTTGGTGAAGTGTCTTGGTGAGTTGCTATCATTTAGCGACGCAGCAATGAGCACTGGAGCTAGTCTACGAAATTTGGAAAATAAAAAAAAATGGTCAAATATAATGATATGCGTTCAACCAGGTAGCCCAATAACCCAAACGACGTAACAGGCAACGCCCCTGACACCCCCGAAGAAGAAAAAAAACACCAACTTATATGTTTATGTTAGGCTACTCAGTAATACACGCTGAAGGCTCGTTGCAAAATGGCCAATGCGTTTAACAGACCAGAAATAGAAGATCCTCCAATAACCAACAGGTCTGGTGTTTGGGTGCACTTTGGATTCCCTGTAAGCTATAATGGTGATGGCAAGAGAGTGGTGGATAAAAAACAACGATATGTCACATCTAGGGTACACCAGCGGGAATACAAAAAAAAAAAAAAAACACCAGCGGGAATACTTGAAACATGTCAACTCATTTACGCCGACATCACCTTAGTGTGTCAGTATCTGGGAAAAGACGAAAAACAGGAGAAACATACACGCAACAAACTATCCCCGCAGCATTTAGACAGACATTTCCAACGGATTCAAACAGGGCAAAAGACATCACCACGGCGATTGGTAGGCTACATTTACGTTATAGCCGCGGATATGAGACCTTACTATTTACCGTTCATTCTATCATCACGATTATAGCTTACAGGGAATCCAAAGTGCACCCAAACACCAGACCTGTTGGTTATTGGAGGATCTTCTATTTCTGGTCTGTTAAACGCATTAGCCATTTTGCAACTAGCCTTCAGCGCGTACTGAGTGAGCGAGCGCCTTACTCTGTAGTGGAAAACGTAGGTTTTAAGAACATGCTTAATGTAATTGAGCCCCGTTACAATATTCCTTCACGAGCCCATTTCAGACAGACCGTAATTCCTGCTTTGTTCCAAAAAACATAAGCCCTATAGAGAACCAATTGAGTAAAAACACACTCAATATAAAGAGTTATAGAGTTCCATATAAAAAGTTACATCTTTGTATTTGTTCATAACTAATATAACATTTTAATTTTTTTTTATAAGGAGCTGTTTTTGTTTTATACAGTATGCTGCTAAGAAAACACCATAGAAGATGGGTAAAGAATAGCTCCATCATTGTTCAATGTAAAAAAAAAAAAAAAAAAACATTGATAGTTTTAATAAATAATTTTTTTTTTAAAGAACAAGGAAATTTATCTGCCAATTTTTTCTTTTCGCTGTATCTAAAACGTACCGAACCGAACAGAACCGAACCGTGACACCAGTGCATCGTATCGAACCGAACCGTGAATTTTGTGAACCGTTACACCCCTAATATATATATATATATATATATATATATATATATATATATATATTTATTTATTTATGTATTTTTTTTCTTTCTGTCATTGAATAGCACAGAGTGAAAAATCAACGTTTTCTTTATATCTAGTGGCAGTGATCGTGGCGTTAGTTCAGATAAGTACCGGTAAACTTTGTCATAGTGTTGTAGTACTGGTAAACTTTGTCTTTGTCATCTAGAAATAGAAGGCATCATGCTAGCTGTATGGGCGTTTCTAAGCGTTTATCTCTTCCTCCGGTGAAAATGTTGTTGCAAATGTAGCCGCGTGTCTGTCGCTGTGTTTAGCCGGTGCCGTCCCATGGAAACTGCGTTAGAAAGCTTGTGCTGTAGGGTAGTGAGTGCGTTTTGGTTGCTGTTGGTCGATATCTATTAGGGCTGGGACAACGCGTCGAGGTCATCGATGACGTCGACGCAAAAAATACGTTGTCGCAAAATATGCGCATCGATTCATCAAACTGTTTTTATTTCTCTAAAAAACGTTTGCAAAACGTTTACCTTATGTGCGCTGAATATACGCGATGGCTGGATCAACATTCTGTCCAACGTTATATAACCAATCCAGGGGTTTTTCTGCATTGATCTGTTTTTTTGGCGGCTGTCAAAGCCTTATTTGATCGGTGAGTGACAGTGACAGGGCGCGTACGAGAGAGAGCCCCGGCTGCGCGCGCACTCACAGTCTTCAAACAACACGAGCGCTTCTTGCTCTCTCTCTCCCTTGTGCATATTAATCAAAATCATTAAACACGATAGAAAAAGGGCGAAACACCAAAGTTTCACGCGCGCTCGCGCACTCACAGTCTTCAAACTACACGAGCGCTGTCTTGCTCTCTCTCTCTCTCTCTCTCTCTCTCTCTCTCTCTCCCTCCCTCCCTCCCTCGTGCATATTAACCAAAATCATTAGACACGATAGAAAAAGGGCGGAACGCCAAAGTTTCACTTGGAGCATTCGGAGATTTTTTTTTCTCCATGACAGGCTGCTGGCTCCCACTGTTAATTTTTTTTTTTTTTTGGAAAAGCACTCTCTGTATTAGCTTAAAGCCCTAAAGTTTACATACATTTTCATCTGAAAGAAGAACTTTTTTATTGAATGCTATCTCTTAGGGATGGGACGATAACCGGTTTTATTGATAACTGTGATAAAATGTGCTGAAGGTTAGTAATATCGTTTAAAAATTAATTATCATTAAAACCGTGTTTGATTATCGCGGTTTTAATTACTCACTATTAAATCATGTGCAGCCAGCAACAGTCTGACGCAAGCGCAGCACACAATGTTTTTTTTGTTTTTTTTTCGAGAAGGAATGGCGAAAGTCAGTGACTTTTCTATGCTTTTCTATGCTTTTCTATGCTTCTACACTTTTCATTGTAAGGAAGGAAATGCCACAGAATTTAATCTTTCTTTAAATTAAGTGCATAGAGTTGCTTGTTTTATTAGTTGTTTGTTGATTATTAAATATAAAACTTGCTGAAATGTTTTCAGTGTGAGCATCAACTATTTTTGAACACTTTCATCTCGTTTCAACAAAACCGTGATAATATTGATAATCGTGATAATTTTAGTCACTATAATCGTGATATTAAATTTTCATACCGTCCCATCCCTACTATCTCTATACAAGTGCAAAGTAATGCATTCTTAGTCAGTCTTTGATAGAGATAGAGATAGAGCTGGCATACCACAACTAGGGCCCTATGATTTCCGCGATGCAGTAAACGCGGAGGGAATCGCGGGAAAATCCAGTCATAAAAACGGAATTTGCCAAATTTTGAATGAATTAATCAAAAATAGGTCATTGCACTTACATAAAATCACGATATGGACTAATATTTGTAAATATTAAGCCGGAACAGTCTATTTAAATATGAATCCTGCATGTTCTGCGTGTCTGTCTCAATGAATGGAGCAGAAGCGCGTCTTCCTTTATCACACACACTGAAGCGCAGTGATTTCAGCGTCTGCTGTGTCACTAAATAAGGACGTGAACACACGAACATCTCCAGAACTGCTCTGACAGTCACTTCATGAGCATTTGACCGTTTGATTTGAGTAAAACTAGCGTCACATCACATACATAGAGCTGTAAAGGTACATCAACTCAAAATAAAAGTCCGGTTTAAAGACAAGTATTTGTCAGATATGTATTACTATTGTTCAGCATAATGTACATAGCCTACTACTAAAAAAAAAATCAAACATTATTTTTTTTCAGGTTTAATCCCACAACATTTCTTCCATGTTTTATTTTTAATAGTAAATCTCCTTTGTTTACCAAAAAGTTAAGTTTGCTTAATTTTCAATAATTAAAAGATAAATTAAATTAATGTTATATGTGTTTAATGTTTAATGTGCATCTCAGAAAACGCTTTATTTAAAACCCCAACTGAATGGCACTTAAATGCACTTAATTCATCTGTCAACTTTCTTGTCATTGTTCACAGTACAAGTACAGACAGAGAAACAATGGGTAATAATCAAGTGTTTATTTTTGATGTATGCATTGCATTTTATGCATTTAAAAAATAAAAATATTTTTTTTCTAAAAAAGGAAAGTGCGCCTTATAATCTGGAGCGCTTTATATATGGATCAAGGCGCTCTGTCAAAATGTTGACATTCCCTTTAGCACAGCTCCATCTAGTGGATGCATAACGCAAACCCAGTCAAACGTTTTACTGCAGTATCTTCTGTTCTATGCGCTTTATAATCTCTTTATAATATAATTTTATAATATATCTCTTTAGAATATAATTTAATAATGTGCTCATTTGTCTTCACACACATACATTATAAGTTCACGTCTTACACACTTTAATGCCCTTTGAATGTAACGTGTACATTCCCATGGAACTGGAATCATGGCGGAATTTACATTTACATTTATTAATTTAGCTGACGCTTTTATCCAAAGCGACTTACAATTGCTATATATGTCAGAGGTCGCACGCAACTAGGGGTTAAGTGTCTTGCTCAGGGACACATTGGTGCCTCACAGTGGATTCGAACCCGGGTCTCTCACACCAAAGGCATGTGTCTTATCCACTGCGCTAACACCACCCCGAATTTGATGTGAAGTTCACTTCGCAGGGCACTTTCAGTCTAATAAAGACAACGCTTGGATGCTGCCTGAACAAGAGACCTCCTTACTGAAGTGAAAGAGTTGACTGGTTTCACTATCTTGCGAACCTGCTGGCGGATCTTCACCAAATTCGGGGATCCCTTCAGCTTGAGATGTAATCCGATACTGAAAATTCTGAGTATCTGCCGATACTGATCCAATCTGAATACCAGTGCAGTTTTTTTTTTTTAATCAATATAGAATTTCTATACTTCTCTGTGTTTACCTGATCATCAATCTTTTGTGTGTAAAACACAATCTTCATATACGCAACTTCATTTTAATGAAAAATAACAAATGAAAAAAATATATAATTCATAATCTATTACAAAAATACTATTATAAACTAGGTTAGTAGATAATTCAGCAGCAAAAGATACTCTAGATTCTAGAAAAATCACAGGTGAACAATAATTTTATAAAATCTAGTAAAATATTTTATTTACAAATAAAAGTGTATAAGTCTAAAATCTGGTAAAATGTACACATTGCTCTTTGTACGGTTGTAAAATACATTCAAAAAGTATACATTTATATAGAAATACAAAATGTTTCTTTTAAATGTATAGCACAGTAATAAAGGCAACAACATATGATAGATAGCACAGAAAAAAAGAGAAAAAAAGACTATTAATACTCTTTGATTGCGGGGAAAAGTATTATAATACTAAAGGATCCCTAGCGCAGAATGTTGAGCTTGAAACAAGTCCTCCGAGTCCCTGAGAAAGCTGCTCGGCTCGTGTTCATCTTCATCTCTCTCTTCACAGCAGTTCAGTCAGTGTACTGTTTGAGTACATGAATTACTCCGGGATATTGGTGCATTTCGACTCAGAGTGCCAGCCATGTTAAAAAAGTGAATAACTTAAGTAAATTGTGGATTAATGCTTACTGGAGACGCGAACCGGTTCAAATGATTCAGTCTGATTTGGTGAACTGGTTCAATCGGTTCACTGAGAAGAACCGGTTAAACCAGACATCACTAGTACAAAGGGAACAGATATTGATAGTGTATTAAATGTGTGTGTTACTTTATTGAGCCTTTTCTTTGAACTGTTTTAAACCTCAGTTACTGTGCGCTCTTGAAGAGAGTTTGATGGTTTTGACTGTAGTAACCGAACACGACGCACAGTTTGAACACTGAATGGAGGATTACAGACAGCCACAGCGTAGAGAAGAGTTTATGTGAACTTGAATTTAATGACTTCAATATTAACCTGTAGCTCACATTGATCTATAGAACTATGGAGCTCAACCATAACACAGAATATTATACGCACAATATCAGATTTGGATCTGTCTCGTCTGACCGATACCTGATCTGCAGAAAATGCCAGTATCGGAGCCGATACCAATCCAGACTATTGTATCGATGCATCCCTAGTTTAAAACACATGATTTCAGTGCGATAAACATGATAATCAGAACCAAAACAGATGTCTTTAGAAGGTAATGACGCAGCTCTATTTTGGAAAAGGGACCAGGGAGCAGCAGAGTTTTTTGCATTTAAAGAGACGGCACAAAAAGCAGCGTTTCTGCTTCCACTTAAAATAGGCATTTTTAAGATGATGTAATAAATGATCAGTGAGGTATTTTTAGCTGAAACTTTACAGACACATTTTGGGGACACCAGAGGGGCATAATATGTCACCTTTAAGCAACTCACATATGAAAGGGGGAAATTGTATGTATTCGTATGGATTTTGTTTGGTATTTGTGTCAGAATTACACTGGGGATGGAGTCAACTTTTTTAACATGCCCCTGGTACTTATTTATTTGTGGTAACTGTAGTTTTCCTGTTCCAGTAAATTCAGAAAATGTTTATTTTTCCAAATAGATCTGTGACTTCTATATTTTGTCTCTCCACAGAATTGTGACACAAGGCTCCATCTGTGTACATTAATGGCAAAGAGGTTTGGGATGGTGGTGGTGCTCTTTCTGGACAGCAGCAGACAGGCCTGTTACTGCAGTGGGACAGCACAGTAAAAACATCCACCGGTCCTGATCAAAAAGACCACACGGACACTGAGAGTCCTCACGGAGCGCTGGGAGATCTACTGGAGCTCAAAAAGAGACCAGAGGAGTTGGACGAGGAGGAAATGCATGAAGATGTGCACAAACCACTGCATTACGTCAATCAGATGGAAGCTCCTGCGGCATCTGCGAGTGATGGAAACAGTGGTGTGAGAGCCGGTCAGTGGTCAGAGAGGACACACAGTGACATAAACCTCTCAGAATCAGCACTAGAAGAACCAAATGATGGAGATCCTGTGAAGAATGAGTCTGTGTTTCCCAATATTGAGTTTCAGAGTCACTCAGACATTGATAATATGCTCTCTGCATTCAACCATCTTGGTGTATGTGATGACCCTGAGGTGGATTCATCGATGTCAGATGGATTCACTCATCCCAGCGCTGATATCTTCCTGGGGTTTGATTCTGACGCTGGGAATGAAGCCCTTGGCAGCCCAGTGTTTGATTTGGCAGCTTTGCTTGCAGACTCTCAGCAGGTCCAGACACCAGCGGAGCCCATCGGGTGGCATTTTCCTGTAGGCCTCGGGCTCTCACAGATGTGTTATTGCCCTTACGTGCAGTTTCCTGACGTCAGCTACTATCCTGCGCTTCAGGACAATATTGAAGGTGCGAATCCTGGATTTACCCTGCAAAAATATACGCTGCAAAAATACCTGACAAAAGTTTGGTCCTTTTGATCAAATGGTTTATGCTTCAATTACTGAAATTAGTTTTATATAAATTGTCCTAATTTTAAAAATCTGCAGGGAAACCCAGTGTTTTTCATGCACTGGTCAATTTTAAGATTTTGGTCTGTTTTGCTCCTATAACATGTCTTCTTTTAGACTAGTGAGAAAAAACAGACAAAATACACATTTAAGTGTTTATTTTATTGCAGATGATCTGTTTTTTATTGTAATTGTTCATTCCTATTGACCTACCGATAAGCCCCTCCCCACAAACACATATGAGCCAATGGCATTTGAGCATCAGCTGCATGGGGGGCACAACTTGGACATCTTTAGATTTCAGCGCCATAGAGAAACATTGGAAGATGCAAAGCTTTCATCAGTTTGGTGTTTTTGGTTAAAAAATGGCAAAACTATGTGCCTTGGGTAATTATAACACTGATTCCAGGTATTCTGAGAGGATGGGCGATAAACTTATTTTATTCCATTTCCTAAACCCAAATAAGACCGATAAATATGTCCCTAAGCATTCAACTCCAATCCCAATGAAGACGAAAACGTTAACGTCATACTCTCATTACGTCATATGCTCATTAAGTTAAAATTTCGTCTGCTCAAGCAGAATGTTAATGTCATCTTGTGCTGCAAGGTATCTCCTGCAAAACTAACTTATGTTAAAGTTAGGGAGCCCATGTAATGTACCAACCTACGTTAGCTAACTGTTCTCACTTCATGTAGATCAACAACACATAAATGAAGGTCTACATTTCAGTGCCTCTCCATATTAAACTGGTTAAATGTACATTTGTTTAATCTTACCCTGCAGTACATGAACCGTGTTGATCCTGAATTTTATCTTTTAATTTTAGTAAAACTCAAACAGTCAGAATTATTACATTTCATCATAGAAAAATTAGGTTTTTAAAATTTTTACCGATGTAAATTTTTCTGATAAATAACATAATTTTATATCTATATCCAATAGATAACTCAAGCTACTAGTACTGTCAACTCAAGCTACTGTCAAATGTGCGTTTCTTAGTGAAACAAAAAAATCATATTAATACTTCAGCCTGCACTGCAAAAAGTGCTGAAGATACACGTCGTCAAAGTCAGGCAACACAAACCTGTTTTATGATTTGAAACAAAATCACTCATTAGAACATGCAAAAACTAAGAACTCAATGTTTCTATTAAGGTATTAATTTTGTTAAGGAAAAATATCTGGAATAATGTAAATAATAAAAAAAATGTGAAGTATTAGTCTTGCTCTGGCCATAAAGAGAAGTTTAAAACCACAGTTTAAGGGTTTCTATAGCTTTCACCTGGAAGCAAAAATCTGCCTTTAAACTTGAAAGAAATAAAGATTTGGAATTTATCGTGATGATTATCAATATCGACTGATATGAAATATTTTCTTGTGATCATTTGTTTGGCCATATTGCCCAATCCATGCCCTAGGGCCAGCTGTGTGCCACTGCGTCCATGCTAAGGAGGGCCTTGGTCAGGGTATTCCATAGTGGACAATGAGAGAAAAATGTCCTGGCAAATTATATATGCCACTGTCCCTGTGTTTTCAGTCTGGATCAACATGTGCTTGCCCTGGATAAATGGCCAAAACCTCCTCAGGGCTGGTACTACAACCAACAACTCGAGTCAGTTGATATGCCCAGTGCAGTTTGTGGCCTCGTCCAGGACCAATAAATCAGTGGAATGGTAACACAATGTGTGCCGCAGCTCCGCAGGATTCAAGCCAGTGATGAAGCATTCTCATTGCTGTTTTCCTGGTTGCGATCCACTGTATAGCTCTTTCAGAGAAATTTGCGTAAATTACCTCCTCAAGATCACAGCTGAAGCACTTGGGGAACTCCTCGCACTTAATTCTGCAGTTGAGAGAGAGACAGAGCTGAACTTTGTGCTGATGTTTGCAGTGGAGAGACGCAACTGGAATTTGCTTCTTTTTCTGCAAATGAGGCCTGAAGCTTCAGCTCCAAAGAACTCAGTTGAATGAGATATTCCAGTTGCCAACTTTCATTGGCCTTTTCTAAATGCATCAGTGTTTGGGGCTCCCAACAGTGACCCCGAGTGTACAGTGGTGGCCAAAAGTTTTGAGAATTACATAAATATTGGAAATTGGAAAAGTTGCTGCTTAAGTTTTTATAATAGCAATTTGCATATACTCCAGAATGTTATGAAGAGTGATCAGATGAATTGCATAGTCCTTCTTTGCCATGAAAATTAACTTAATCCCAAAAAAACCTTTCCACTGCATTTCATTGCTGTCATTAAAAGACCTGCTGAGATCATTTCAGTAATCGTCTTGTTAACTCAGGTGAGAATGTTGACGAGCACAAGGCTGGAGATCATTATGTCAGGCTGATTGGGTTAGAATGGCAGACTTGACATGTTAAAAGGAGGGTGATGCTTAAAATCATTGTTCTTCCATTGTTAACCATGGTGACCTGCAAAGAAACGCGTGCAGCCATCATTGCGTTGCATAACAATGGCTTCACAGGAATAGCTTGCTCAGGAATGGCAGCAGGCAGGTGTGAGCACATCTGCACGCACAGTGAGGACAAGACTTCTGGAAGATGGCCTGGTGTCAAGAAGGGCAGCAAAGAAGCCACTTCTCTTCAAAAAAACATCAGGGACAGATTGATCTTCTGCAGAAAGTATAGTGAATGGACTGCTGAGGACTGGGGCAAAGTCATATTCTCAGATGAAGCCCCTTTCCGATTGTTTGGGGCATCTGGAAAAAGGCTTGTCCAGAGAAGAAAAGGTGAGCGCTACCATCAGTCCTGTGTCATGCCAACAGTAAAGCATCCTGACACCATTCATGTGTGGGGTTGCTTCTCATCCAAGGGAGTGGGCTCACTCACAATTCTGCCCAAAAACACAGCCATGAATAAAGAATGGTACCAAAACACCCTCCAACAGCAACTTCTTCCAACAATCCAACAACAGTTTGGTGAAGAACAATGCATTTTCCAGCACGATGGAGCACCGTGCCATAAGGCAAAAGTGATAACTAAGTGGCTCGGGGACCAGAATGTTGAAATTTTGGGTCCATGGCCTGGAAACTCCCCAGATCTTAATCCCATTGAGAACTTGTGGTCAATCCTCAAGAGGCGGGTGGACAAACAAAAACCCACTAATTCTGACAAACTCCAAGAAGTGATTATGAAAGAATGGGTTGCTATCAGTCAGGATTTGGCCCAGAAGTTGATTGAGAGCATGCCCAGTCGAATTGCAGAGGTCCTGAAAAAGAAGGGCCAACACTGCAAATACTGACTCTTTGCATAAATGTCATGGAATTGTCGATAAAAGCCTTTGAAACGTATGAAGTGCTTGTAATTATATTTCAGTTCATCACTGAAACAACTGAAACAAAGATCTAAAAGCAGTTTAGCAGCAAACGTTTTGAAAACTAATATTTATGTAATTCTCAAAACTTTTGGCCACGACTGTATGTCATCCTACACAGCAGTTATTTTAAATTGTAATAACTATTCACAGTATTAGTATTTTTAATGTATTCAAAGATGAGATGTGAATAAATGTCTGACTGGTAATTTAAGTTACATCTTATGTTATATAATTGTTTTCCCATGTCAAAGTGATGTGGCGGGTGTGGGAGGACCTTAGTGAAACCCACACCGGCACCTGTGCAGACACAGCTGCTGTGTTTGACTTCAGCATCATGTCTTACAACATCCTGGCTCAGGATCTGCTAGAAGCGAATCCACAGCTGTACACACACTGTCCAGAGGAAGTGTTAGTGTGGGACCAGCGGCTCCGGACCATCCTGAAGGAGCTCCAGATCTGGCAACCTGACGTAAGGCGATGCGCAACCCAAAAGATAGAATTATAACTTCTGTTTATTCGAAGCAATATCATTATTTCCTCTTTTGTACAGATTATTTGTCTTCAGGAAGTTCAAGAAGATCACTTCCTAGAGCAGATCTATCCTGTCCTGACTGACATGGGTGAGGAACAGAGCATAAACAGCTGCCAGTATTATTCTGGGAACATGTGATGAACCTGCTACTGATATAAACATGAGCACACTTGCATAATAAAAAGAAAAAGAACCCAATGCTTAGATAAAGACATATCAAGTCAAAGTGGGTGATAATATAGTTCACAATTTGTGAGGATACAAGCAATCAGGCAGTTGAGATTTGCTGTATAATATATATTGCTTCAAATAAGTGTACTTTATGTATGCAGATAAAGTTGGGTATGCTTATACAGGTGCTGGTCATATAATTAGAATATAATCAAAATGTTGATTTCACTAAATCCATTAAAAAAGTGAAACTTGTATATTATATTCATTCATTACACACAGATGGATATATATCAAATATTTATTTCTTTTAATTTTGATGATTACCAAATTCGGTATCTCAGAAAATTAGAATATTGTGAAAAGGTTCAATATTGAAGACACCTGGTGTCACACTCTAATCAGCTAATTAACTCAAAACACCTGCAAAGCCTTTAAATTGTCTCTCAGTCTAGTTCTGTAGGCTACACAATCATGGGGAAGACTGCTGACTTGACAGTTGTCCAAAAGACGACCATTGACACCTTGCACATGGAGGGCAAGACACAAAAGGTCATTGCAAAAGAGGCTGGCTGTTCACAGAGCTCTGTGTCCAAGCACATTAATAGAGAGGCAAAGGGAAGGAAAAGATGTGGCAGAAAAAAAGTGTACAAGCAATAGGGATAACCACACCCTGGAGAGGATTGTGAAACAAAACCCATTCAAAAATGTGGGGGAGATTCACAAAGAGTGGACTGCAGCTGGAGTCAGTGCTTCAAGAACCACTACACACAGACATATGCAAGACATGGGTTTCAGCTGTCGCACTCCTGGTGTCAAGCCACTCTTGAACAACAGACAGCGTCAGAAGCGTCTCGCTTCAGAAAGGACTGGACTGCTGCTGAGTGGACCACAGTTATGTTCTCCGATGAAAGGGTCCCAGAGTCTGGAGGAAGAGAGGAGAGGCACACAATCCACGTTGCTTGAGGTCCAGTGTAAAGTTTCCACAGTCAGTGATGGTTTGGGGTGTCATGTCATCTGCTGGTGTTGGTCCACTGTGTTTTCTGAGGTCAAAGGTTAACACAGCTGTATACCAGGAAGTTTTAGAGCACTTCATGCTTCCTGCTGCTGACCAACTTTATGGAGATGCAGATTTCATTCTCCAACAGGACTTGGCACCTGCACACAGTGCCAAAGCTTTCAGTACCTGGTTTAAGGACCATGGTATCCCTGTTCTTAATTGACCAGCAAACTCGCCTGACCTTAACCCCATAGAAAATCTGTGGGGTATTGTGAAGAGGAAGATGTGATATGCCAGAGCCAAGAATGCAGAAGAGGTGAAGGCCACTATCAGAGCAACCTGGGCTCTCATAACACCTGAGCAGTGCCACAGACTGATCGACTCCATGCCACGCCGCATTGCTGCATACTTTTCATTTTCATAATTTTCAGTTGGCCAAGATTTCTAAAAATCCTTTCTTTGTTTTGGTCTTAAGTAATATTCTAATTTTCTGAGATACTGAATTTGGAATTTTCCTTAGTTGTAAGTTATAATCATCAAAATTAAAAGAAATAAACATTTGAAATATATAATTCTGTGTGTAATGAATGAATATAATCTACAAGTTTCACTTTTTTAATGGAATTATTATAATCAACTTTTTGACGATATTCTATTTATGTGACCAGCACCTGTAGTATTTGTATAATTTATTTAGTGTCCTGTATTGCAAATCTAGTAATAAATTGCATTCCATGCTTCCAAATGCAGTATGAAAAGGGTACAACAAATCAGACATCATTTTCATTTTGTATTTGCTAAGTCATCAAATCCAAATGGAAGTTTTAACATGCAAGACTGGAAATAAGATTTGAGAGCTTTGTTTATATGTTGAAATCAGTCAGGCTCATGGCAAGTTGTGAATTTGCAGGTGTGTTCAGATGTTGTTTCCTGTTTGTAACAATTATTAATTGATTTTTTTTTTACCTAGGTTACACCTGCATCTACAAACAACGCACCGGCACTAAAACAGACGGATGTGCAGTGTGTTATCGCAGCAATCGCTTTTCCCAGCTTTCCATCAATCTGCTGGAGTTTCGCAGATCAGACTGTGAGCTGTTGGATCGTGATAACGTGGGCATCGTGCTGCTCCTTCAGCCGACGGCAGGGCAGAATGAAGCGTTCAGCCCCATATGTGTGGCCAACACACACCTACTGTTCAACCCCAGGAGAGGAGATGTGAAGCTCGCCCAGCTGGCCATCATGTTTGCTGAGATCGACACCATGATCAAGAAATGCAGGAGTGAAGGAAGACACTGTGAGGTGGTTTTATGTGGGGACTTTAACGCTTTACCCAACAGTCCTCTGTGGAATTTTATCACCACCGGACAGCTGTACTACCACGGGTTACCTGCCTGGATGGTGAGTGACCCGGTTACAGTCTTATATGACAGCAGGACAAACAGCGGTCCTACATTACATACTGAAAACCCAACACAGTCACAACATTATATATCAGAATGAACTAAGAGTATTCTGGAAATCAGACAATTAATTTATCAATATAAAACATTTAATTTATCAATATTAGCGGCATATACTCTGTAGACTGAATAGGAATGTTGGACAGGTCTAGTCTATTTGTATAGAAACATATAAACATCGGTTGTTTTCTATTATGAGATTTAAATATCAGTTGTTTTGTTATATTAAGTGATTTAAACATCGGCCAGGCTTGTTCTAGTAAAATATTAAAATATTGGTGGTTTTATTCTAGTAAGAGATTAAAATATCAGTTGCTTTGTTATATCATGTGATTAATAAATATCAGTCTGTTTTGTTGTATTAAGCGATTTAAATATTCATCGGTTTTGTTCTGTTAAGAGACTTGAATATCGAGTGTTTTTGTATTGATTAAGAGTTTTAAATATTGGTTTTGTTCTTCTAAGAGATTGTCAAAAATATGTTAGTGTTATTAGTGTCGATCAGTCTATTTATTTTGCTATTCTAACTCTACATGATTTCTTTGTCATTTTATTTGATAATTACCTTCCACTTTCATTTTTCCCGCTGTTGTCTGTGGCACATCACCTGAACATCACTGATAAATTACATCAGACAGTAAGATGCCATAGTGTACTGTGTGATGGTAGAAATGTTATCCATTAGTGATTCAGCTTTACTTACATGGCTGAGATCAGTACATAAATATAGAGCATTGCACAACAAAAGACATTCAGATTCTTTCTGCTATTTTTGTCCACATTATAAAGTCGACACAGGGTCCAAAACTTACAAGCTCCAAAAGTGACTATCCATATGACATTTATGCCAAGTCTTCTGAAGCAACGCAGATAACACTGATCGATTTTGTAGTATTAGTGTGACTGTTTTGAGTCTTTAGTATTGAATTTAAGTGCTTCATAATGTGAATCTGTTTTTACACTTATCAAGGTCCTGATAAAAACTAAAATAAATCAAAGGAGATGTAGAGGTTCTCATTCACTAGATTATACAGTATTTTTGAAAATGAAAGCCATGCTTTATGTTTTCCAGCGAACATAACTCTGTTGAGGTAATGTGTGTGTGGTTGTCCCAGTCTTGGTGTTGTATTTGGACAGTGTTGTGAATGGAGTGTGTGCTCTTGCAGGTTTCAGGTCAGGTGGATTTGTCGTATAAAGTCCATCACACGAGGCTTTTCGCCCCCTTGTGGCCCAACAGCCTCGGCATCAGTGACGACTGTCAGTACAGTTCTGACACACAGAGCACAGCTTCAGGTCAGCGCAAGCTCACATTTCACCCCTTGAATTGGATTCCCAGCATGCATGTGTTTAATTTAGCTCATAGCTGTATGTTTCCTGTAGATAAACGGCAGTACAGTGCTGAGTTTCTGTGTCAGCTGCGATACAGTCCGGCGGCGTGTGTGCGTCCTGCTGATCTGGAGCTCATACCAGGAGTCTCTGACAGAACACCAGGTGATACACTTACTAGTTTTAAAGTAACCTGGCACTGCGTTACAATTTACACACTACTAACTATTTGAGCATTGCACCTTTAAACTTAGCTGAAACTTAATGTGTGTATGCCATGTTTTGACTGAACTAATTTGAGTAAAAAAAAAATCAGACTCATTAACCCTTGGTTAACTGTTACCGTATTTTTCGGACTATAAGTCGCACCTGAGTATAAGTCGCATCAGTCCAAAAATACGTCATGCCGAGGAAAAAAACATATATAAGTCGCACCGGACTATAAGTCGCATTTATTTAGACCCAAGAACCAAAAGAAAACATTACCGTCTACAGCCGCGAGAAGGCACTCTATGTAATGTTTTCTGTTAGTTAATTTCTCTTGGTTCATGTCTAATTAATTTTGATAAATAAGTCGCATCTGACTATAAGTCGCAGGACCAGCCAAACTATGAAAAAAAGTGCGACTTATAGTCCGGAAAATACGGTAGTTGGTCTAATTAGTTGTTTAGACAGTCTTAACATAGTGGCTAGATTTATGCTACTGGCAGGTCAAAATTACATTGCTGAGAGAAAACAAAACAAATGAGTCATATCGACCATATTTTATCATTACATTCAGAAATAATACCAGTAAATAAAACAGAACGTTCACAGACATTATAAACACCGTAAACATGTATGTTATCACTCATCACTCAACAACGAATCCTTTCATTGAAGGTAAAGATCATATTATATGACTATGCTTTACTTCACACAGAGCTTACGACCTTCTAGCTGCATTCTGTTGAGAAAAGAGAACTTTTGCAACAAGTACGGAGTTAGTTAAAAACTAACTAACTAGTAGTTACTAAGCCTTTAGTGTGGCTTTTACTTTTCAGTTTAATAACTTGCAGATGGCTGGTGCAGCCCAGAGCTTCAACCCAACTTCTGCATGTGTCTGAGGTGTTTGCAGTCGTGTGTGCTTCCTGAAATATACTCTTGTTTTTTACAGACCCAGGAGACATGGACGTGTTTGGCCCAAGGTGAGTTGGCTGATGCATTGAAGAACTACACTAACCGTAATCCTGATCCATCGAGCAGAATCATGTGACAGAGTATATTGTGTTTATATTTGAATATCTTGCAGTAAACTATAAAATATATTGTTTTTTTATACGTCTAATCAGAAGTCTGAGTAATTTTCTTTTGTACCATCATTTTTGATTCAGTTAGGCAGTGCATTTGAAGTGGTTCAGGGGATTGAAGTAAATAGTCTTGTAGTGTTCCCAGACAGCAAGCAGTTTCGGCCCAGATCTGACCTACATCTGTCCCACATCAGGCCTGCATGGATTTCACGCGGGCCACATGTGGGCCGGATCTGGGCCAACACTATGTTGCTCTCTGGGTTGCCTTCTATTATTTCAAATACTTTATCAAGTATTTTTTTTTCATCTGGTTGCTACTTTCTGGTTTGATAAATCTCTGTGGAGAAACATGAGTGTCCTGCAGCGGGTCACATGAGGTTCCTCACATCAGATCTGGTGTTTGGCAGGTTCAGACGCACGTTACATCACGAGCTGAGCCTGAGGTCTGCTTACAGTCACGTCCAGCCTGAGACGCAGACGGCTGTGGTCAGCACTCTGAACTCTGAGGGAGGAGCGATGGTGGACTACATCTTCTTCTCCACCCGCAGGACCGGCTCTGCTGCAGCTGAAGGTGATGCGCAGTGAATCTGAATCAGCTGTTATCTCACTTCACATGAGCCCAGGAACATCAGCTGCTTTAAATGCTGCAAATATCTCTGGAGTGCTAGTCTCATCTTCATTATCAAATAAAACCAGCATTATTATAGTAAAGTACAACTAAAACAAAAAATAAAAAAATAAATAAAAATAAAACAAAAATAACAAAGGCAAAATGTATCATTTTGATATTATTTTCATTTTCAAGTTGATGTACTAAAATAACTGAAAAATAACGGAAACTACAAGGTATTGTATTTTATAGACATTTAAACATTTTATAGACAATTTAAAAACAACAGAAAAAAAAAATGTTTTTTTGTTTAGTTTTTTGTAAAAACAACAGAAATACTGTTAAAATAAAACATGAAAGCAAAAAAAATACAGAAATAAAATCACATTTAATATAATTACAAAGTTAAAGTATGATCTCGATACTAAAATATCACTGAACCAAACATTGTTATTCTGACATTATCTATTTCATTGGTGTTTAATCATCGTTTACACGTTTGGCTATTAAAATCATTAAAGATTGTTATCTAGCGAACAAATATAGCAAAAAGCAAGTTTCTAAGGCTCTGAATGATGAACATGATTAGTACTCTGCTGTTAAACCTGTTTCACACGCAGTCTCCAGGTGTCTTCTGTCTCTGATTGATAGTTTAGAGCAGGGGTCCTCAATAGACGGCCTGTGGACCACATCCGGCCCGCCAGAGAATCAGAAATCAGAATCAGAAAGAGCTTTATTGCCAAGTATGCTTGCGCATACAAGGAATTTGTTTTAGTGACATAAGCTTCCAGTAAACAGAGACCACAACACACAGACAAAAAAATATATATATTAGGCTAATAAATAAGTGTATAAACAATTGTGGTATAAATGATAATGGAATAGGATTGAGTAAGATGCAGGGATGTACTAGGATGGAGGGGTAACAAATAAATATGCTTATGCAATAAAAATGTGCAATATCCTTATAAGTGGGGAACATTTAACTGTTCATGAGGTAGATTGCCTGGGGGAAGAAACTGTTCTTGTGCCTGACTGTTCTTGTATTTGCGGCTCTGTAGCACCGGCCAGATGGCAAAAGTTCAAAGATGGGGTGACTTGGATGTGAGGGATCCAGAGTGATTTTCTGAGCCCTTTTCCTCACTCTGGATGTATACAGTTCTTGAAGGGTGGGCAGGGGAGCAGTGTTCGGCAGTCCGAACAGTTCTCTGTAGTCTTCTGATATCTGATTTTGTAGCTGAACCAAACCAGACAGTAATTGAAATACACAGGACAGACTCAATGATGGCTGAGTAGAACTGTTTCAGCAGCTCCTGTGGCAGGTTAAACTTCCTCAGCTGGCGAAGGAAGTACAACCTTTGATGGGCTTTTTCACAATGGAGCCAATGTGATTGTCCCACTTCAGGTCCTGAGAGATGGTGGTTCCCAGGAATCTGAATGACTCCACTGCAGCCACAGTGCTGTTCATGATGGTGAGTGGGGAAAGTGCAGGGGGGTTTCTCCTAAAGTCCACAGTCATCTCCACTGTTTTGAGCGTGTTCAGCTCCAGGTTGTGAAGACCAGACACCAGACAGCCAGCTGCTCAACCTCCTGTCTGTAAACAGACTCATCACCGTCCTGGATGAGGCCGATGACTGTAGTGTTGTCTGCAAACTGTTGGGATGACGGTGTTAAAAGCCGAACTAAAGTCCACAAACAGGATTCTCACATAAGTCCAGTCCAGTAAGGGTCCAGTGATGTCCTTCATATAAGCCAGAACCAGTTTTTCAAACGACTTCATGACGACAGATGTTAGAGCCACAGGTCTGTAGTCGTTAAGTCCTGTTATCTTGGGTTTCTTTGGAATGGGGATTATGGTGGAGCATTTGAAGCAGGAAGGCACTTCACACAACTCCAGAGATCTGTTGAAGATCGTAATCCGTAATTAGGAAGATTTAATGCGTTACAGTGATGCCGAAGCCCGGGAGAAGGAGGGACGCGCTGCTGAATATCCCTCGCTGCTGTGGTGAATCCGCGGTGCCATCGAGCAGGCGAGGAGTGTGCCGCCATGGACGCTCGAGGCGGTGGGCTGGAGTGAGTTGCCGGGGACGGGCGAGCTCGCTGCCGGCCGCCCGTGATGTGGAGGGGCGCCTGCCGTCCGTGAGGGAACGGAGGAGTCGGCGCCGTTCGCTAGAGAGCCGGAGCCTGTTGCCATCCGCCATGATGGGGAGGAGCGGGGAATGGGGGACTCCTGCCGGCTGCCCAAAACCGGAGGAGCCGTCGCCGTCCACCGGGCGGCGGAGGAGTGTCGTGCCGTCCGCCGAGGGCCGTCCCGTGCCACCGCCAGGCACCGCGGAGGAGATCACCCAGCTGGTGAAGGGTCGAGTGGCAGCGTGTCTGGGAACCGGAATTTTTTTTTTTTCATTTTGCTCCTCTCTCCCCTCTCTCGTCTCTGTCGCTCCTCATCCTTCCATCTCCTTTTCTCTCGCCTCGCCTGTCCTTACCCCCAGGTTCCCGCAGGTCACCGTGAGCGGTCCCCCCCGGAGGGGGGGGGGGCAGTAGAGTGCAGTCTCGGGAGTACCCCCCGGCCTGCGAGGGGCGATGGGGGTATGTGGTGAGTGGGGCGGGGCGAGGACGGAGGAGTGATTGGAGATGAGCGACACCTGCTCGACCCACCGGTGGTCTCGAGTCCCACGGAGGAGATGGAAGGATATAAAACAGGAGCGACGACAGTGACAGACGAGAGAGGACCCACATTTTAGTTTGTTGTAGATTTGGTTTTGTTTTTACGCGGCAGTCGGCTGTGAGGGGCTGTAGCGCTGTTTTGTGTTTATTTTGATTATTAAAGTTTGATTTGATTGTTCGCCGGTTTCCGCCTCCTCCTTTCCGTAATTAGGAAGATTTAATGCGTTACAAGGTTGTTAGCAAGTCGTTGATTAGCCTCAGTGCAGGGGGATGGTGTCTTGTAGTTTGTGATGGCTCTCAGTCCTCTCCACACTGAAGTTGAGTCGTTGGAAGTAAACTGGTCTTCCAACTTCTTAGCGTAGGTCTTTTTAGCCGCTCTAATCTCTTTGTTCAGTGTTCGTGGCCTGATTGTTCAAGACTGTGTCCCCATTTCTGTAGGCATCCTCTTTGGCCTGACGAAGGTGTTTGAGTTTTGCTGTAAACCATGGCTTATCATTGTTGAATGTTAAATAAGTCCATATATATGCTCTGTTTCGCTGGTCCATCTCTTCACAGTCTCCTCGTGTCTTCTGTCTCTGATTGATAGTTTAGAGCAGGGGTCCTCAATAGATGGCCTGTGGGCCACATACGGCACGCCAGAGAAAAATGTTTGGCCCATGCTAATTTCAAATAAAGTGGCATAAAATTTAAAACACTGCATCATGATGCGGCATTTCCTTAGATTGTGTCCACACCGGATACGAGCGTTGCAGTGCGACGCAACAAAATACAACAGAACTTATTATAATCAATGATGCTGTCTACACTCGATGTGGAGCAGCGCGGAGCGACAAATCCCCGACAGAAAACTGCTGAATCGTTCTATTTATGACGTGCTGACAGAACTTTTAAATGATTTGCAATGCTTTGTCGTGTCTAGTGTAGATGTACGATGGGTCAGTACAAACATTGGAGTAATGTGGAGTAAAGAAAAGTGGACACTAAAAATACATGATTCATATGTAAATGGACTGAACAGTTTTGAGTGAGTGATGAGTTACCATCTTTGTTATGGATGTTAGTTCACAGTGAGTTAACAGTTTTAACATGAGTTTGTTTTAGCAATAATTTATTTTCAAGATCTGAGGGAAAATATTTATTGTTGCTTTTACTATAGCTATAAAGATCACACAAAAAATACGTCACTTAAAAAAAAAAATAAAAAAAAAAATTCCGGGGTAGTCAGGGCCTAATGGTTAGAGAGTCGGACTCCCAATCGAAAGGTTGTGAGTTCGAGTCCCGGGCCGGCAGGAATTGTGGGTGGGGGGAGTGCATGTACAGTTCTCTCTCCACCTTAAATACCACGACTGAGCTGCCCTTGAGCAAGGCATCGAACCCCCAACTGCTCCCCGGGCGCCGCAGCATAAATGATGCCCACTGCTCTGGGTGTGTGCTCACAGTGTGTGTGTGTGTGTTCACTGCTCTGTGTGTGTGCACTTCGGATGGGTTAAATGCAGAGCACAAATTCTGAGTATGGGTCACCATACTTGGCTGAATGTCACGTCACAAAATAATATTCAAACTCACACTTTTAACTCCTTTCAACTCATCTACAATTTTCATAGTCATGAAAATAAAGAAAACTCTTTGAATGATAAGGTGTGTCCAAACTTTTGGTCTGTACTGTATATATCTATCAGTGGCCTTGGTCTTAGTATCGTTTACATAATTCGGCCCCTAGTGAAAAACTAATTGAGGAACCCTGGATTTAAAGTGTTTTATCCAGTCAAAGCTCTTCTAGTGTAACTGTACAAGCGTCCAGCTTCAGCTCGTGTCAAATCTTGTCTGATTGTGATCAAGTAAAGGTCAGAATAAGGTCAGTAATATCTCCAGATGAACTCTTACTGGACTGAAGCAGCTCAGCTTTACTTGATTCTCCATCAATCATGTTTTAGAGTCTCAAATCTGATCCTCAGGATCTTTTGAGGAGCGTTTGTTTCCAGAAGCTTTACTTTCACTGTTCCTCAGCGGAGGAATGATCTTCACAAGCCTCCAGAACATCTCACATCTTCTGAGGAGCCTTGATTTCTTCAGCTCTCCATCACTGTGTTATATGTGCGGATCATTTACATCTCATCTTACTGAGACACATTACTGGAGATATAGAGCACAGACTCAAATATACTGTACATCAGTTTATATTAGTATCTGTTCTACTGTTATAAACATCTCATTATTTACAAGCATGATAAAGCATGATAATTTCTTCTTACTGCATATTTTTCCTCAATTTGAGTCTCTGAATAAAACCGAGCTGATGTTTTCCTCCATTTTCTCACTGTATTAGACTGTCTGATCCATGAAAGCCTGATGCATCAGATCTGATTCTGTTGAGTGACAGTCATCTGTGTGTTGACAGAGCGTGCTGCAGGACTGAAGCTGCTGGGTCGTCTGTCTCTGCTGTCAGAGGCTGATCTCTGGTCTCTGCGAGGACTTCCTAACGAAGCCTTTCCCTCTGATCATCTCAGTCTGATCGTCAAGCTCCAGCTTCCTCCTGTCTGACCCCAACTTTTGACGAATGTAAGGACTGCTCGTCTTTATCATTTTCATGGCCTTATAATTGAATTGTAAAAAAAAAAGAAAACAGAACGAGTGTTTGTGCGTGTGAAATATTCTCCAGCATGACGTTTGATGCGAGGAAATACGATGCACTGTTTATGGTTGATGTTCTTCATAATCAGATTGCAGTTACACGCATTTATGACAGAGTTTTCTATTTGTTTTGTTTTGGGTTTGAATTTATATTTTGAACTGAGCGTAATAAATACCTACATGTGCTGCTGCTGTTGTTTTTGCTGATTGAACAAGAAGAACAGAAGAAAAAAATCAAGATGACTGGGTTTGTACATCCACATCACATGATCTTATATTGTGGTCATTCTATTGAAAAACTTATCGGTACATAAATGAGAATGAAGAAAAAGCAACTGCTTTCAATGGTGAAAGAGGTTTGGAGAAGGTCAAAGTAAATCAGTGGTGCTCTGAAGAGTGTAAGTGTGCAAATATGCACCAGATTTCAGTTACTGGGCACAAAATATTGATGGTAAAATTCAGAAATCATTGTTAAGATGTGAACTACTGGTTCTGGCTATTTGTGAGATAAGTGAACTATCTTAGTTAATAGATAGTTACCATTTTTTTCATCTTCAGGTTACATTATTAAAATTATTATTTAATGAACCTGAACTGACATGAACAGGTGTATTTTAACTAATGTTAATACTTGTTAATAAAACAAATATATAACTCATTGTTAATGCATTATTTAATGGAACCTTAACCTGAAGTGGTAATATTTTCTTATTGAATGTATTCATTACATTTAAAAATATAACATTGATGCATTATGTTTAATACAGTTAGAAAAGAAGGGCATTATAAATGAGAATTTATGATAAAGGTAAAAAATGCAAATGAAAACCATTTTGGTGGAGCAGATATCGCTCCTTGACTTAACTATAATTATTGGAAGATTACTATGTTTATAATTATGTAATATATACTTAGAATATTTTGTAAGTAATGAGTAGGATGTCACACGAAGGAAACAACATATTTCTCATTTGTCAAAAACAGTGTATAGACAATTTATTGTACATTTCAGTTTCAAGTGTCACAAAATAGTCAGTGAGTGTATGAACAACATTCAGTGCCGTGACGTTAAAGTGAATTATTAACAAAAGCAACATGTGTTCATCACACACATCATGTTCTGGAGCCATCAGAAACAGCTGACACATTCACTAGAGAGTCAAATGCAAGCACTTTTGCTCTGTTGTAGCTCAGATTAAAATCTGATGAGTGAAGAAAAGTTGAAGTAGATTAGTCTCTGAGAGAATATGCACCGTTAATGCTGCGTTAATACTTTCACTTTGTATGATAAAATGTTCACCAGCATAACCCTCGTGCTAATATCAGCTTTCATGTTTTAAAACTAAAAATTATTTAACACAAACTGAGTATGGAGTGCCACAAGGCTCTGTAGTAGGTCCATTTTACATTTACACCAAATTTATTTGACATTCTAGGTGAAAAGTCTTCTCTAAATGCTGGAAACAACTTCTGATCATTTACTCATTGGTGTTTTAAATACTGTGGTAGTTTGAAAACATGTTTGATTTATTAATTATGCAGATGACAGGAAACTATGTTGCGCTTGTGCTGGAATCCCAGAAATCTTTTACAAACATGCTGGGAGTTCACAACATCATTAATCAGTGGATGTTGCAAATTTTTTTACTACTAAATAAAAATAATAAGACCGAGATACGTGTTTTCAAAAAACAGCCTAGAAAATGGTCATAGGAGTGTTTGGGAAACCTGTTCGGAAACAATCATTTTGCAATTACACTTGGTGCAGAAATTACATGCTTCAGCTATACATTACATGAAAGCATGTCATTTCTGCACCAAATAAGATACCAGTTAGGCAGATTTACTATCTGGCCTAGTGGTTAGAGAGTTTGACTCCTAAACCTAGGGTTGTGGGTTTGAGTCTCGGGCTGGCAATACCATGTGCCTTGATCAAGGCACCAAACCCCCAACTGCTCCCGGGTGCCGCAGCATAAATGATGCCCACTGCTCTGGGTGTGTGTTCACGGTGTGTGTGTTCACTGCTGTGTGTGTGCACTTCGGATGGGTTAAATGCAGAGCACGGATTCTGAGTATGGGTCACCATACTTGGCTGAGTGTCACGTTACTTACACTAAATGGTAATATGATTTAACTGAAGGCAAATTATTTATACCTTCAACCTTGTATCCCCTGGGTGTGTCTCTCCAACTCTTTCATCAGCTCTTCATCAGCTCAGCACCAAATGCTTCCACTCAATCTGCTCCACACTCTGAGGGTCGTGTCACACGTAATGACTGATCTTGACCTTGACCATGAGCGTTTTCTACTCCAGTGGTTTGCACATCAGGTCCTCGTGGCGGCTGATGCCCAGAGCACCGAAGTGGACACCAAACACAATAGCCGCGTTTCCACTGGCGAGCTTAAACCGGGCGTGCTAGTGTGTGCCAGGGCCAGTCACGTTTCCACCGTCACTTCCGGGGCTTGATCGTGCCTCGCCGGGGCCAACGGCCAGGGTTTTTTGGCCCGACGAAAACCTTGAGCCAAAGCGGGCCAGCTGGGGCTAGAGGAGGGGTTATGAACAAAGGGGGAGCGTCCGCGCTGCAGATAATTACAGAAAGATAACAGCTATATAACTTTAGCATTAAAGACTTTTTAAAATCAGTTGAGTTCAAAAAACACTCTTACTCAGCAGCGAGTGTTTGAAATAACTTGATCCGATGTAGATTATAATCACTAAACAAGGCAGAAATCTTTATAAGCGATGTAAAAGATTATGCACGCTAAACATTAATAACGTTACTATAGTAAACATGGTAAATGCAACCAGGATAGATCAGACGTCAGCTTCTTATTCTCTATCACAATCGTGTAATTATTTAGTAAACTTATATTATCTGTCACAAGCCTCGTCTCGAGAGTTTAGCTCACGTTGCCTATCATAAAAAATATAACGTTTTTGTTCGGGAGCTTTTATAAAAATAGAGATATTATCATTCATTCTAAATGTGATGGCTACTGTGGCTACAAATAAACAGAAAGAGCTCGACTGAATAAGCAGGCTATTTTCATAAGCGTTAAAAATAAATAAATAAAATAGAAATAAGTGTATCTATGTGTGATTAATTTTGAGTCCTGATAAATTAAATCAATATGATCAATGTATGACTTATTCTATAGTTAAAACATTGATGCTTTTGAATTTGAATATTTAACAAAGCATGCAAACACACGGCCGCTTTTATCATGTTCCTGTGTGATCGCGCATGTTCCAGTGACTTATTTCTTATTAGTTTTCTGATAACTTCTCTTTGTTGGTGAAATGATGGGGTTGCATGACGTTGTTCTGAGAGGCGTGTAAAGGGCGTGTTTTAAGTATGACACAAAACCTATAAAATGTAATTATGACTTTTATATATCAGGCTTTACAGGGTTAAATGTCACTGTTTATCCCAAAAAACTATCATGACTTCAAAGAACTCGAAAAATAAGTTGTATTTTATGTTTTTTTTTTTCTCTCTCTCAGATATTTTATTTTTCTTTTTGAGTTTGGTAACAAAAACCACCCACTTTTAAGTATATGATTTTTTTGAGTGAACTATTTCTTGAAATGAATTTAGCTAGTCTGAAATGAATAGAGTGAAATGAATAGAGTCTAGTTGAGCATCCTACTGCAGCAGTGAACTCTGCACTGACTAATGAAGTTCATACAGTATGCAGTAACAAAATGAGAACAGCTGACTGAAAAACATACAGTGACTGTAAACCGTGTCATTGAGCATGAGGAGCAACCCATGAAAGACAAGTGTGAAGAGATGTATCTCTGTATGGCTTCCAGATACAGGGGAATACTGCTGTTGGGCTGGAACGTAGGCACACTTGGTACTGTATCTACACGGTTACAGAAGAGTTAACAGCTGGACAATAACATCTCATTCATTTTGATTAATGACAGACCATGATATTTAGACCTGGCCGGTCAGTCGGCCTCCTTGATTCAGTCTCAGTGGATCATTTTTGGTTCCCCTAAGAACCTTTTCTGTGGTCAGTTCTTAAAAGAACCATGTCTTCTTAATGTGAAGAACTTTTCAATAGTCTAAAAAACTCTTTTATATATACTATAAAGAAGCGTTTGGACGGTTAAGTCTCTTCATGGACCATGAATGCCAATAAAGAAAGTGTTTATATATCAGTCATTGAATTTTCGGTGTACGCTCCGGGCCACCGGCTTACCGAAGCATGGATCCCATAACACGACGCTGATTGTGATGACCGATTCATGAACGACTCGTTCTAATGAACCGGTCGAACCGATTCGCGAAGCGTCTGTATCACTAGACATGCTGTATGGTTTGGTAAAACTGAGATTGGGGCCGTTTTATTACTTTTTAAAGTTAGTAGAGTTAAGAGTTAGCATTATTTTAATCAGTTAATAATTATTATGATGATTTATAAAGTTTTATAAAGATGACACATTTAAAGCATCTGTGTAACTTAATGTTACGCACCTAAGTACGTCCACGCGGAAAACGTTTTGGTAATGCTTTTGAGCTCATAATGTTAATGATAATAATACTAATAATGTTTGACAATACAACATCTGACGCAGCCATAGAGCCTAGTAATGAACAAACAGAGTTTTAAACAAGAATTTTATGACAAAATAATGAAAGTAACATTCCTTACGATAACTTTGGAACCCTTTTGAGTGACGACTCAGTTGCAAATCGGTTCATTGAAATGAACCGTCCGAATGAACCGATTGGCTAAAATGATTCACATTTTCCAGCGCTGAAAACGTGGTTGACTCTCCGAAATCCCGGGTTTGATGCACATGCGCAAGATTAGTGCAGACATCTTCAATTAAGGTTTATAAAGCAAAAAAAAAAAAAAAACATTGTTCTTACCTAGTTGCTGCAGAAAATGAATGCATTCGAATATGTATGGCTAATTGTAGGCTAGGCATACTGGACTAAACAAATACATAATTATTGGTGGGTTTTTCCCAGACAAAAATGCTGAAAAAAGCATCACGGATTTTGAGAAAAGCCACTCCAAACCAAATCAGAAGTACTGTGAAACATTAAAACATCAAAAATGACCCCAACATCAGTCTGACATTTAGCCTCACCCTTTTTTTTATTTATTAAAAATGTGCATCAGTCATTGTCTGATATGGGTGTATGAAGCACAAAGACATCTCAAAAGCAAGTCTCAATTTCAATTTCAGAGTGTAGAAAATGGAGAATAACTGAATAAAAGACACAAACAAAAACAAATCTGGTTGCATTAGCTTTAAAAACATGCAAAAGTCAATGCAATGCAATACAGAGTCTGACTGCAGTTTCTCTGACCCAAAGCCATCGGTCTCCGAGACTCGACGTGTAAGTGCTGCGTCTTACCTTTGCTCCAAATAATAGTTGCATAAACTTGGTGTCGTTCCCCAATATTTGGCAACATACTCAAAAGAATGCTAAAGAAATGAAAATGCAAGAATTTCAGTAGTTTTGACACATTGTGTGTTTGCACAATACACTCACATTTAAATGTGAAATACTCCAAAGCTTTCACTTGACACATGGACTTTAGTTTACATCTCGGCAAGTCAGCAGACATCGTACAGAAGAAACCAGACATGCAACGTCTGTGTCCCGTCCAATGATGCAGATAAACCAAACTATAGCTTCACATTCATACATCAAACTGCTTTAAAGTGTGTTCAGAAGAATCTGTGTTTGAAACGCACCAGACCTGCTTGCATAGGAAAGACAAAACCTGTGAGAATAACAGACCGCAACCGCAGAACACTATACTGTACAAATGACATTAACACTGATACTCTGGAGAAAACTAACATAGAGGCACTTTTCAGCTCAATTTGTAAAAAAAAAAAAAAAATTGGTGTTGAATGTTAAACATGAAAGCATAAAACCCATGTGGACTGAAAACTGTTTATGACACTTTTCTTACATTCACTCTGGAGGGATTGTCTCCTGATTAAACTGCTGTTTTTCAGTGCTGTTCCCAGATAAAACACTCACACTTCAGCGTCACACACTAAAAGATACGGAGCGCTTTGGCTTGACAATAGCAGCATTAAGAGAACTCACACAGTCTTTGGTTATGACTTTGAAAAGGCACTAATGATTCGAAGGAAACCCCCTGAATCTGTCTGGACTGAGCACTGAACACACCGTACGCACTGGTAACAGGGTTGACTGATCTCTCACTCCTGAAGGGCAGGACCATGGGTTTGACTGATGTCCTGGAGTCCAGCGTCTGCTCTGAGGCGCTCAATGGCTCTCCACAGTCTCTCGTTCTCCTTCTGCTGATCGTTGAACTGACAAACAAACATTTACAGAAAAACCAATCATGCCTTGTTAGCTTGGAATAACACATTCAGCTGAGCATGAGATCTGAGGGATAGTAAACTGCTAATGACACATTTCTAGATCCCATTTCTAGATTCTACATCCTTTAGTGATCTGACCAACCCCTAAAGGAACAGTTCAGCCAAAAATGAAAATCTGCTGTAAATGTGTTCACCCTCAGTTCATCAGAGATCAGGATGAGTTTGTTTCTTCATCAGGTTTGTAGAAATGTAGCACTGCATCAGTGTCTCATCAATGGATGCTCTGCAGTGAATGGGTGCCGTCAGAATGAGAGTCCAAACAGCTGATAATAACATCTAAATAATCCACAAGTCGAGGGTGATTTTAATCACGCCAACTTTAGACAGTGCTCCCCAAATCCCATCAACATGTTTCCTGCCACGCTAGAGGAGACAAAAGTCTGGATCATGTTTACACAAACACATCATGACCCGCCGCCCCCCCACCACCACCACCACACCTTCTCACATGGACACTGACATCTATACCTATATTTATACATCTATAAAAACAGATCACAACATACCCTAATCAGAAGCCATGGATGAACAAGGAGGTGTGACTCCTGCTGAAAGCCCGCAACACTGCCTTTAGGTCAGATTATGCTCAGGCCTACAGTAAATCCAGGGCTAACCTGAAAAGGGGCATCAAAAGGCCAAGTACTGCTACAAGCTGAAGGTAGAGGAACACTTTTCCAACTCTGACCCCCGACGCATGTGGCAGGGCATCCAGATCATCAGCGATTACAATTCAAGCAACTCCACTCCAACAGTCACGGACATCTCCTTCCTTTACGAGCTAAATTACTTTTATGCTCGCTTCAACAGACGGCCACCAAGATCACACCCTCAGCAGACCACCAACCCCTTAAACTCACCTCCACAGATGTCCCATCACACTGCCTCTCACCCACACCAATTTGCCTACTGAAGCAATAGGAGCACAGAGGATGCAGTATGCACAGTGCTGCACTCTGCACTCACACACCTGGACCATAAAAACACGTATGTTAGGATGTTGTTTGTTGACTTCAGTTCAGCATTTAACACCATCATTCCCTCCAAGCTGACCACAAAACTTGGAGACCTGGACATTAACACCTCCCTCTGCAACTGGATTATGTACTTTCTGACCAACAGACCTCAGCATGTTCGGTCAGGCCACACCTGCTCCACCACCATCACAATCAACACTGGCGTACCACAGGGCTGTGTGCTGAGACCATTCCTTTGCTCCCTTTACACCCACGACTGCAAGCCTGTGCATGGATCCAACTCCATCATTAAGTTTGCAGATGACACCACGGTGATTGGCCTCATCAGTAACAACGATGAAACTGCTTACAGGGAGGAGCTACAGCATTTGGCCACATGGTGCGCTGATAATAACCTGCTCCTTAACACCAGTAAGACAAAGGAGCTCATTGTGGACTTCAGTAAGAAGAAAGGAAGCACGCATGACCCCATCCACATTAACGGGATGGTTGTTAAACGTATCTCCAGCTTCAAGTTCCTGGGAACCACCTTCTCGGAGGACCTGTCCTGGAGCACAAACACCTCCAGTCTGGTCAAGAAGGCTCACCAGCGCCTCTTCTTCCTCAGGACACTGAAGAAGAACCAGCTGCCTTCAGCCATCCTGGTGAACTTCTACCGGTGTGCGATCGAGAGCATCCTGACCAGTTGCATCACAGGGACACCACTTCCTGCTCTTGAGGACATCCAGAGGAAACGCTGTCTACGTCGAGCTTGCAGCATTCTCAAGGACTCATCTCACCCTGACCATGAACTGTTTAACCTCCTGCCCTCCGGGAGGCGCTTCAGGAGCCTCTGGACCAGGACCAGCAGATTCAGGAACAACTTTTCCCTACAGCTGTCTCCTTACTGATCTCTGCACTCTGACACCATAGTGTTCTGGTCTGAATCAGGAGAGAAATCTGCACAGATCAAGCAGCGTTTAAACAGCTCTAAACAAATCTGTGTCTGGATGTTGATGTGAGAGACAACAGCAGATGCACTTTTTCACTGGAGGAAGTGTTATTATGGATTATGAGTTAAAATCATCTGAATGCTGGATTTGTTTCATCTTGTGTCTTCTCCAGATGTTCACTGATGGACTGGAGTGCTGTGGATTATTGTGATGTTTTTATCAGCTCGGCACCCATTCACTGCAGAGCATCCATTGATGGGACACTGATGCAGTGCTACATTTCAACAAACCTGATGAAGAAACAAACTCATCCTAATCTTGGATGGCCTGAGGGTGAACACATCTTCAGCTTATGTTCATTTCTCGGTGATCTATTCGTGTTCCTCTGAGATGGTGACAGTGGTGACATGAGTCTCACAGCTGCTTGTTGTCAGTGTTTCCAGCACAGGTGTCTCTCTATTAGTGCTCAGAAAGATTTAACTCACCTGTTTCTGTAACAGCTGAATCTGGGCTTCCTGTCGGTTCACTGTTTCTCTGAGCTGTAAGATAAAAGGCAGGCAAATCATCATATTCCTCAACCTTCACACACTGTTCAAAAATGAGCTTACATTTTGCCTCTCTATGGTTCTTCTCTCTCTCTTCTACATATTGTGTAGAAAAACAGTGTTTGTGTCCATCTGTGTTATTTTAGTATCACTATTGTGATCTGTTGAGCTGAAACTGAATTCATCCTATATATGAGCCTGGAGCAAAGGTTTTATGTCTCTGGGGTATATTTGTATCAACAGACAACAATACTTTGTATGGGTCAAGATTTTTCTTTTATGCCAAAAATCATTAGGATATTAAGTAAAGATCATGTTCATGAAGATATTCCGTAAATGTCCTACTGTAAATATATAAAAACTTAATTTTTGATTAGTAATATGCATCGCTAAGGACTTAATTTGAACAACTTTAAAGATGATTTTCTCAATATTTAGATTTTTTTTGCTCCCTCAGATTCCAGATTTTCAAATAGTTGTATCTCAGACAAATATTGTCCTCCTCACAAACCATACTCAGATGATGTATTAATCTCCCGTATATAATTTCTTAATATCTATATACTGTAGTTTTAATTGATTTATTTTAAGTTTGAGTTATTTTAGGACATCTAAATAAAAATGAGGCTCTAGATGAAATAAAATACGTTTAATAAATATGTAAAAAAAAAAATTAATACATTTTTATAAATTTTATTTCAAGTAATGTAAGTTGTTGTGTTTTTGTTGTTATGTTGAGCCCACAGTAATAATAACGTGGCTCTGGGGTCGTGCGTGTGCTGAAGAAGGTGTCTCGTGTGTCAGACGTGTGAAGCGTACTTGTGTTAGCTCCACGCTCGCCCCACAGCAGCTCTGCTCAGAGTGACCCGTCTCCACGCCGTTCATCCGCTC